>NW_015165235.1:1619583-1636165 GCF_001447785.1 Gekko japonicus
CTCACAGAGGAGGGAGAGCTTGTAACTGAGGCGGGCCGGGGGGGGGGGCTCTGCAACTTACCTGGCTACTTCTTATGCCTCGTGGTCCAACTGAGGGCTGCTGGGAGCAGGGGGCGGGGCTTCTTGAATGCACCCGCCTCCTTGGCTCCTTACTGCCGGAGCTCCGCTCCTGCGCGCTCCTGCAGGAAATGACCCCTGGGCAGACAACATACCCTTGTCCATCCTTAACTGTTGCCCTGCTCTGGCTGTTCCCCATCTGAAATCTGGAGATAGTGATACAGGGTCATTATGGAAGCAGAGAGCCAGTGCAGTATCGTAGTTAAGACTGTTGGACTAGTACCTGGGAGACCCAAGTTCAAGTCATCACTCCTGCCAAGTTACACCCTCTCAGTCGAACCTACCTCACAGGGTTGATGTAGGGATACATTGGAGGAGAGAACAATTATGTAAGCCACTTTTGGTCCCCCATTGGGGAGAAAAGCACGGTATAAATGAATTCAATAAATAATAAATCAGCAGGTCTACTTAGAAGTAAGGCTGATTTTATTCAGTGGGGCTTACTCTCTGGAGAAAAATAGGATTGTAGCCAAAAACATCCCCATTTTCAGCTTAATCAAGGTTGCATTACCATCTCCTGATCACAGTACGGTTCCTTCCAGCTCCCGAGAGCAAAACGTGTTGGAATATGCAAGGTGTATAGTGCAGCCTTATGAAGAAGATCTGAAGATCATCCAACAGGGGGTCTGCTGAAGGACTGGTAGATAGCATAGCTAGGCTAGGGACTTCCCACTTTTTCAAAATGGGTCCTTGCTGTCTCCTGATTGGCTCTTCCAGAGACTTCCTGCTCCTGCAGAGCTTCTTTCTTGTAGTTCCTCTCCAGCAGTTAGGCAGATAGTTAGGGCTCTGTCTCTTCTATGTTCTATCAAAGTTTGTTTTTCTTTAATAAACCTACTTATTTTTCTCTAAACAGTCAGTGCTTCACTTCTTTTGCGTATTTAAACTGTGCCAACAAAACATACATTGATATATGAAAGAAGTCATGTTGTGGCCTTCTTTCATAGGACCAGTTCTAAAATGGTAGAGAGAGTCACTTAAGTAAAGCTTTCCTGGCTCTTCCCAGTTTGGCCTTTATTTGAATGCTCTTTTCACAAAAACAAACTCTCTTATGGGTTGAGAGTTAGCGTATTAGGTTGGAGATGAAACTGAATGTTGCCTTTACTTGCTAATTTTATGTGAGCAAGGAGTTCTTGGGTCAGAGCGTCCAGACATTCAACTCTCTATCTGCAGCTTTATATGGTAAAGTCCAGGCAAAATCTATTAATTGAAGCATGTTTTTTTCCTGACGTCCTCCTGCAAACTCCTTTCTCCCATGCCTACAGAAATGTCATAACCAAAGAGCTTCTAGCTACTTAAATATAATTATGTTTTATCAAGTCAAAGATACCAGAAACCCAAAGAGAATTCTAATTAGGAAAACCTTGGAGAAGATATTACACTGACCCTAGCTAATCTCAAAATATATTCCAGTGTCAATATGCTAGCTAAAGCTCCTAATTTTATTCTCCGTCTGCTAAATTTTCCATGTTACTGTTCTTTGGTATGTCAAAATGCAATTCTCTCCCCCCCCCCTTAATGCTTTCTCTTAAAAATTCTAAACATCTTCAAACTTCTGCAGGTCTGTTTCTAAATTAGTTGGACAATATTTCACTGAAAAGAGGGTTGCGAATAAAACAAACAAAAATTGTGGCTGACCTTATTGTTATCATATATCTCTGTAAGACTGGTGCTTTTACTTATAGCACTGACTAAATATGGCATGAGATAGTCTGAGAAAACTGCCTCTCCTGGAAAAGGAATTCATCTACTTCATTTCTACCCCACTTTTCTCCCCAAAGGGGATCCAAAGTCGCTTACAACATTCTCATCATCTTCATTTTATTTCACAACAGCCCTGTGAGGTAACGTATGTGACTAACCCAAGGTCACCCAGCAAGCTTGCAGGCAGAGTGAAGATTCAAAACTGGGTCTCCCAGAGCTTAGTCTGAAACTCTAGCCACCACTACATCATGCTTTGTACCACAAAGAACTTAAATCTAGAAGCAAAACAGTAAGATGAAAAAGTACAAGTTGTCCTTCAAGTCTGAGGTGATCATTCCTGACATGGTGTGAAATTGCAATATAATTCCAAAAACACCACAGTCTCAAAAAAAAAATATTTAAAACTGACACACATGGAGCTGCCTTATACAGATCATTGGTCTATCAAGGTCACTATTGTCTACTCAGACTGGCAGTGGCTCTCCCAAGGTGTCAGTCAGGGCAGAGGTCTTCCATATTGCCTGAATTGAACCAGGGACCTTGTGCATACAAAGCAGAGGCTCTTCCACTGAGCCACAGCCCCTCCCAAAGTGACAAAAATGACTTCATCTTAAATCCTCATCTGCATTTACACTATTAGAGAAGGGCCCATGGCTCTGGGACAGAGCTTTTCATATGTAAACCCTGCAGATTTTTTTGATAGGGAAAGCTGGGAAAGGCCTCTACTGACCCTTTGGAGAACTGTTCATAGAGTAGAAACAGTGGATTTGAGAGCTCAATAGACAGGCTCAGGGTAAGAATTTACACATTGTAATGAAGTAATCACAGACATTTGCAGAGTAGAAGTCTCACATTTCCAGTCTATTGCTGGGTAATTTCAAAGAATGAAAGCACTTGTTTCTATTGTGGTATTGTCTTTTATTTTCAAAGATTGCAGTTGAATAGATCGTTTATTTATTATGTTTTTACCCCACCCTGCCTCAGGACGTATGTGACTAACCCAAGGTCACCCAGCAGTTCAAGGTGGTTAACACCATTCTTTAGTCCTCCATTTTATCCTCATAACAGCCCACTGCAAGGTGGGTGAAGTTGAGGTTTGTTTGTTTGGCAGAACAAGCCTTATAACTGTCCACTAAATCTACCCACTGCAACTATGGAATGGCTTGCCCTTGTTTATTTCTTATTGTTCATAACCTCCAAAACTGCAGGAAGAGGCAGAGCTAGCAGAGAACCATTCCTAATGCCATGTAATTTTGGAAGTTTTTTCCTATTTCATAAAAGTTCCTTATGGCCTCTTCCATTAGGGGAGAGTGTTCAATTGCCAACCTCCAGGCAGAGTCTGTGGATCAAAGTACAACTGATCTCCAGGTGACAGAGATTAGATCTGGAGAAAATGGCAGCTTTGGAGGGTTGACTCTGTGGCATTATACCTTGCCGAGGTCCCTCCGCTCCACAAATGACACCCTCCACGAACGACATCCACTCCCAAATCTCCAGGAATCTCCCAACCCAGAGCTGACAATGCTAGGAGATTGGCATACGAAAACATGATATGCTCAGGAAATAAGAGGGCATATCACTGTTGTAATTTTGTCTTTTCAGAATGGCCTCTTACTCCCTCCCCCCCAGGTTAGGGCAGAAAATGCTGGGTTTTGTTTTCTTGTTGCCTGGGGTGACCACGCCACAAACAGCAGATGGAATTAAAAGACAGGATTCGAGAGACATTTACGGCGTTCATGCCTTGTAGGAACATGAGATAAGAATGCAAGCGTATTAATTATAAATGCTGTTATTGTATTTTCCCCTTATCTTGCACCTGTTACCATTTATTATAAAAGATTACATGAAATGCTCAAAGGTGATCCTGGGATGTAGCACAATTTCATTGAACTGGCTTAAAAAAAAAAAAAAAAAAAGCAAGCAATACTGGTAGTTTCTACAGGGCAAAGGGGCTCAGCATTTTGCCATTCAACCAGCTGTTATGAGTGATCCTGAAGTTCTTTTTCCTCCTGTT
This sequence comes from Gekko japonicus, assembly GCF_001447785.1. Taxonomy (NCBI): domain Eukaryota; kingdom Metazoa; phylum Chordata; class Lepidosauria; order Squamata; family Gekkonidae; genus Gekko; species Gekko japonicus. The sequence continues at coordinate 1,623,416 of NW_015165235.1, forward strand.
CCACTTAATAGATTTTATCCCCAAGACCCAAGAAGCAATTGAGTGTCAGGAACCACACTGGCAGTGCCATGCTTCCTAGGTACCCAACTGGGGTTAAGGTTGCCAGCCCTTCACTGCCAGCCAGCAGGAGATGGGGGGGGGTGTCAAAACAGTAACACCATGACATCAGTTATGGGTACTGACCCAGACGTGACATCACTACATTGTGTGATGCTCTAAGAATTTCCCCAGTCTCCGTAGATTGCATGACACCACTCTCCCCTCTCTTTGTGCTCCCACTGCGAATTTGAGTGCAACTATACCTAATCCTGAGCTGTGGAGGCTCAAGTGGTTAAGACACTGAACTGCAGGCTGTGGAAGGTCAGTAGTTCAGCAGTTCGAGACCTGAGTGCGCCGCATGACGGAGTGAGCTCCCGTCTCTAGTTCCAGCTCCTGTCAACCTAGCAGTTCGAAAGCAAGAAATTGCAAGTAGATAAATAGGTACCACTTTGGTGGGAAGGTAACAGCGTTCCGTGCGCCTTGGTATTTAGTCATGCCGGCCACATGACCACGGAAATGTCTTCGGACAGCGCTGGCTCTTCGGCTTTGAAACGGAGATGAGCACCGCAACCCTAGAATCGGACTCGACTGGCTTTCGAGCAAGGAAACCTTTACCTTTATACCTAATCCTAAACTGGTTGGCCCCTGCATAGATGATGGAAACCACAAAAGCAGGCCACTCACAGAAAATATTGGACTGTCTGCATGCATACGGGATTCTCCAGGTACACAGATATATGTGAATTTGCAAATTAATCAGGAGTCTAGTGGCACCTAAAAGACTAATAAAGTTTATTCCAGCATAAACTTTCATGTGGTGAAGCTCGCTTCGTCAGCTGCATACAATATGGAAAATCTTTTAAAAGATCCCACTGGGCTTCTCTTTTACTATGCTGTTTTAGACCAACACAGCCACTTCACTGCAATTAAGGTCTAAATGGTGAATTGAAAAAAAGGGAGGGAAGGAGAAGTCAGTCAGTTCAAGTCCTGCACAATTTAGAATCCTGCAGGGTAGGCCAGGGCGGATTGGTCATTTAATTCTGCCAGTACCTCAGGGACCACTTGGTTCAGACCTTCATTGGGAATTGGTGTCAGCTCACCAGTTGTCTCCTCCTACACTGCTGCCATTTTGTGGAATGATGAGGTGAAGAGTGAGCCAATATCCATTGCTGGTACATAGGGTTGCCAGTCTCCAGGTGGTGACTGGAGGTCTTCTGGGATTACAGTAATCTCCAGGCAACAGAGATCACATCACCTGGAGAAAATGTCTGCTTTGGAAGGTGGACTCTATGGCATTATACCCCATTGAAGGCCCTTCCCTTCCCTCCCCAAACCCCACCCTCCTCAGGTTCCACCTCCCAAATCTCCACGTATTTCCCAACCCAGAGATGGCAACCCTACAGGTGCCACTTATTTCAGAGGTCCCTGAAGGGCTGGCTTATAGCACCAAACAAACTACTCAGCTGGGCTTGTTCCAGAGCCATTTCTGCTTCCCAGTCCACTCCTGCTACAGAGAGGATTTCCAAGTTGTCCCCCCCCACCCCCGATTCTGCAATTTCTCACGGTACACCCCCCCCCCCAAGCTTGGAAGCATTATTTCCAAACTCCACAAAGTAATAACACATAAAAATCACATCTTAAATATTGTGCCTGTTGCTGCACAACCTGTGGCATACTGAAAAATTTGAAAGGGTTTATCAAAGAACTAGATATAATAAAGGATCTAGAAAACAAACAAGGATAGAATTGTCTGCCAGGAATTAATCCTCAGCCCTGCCCTTGCCTTAGAATCCACACTCCCCTTAAATCACTTGAACTTTTGTGTAAGGAAGCAGGAAAGGGCTATTGACAGCTGGTTAATAGCTGGATGGATCGCATGTCTGAACAGTTGTGTTAACTGTTGTGTTGTCTTTGGTTTGCTGTGTTTTTTCCAAGCTGTGTACTGATACATGTGAGTGCGACTTGGGGGAGGTGGGAGGTTTCAGTGAGGTCCTGGGTATGCCTCCTTCCACACATCTTTGGCAGCCCCCAGGTGGGGCTTGAAGACCTCCCAGGATTTCAACTGATCTCCAGTCTATAGAAATTGGTTCTCCTGGAGAAAATGGCTGCCAAAGAAGTAAGCAGTGACTCATGAAAGCTCGTACCCTACCACAAATTTTGTTAGTCTTTAAGGTGCTACTGGACTCTTACTCTTTCCAACCTAGAGTTGGCAACTCTGTGCTGGAGCTTGGCAAACACTGGATTGGCTCTTTTTCCAGGGTTTTTCTCTGCCTTGAATGTCCCTGTTTGATCTACCTAAGCAGAATTATGGCCCCGGTCACACGGAGCATTAGGCACGCTAGAGAGACGGAAGATAGGCAGATTTTCCGGGCGCGATCTCACCGCCACATCTGGGAAGCGTAGAGCTCCCGTGGCTCACCCGAGGCTTCACTCCGAAGATGTGCTGTAAAAAACTAGTACCTCCGAGGTACTAGTTTCCGGAAACCACAGGGCAAGGGCGGGCGTCAGATCACGTTTCCGGTGGTAGCTCGTGGCATCTGGCGGCCGCCCATGTCCCGTGGTGAAAAGGTGTTTTTTTTTGTCAAGTCTCCACGGTTGCGCACAAGCACCCTACGGCGCATGCGAACACTTGGGTTAAAAAAAACAACACAACCCCCGCGGTGCCGCTTCTTTGCCGTGTCGCAGGAGTGAGGTATGATCGGCACCTCCCCCCAACCACGGGACGTCGGCGGGAAGTCAGGCGGGACGTTTGATCCGGCTGCCACGCGGTAGTTCACTCCGGGGCAAACAGCCACGCCTCCCCCCCCCGCGATATCCGGCCCGTGTGACCGGGGCCAAAATCCTTCTATAAGCCCACTGACTTCAATGAACTTAGAAAGTGTTACTCTGTTTGGGAATCAATCCTGCCTAAATTAACTTCCCTCCCACTGATCCAGCTCTGCTACCGTCATCCCAACTAGTACACTGATGCTCTGTGTGTGTAACTTCTGAAAACATTACACACTCTCAGATCCAACGATTTATACGGTCCTAGGAACACAACATTTCCAGGGTGACAACATAAACACAACATGAAGAACACACAGTCCAAAATGCTGCTTTCTGAAGCTTATCTGTGTACCAGACATGGTACCCAATCCCCTTTTATGTCCCTTTCCTCTTTACAGTCTTTTGCTAACTGATGTTTTCAAAGACCTCTCCCAACAGCATCATTTAAAAAATTGCTGCGAGGGCCCAAGCATTACTCCATATTCGCTGAGCATTGTGGATGAACAGTCCCCCAAAGTGCATGCGATCAAAACACCGGGAAGGGAGGAAAAGCTCAATAATAACCCAAATACATTGATGACAAAACATCCTTACAGAACACAGTGGGGGGAGAAAGCATTCAAGTGAATAGTGATTTATGGTGACTCTGGGGGGGCTGAAACAAACAAATTATTGAACAGCCTTCAAGGGGCAAAAAGAGGTCTGTTGAAGATTGACGACTCCAAGCCACAGGGAAGTAATTCTTTCTTCTCCAGAATGGCAAAGTGTGCTTTTAGTCCCAGAAAACAGGTCAATACAGGTCAAGGATTGAACTGGAAACCCTGAGCCAGGGAACGCCTGTGTCTCTCAGCCTCAGCCATATCCAGCCACTGGCAATATTTATTATGCTGTAGAGAGTGATGGCTCCCGGCCAAACATAAGCTTTTCTACAGACGGAAGTAAAATAAGTTCTCACCCAGCCACAATGAAATGATGAGTTCATAACTTACGGCATTGGCTGTCTACATGCGTTGCTAGAAATTATGGGGTGCCTTGATGAGGCAACAAGCACCAGTGGACAAAATAATCGAAAGGCAGCTTGCAGTCTTCCCCTGTGCATAGTGCATAGCCCACAGCATGCTGGGCACATTCTAGAATACATTCCCAGTCTGTAGTCCTTTTAGTGTTTTCTGCTGGCCCCTTGACCTTCCCTTTGACCCTTTTAGCTCTGTCCCCCTGGGCACATCATGCATCCTACCCTTTGACTCCACCGATTTCCATTGCTTGATCCTCATTGTCTCCCTCTAACAAAATTTACAGGGGGGGGGGGAATCAATGTTATTGAAACTGCAGAGAGTTGGGCCAGTGACCGGTAGTTGCAAATAATAGATGGTGACCCTTCCCAAGAACTTGTTCTGGGTATTTTATTTATTTATTTTATTTATTTATAACTTCGATTTCTACCCCACTCCAACCCCTCTGAGCGGCTTACAAGTTCCGAATTTATCCCTAGCTAAGGCCACATGTCGACAGGGGTTGGGGCTGCCTACCGGCACCCAGGTGGCAGGGCTCGCTGTTTTTCTTGGTTGTTCTTCCCGGGCGGTCTTTCGGGTGTCAGTGCTCGGTTCCTGGTGTGGTCATCCGGTCCGGCAGCTTCTTCTTTCTTTCTTTCTTTCGGCGGGCCCGTCTGGTATGTGGGTCGTATCGACTTACAGCCCAGCTAACGTCCGTATGGCTCCGCTGCGCTTGCGTCACGTCACCACATCCTTCTGTGGCTCCGCCTCTGTCTCCACCTCCATCACTCCGCTTGCCTTCGCTCTGCCGCTCCGACGCTATGCCACTCCATCGCCGCCATTTCCACCGTCACCGCCGCTGCTGCTGACGCTTCTACTGCTCCTGCCACACACACCCGTACGGGGTGGGTGCCCCCTGCCACCTAAGGGCAGGTACCCATTCATCTACTCGCTTATATTAATTGCTTTTGAACCGCTGGGTGGGCGGGAGCTGGGACTAGGGCCAGGAGCTCACCCTGGCCGCGGTGGGTCTCGAACAGCTGTAGCAGCTGTTCACTGATGTTACCAGCAGGCGTTTTACCGCCTGCGCCACCGCTTCCTGTATGCCGTCACACATAAAGCAGCCCTTGGCAATTCAGATCATGGATCAGCAGGTCCTGGAGTCATCTGCTGCTGCCCCAGAAGACCAGAACCCCAGATACTTTGAATCCAGAGGTGAAAACATGTGGGACATAGAAAGATAACATCGCAGAGCAATTATCCCTTAGCCTCTTCTTTTAACCAACGAAGGCCTGTACAGACATTATATTCATGCAAGCTGGGAGCCTGCCAACTTCACCTGTCAGGTGTGTGCATTCTTCACCATGTACCCAATGCACATGGATTTTCCATTGGTGTGTTCTCCAGTGCATCACTGAGACGGCATTCAAAAAAAGTGCAGTTGGTCGGCTCCCAGTATGTGTGAACTTAACATCTGCAGAGGGCTCCAGTCAAAGGCAGTGAGAGAGGGCAAATCCGCACCCGTTCTGGACATCGCACATTTTGCCTGGATTCCCCCGCCAAAATTTGCCAGACTCTTTTTCCTTGTTTCTTCCCAGTTAATGCCCTATCTTCCATCAGCTGAAAAAGACCTGGTTATTAAAGATGATATCATTTCTGAGTCCTCGTGAGTGAAGCTGAATGCAGAATGAACTTTCATTTTGAAATCACACTGGATCTAAATTACATTTCTTTTCCTGCTTTAATTACATGAATGCCCCAAAGAAAGCAGTGAACAAGACAGAACAAGATGTGGTACTGTTCAGTTAAATATCAACTGAAGGTCCCTCTAGAATTAATATGTCCGTGGTGTACTTTAATCTCCTCGAGGATGAAGGGTGTCGTTATGAAGCTTTATTATTATATGACTTATTATGTACTCTGAGTGTGAGTCAGTAGATCTTTTTTTATACTTAACAGCTTCTTTGTTCCAAGATGTTCTAGCCAGCAACAACAACATATTCCAAAGAACCAAAATGAAATCGCTGCCCTTTACAGTGCAATCCTAAGCGGTTACACCCTTCTAAGCACTCTGACGTCAATGGGTTTAGAAGTGTATAACTCTGTTTAGGATTGTGCTCTTCGTCTCCAAGATAATATTGAGAAGTCCAGCATGATGTCATGTCAGTCATAAAAAAACAATTTGATGTCGGGAGGGCTGAGAATTTTAGTAACCTAGTTTATTCAGGTGTAGGATTTTGAGTGGTTCAAATTTAGATTTTGGGGCTTGAGAACACTTTGAAAAATATTGGCTCTGTTTTGCAAACAAAGTACAGCCACAGACTGATCAGAGACACAACCCTACACAGCCATATCACAAGTAAAAGAAACAAGTGCCTTTTTTCAAAGGGTTTTGTTTTTGCCTGCATCCCCCGCAGAATAGACAAGCCACTTTGCCAATTAAACTGGATTGCTGGTTTAGCTTCAGCTGAGTTGTTGGCCAAAGTTTAAACAAAAGTTTCAAAACTATTTCTGCCAGTGCACATGTTTCTCTTCTGCTCATGCTATTGAGGTTATGTCATATGGCCAACACAGATTTTTCAACATGGAAAAATAAGTTTTTTGACAAAACACCTTCAACACATTGCCATAATTAAGACAGGATGTTGTTTACAATAAAAAGCATCAGTTGATATTGTCACTGTCACTAAAAATTGCTTCCTCGACTAGTCAGAAGAGTTGTTGAATCTGTGGCGCAGCCCCTTGCAGACTCCCAGATGTGGTTGCTTGCTAACTCTTCAGCTGCAAAGCAAAGGTACCAACCAATGCCTGGGCAGAGAGGAAATCCTGCAGAGGTGTTTCTATCCTTTTTCCTTCCCCGTTCCCCACTGAACTCTGGATGAGTGGGCTTGTAATGGATTAGACAGTTTGGAGTGGGAAAACCAAAATTACTTTCTGTCTTTCTCTCTATCCTGGTTGATATAGGACTCTGGCTCTGCCAGTCCCCCAGGTGTGGTCAGATTCTGAGCCAGGGACTGTGGACTGAAACGCTACCCTGCTGCAGCTGTTTCACAATAAACACACAGCCCTAACAGGCATCTGGTTGTTGCTGGGAATTCTTGTTCCATCTGGAACAAATGGCAGGGATGGGGTGAACGTGACTGTCGACTTGAAATACAGCACAGTGTACGGCTTAGTAGCCTGTTCGTGAACATGCAAGAGTTTTGCAGTCCGCTCAACACATTCGTAAACCGGAAATTGATGAGAAACACACATGGAAATCATAATTTGTTACTGGGGGGATTTAGTGCCTGTTCACCTGGGAAACAGCCATTCCTACTGTGAAAATTCCACATTACTCCCACATGACGTGGCCTGAAGTTCATTGGGACTTACTTGCTGATAAGTATTCACAGGACAGCAGCCTTAAAACATTAATAATTAAACCAGCAATTAAACCAGCTGTCTTGTTCCTGGAAACACATAAGATTATGACTAATTAGGGCCTAACTGCACAATACCCTGTTCCTGGGTCCATCTCTGAATCCAGTTGACAGGTGTCTTCTGGAAGTTCCATGATTGGACTTTAATTCCCAGTCTCACAGGGGCCCACTTTGGACTGGGAGGGAGGGGGGCTTAAGCTTCTCCCCCTTGCCTTTTCCTGACCTGAAATGGCAGCCCCCCCCCCGCGCTGCCCTTTGCCCTGCAGGGGAAATGTACGTGTAGCCCATCAGTACAAGTAGGGAAATGTTGAGGGAAATGTTGCCTTCCCAGGCTCACTTTAGCTTGGGTAAATGGCATGGGGAGGAGGCTTATTATGACCATGAACCATGGTCCTGATGTGAATCAGATCCTCACTATGGTTGCTAGTCCCAGTTTGGGAAATTCCTGGGCATTTGGAGGCAGTACCCAGGAAGAACAGAGTCTGGGGAGAGGGAGGAGCTCAGTGGAGATGTGGAACCATAGAGCAGGCCCCTCAAACATGGTGCCCATGGGTGCCACAGGGCCTACTAACACCTTCCCTGGTGCCTGCCAAGTATTTTTAGAAAGTGGAAAGGGCCAGGTAGGGCTTTTGCCCAGCAGAGCTTCTGATGGGCCACTGGACTGGCTGTGCAGATTTTTTTTTTTTAAGAAAATTTTCCTTTGGCAACAATCGCCACCACAGCAGAAAGATCTTCAGTGTGTGGATTGAAGGTAAACTACGGCAGCCATTTTGTGGTTGGCTCTGCTTCCTGCAACAGCTGTTTTGTGGATGTGCCCACTAGCCTGGGTCAAAATTCCAAAGATGCCCACAGACTCAAAAACATTGGGTACCTCTGCCATAGAATCTAACCCCCAAAGCTGCCATTTCACCCCAGGGGAATTGATCTCTGTAGCCTGGAGATCAGTTGTGATTCTGGGTGAAGGCCAGGCCCCACCTTGACTTTGGCAGCCTTAATCCCCACTCTCCTGGGAACCGAGTTTCAAGCACAGAACACCCAAAGGCAAGTCTCTTGACAGGTCCCAGTGGTGGATCCAGGCCCATAGGAGCCCAAGCCTTGGAAAAGCAGATGCTTGGCATAGGAGGGATCATAAGGCCACCCTCCACATCACCCCCCCACCTGACTCCATCCTGCAAGGTCTTTAGAGAAGAATATCCAAAGACATTGGCATGTAACAAGCCGCTCACTGAGTCTCCTGGTGTCTGAAGCCAGCCTCTTGATTTTAATAGGAAACTGTGACCATGACTAATGTGTACAGAACATGGCAATTATTGCCTAAGGAAGTTGGGAAGGTTTTGTGTTTTTTTTTTAAAAAAATGGAGTGTGGGGTTTTCCTTCTGCCAGACCTTAGACTGCACTTTACACAGCCTTTTTGTCATTAAAATACCCTTATGTAAGCCTAATTGACACAGTTAAAAGAGCCCTTGCTCAGAGATGTCTGTTGCTATAGTAATGGGGAGAAAGGCAGAATGCTCTTCACACTTAGCAAAATAATACACATTATCATATGTAAAGGCATTGTGTCCTTTTTTGTAAGGCTCCTCTTCAGACGCAAAGCACTCTGTACATGTTGTAACAAGGACTAGCTCTCATTAAACAGTTCATATAAATTTTTTAAAATAATGCTGAAATTATACAGAGGCGGAATGAATTTCAGTATGAAGCATAATGTTCCAGGGCATGTCTTTAACGCAGTGAGCTCAACTGTTTTTAACGTCTGTGACATTTCAGGAAATCAGTACTGTTCCCATGGAAGTGAGAGGAAAGTCAAGCGCTCCAGAGAGTAGCAATAAGAACATTTATTAGATTGTTATCTTGCTCTAAGGGCAGCACGCACCCTCAGCCGTCTCTTTTAAATCCTCCCAGCCATTCTATAGGAGAATAACTAGTACAAGGTCACCCAGTGAACCTCATGACAGGAGAGGAATTTGAACCTGGGTCTTCCCAGTTATAGCATGGCACACTAACTAATACACCACAATGTCTGTCTTGCAGTGTGCTATGTTTATTACTTATGAAATCTGTAATCCCACTCTTCCTTCTAGGAATTCCAGGGAGGCATTCATTGTGTTCTGTTCTTCTCTTTTTATGTTCACAAGGATCCCGAGAGATAGGTTTGACTCAAAGATACTGGGCCATTAATTGAACCACATGACTGTCTCAAGGCCAGTGCAGTGTAGTGGTTAGACTGTTGGAGCAGGGTCTGGGAGGCCCAGGTTCAAATCCCCACTTTGCCATAGAAGCTTGTTGGGTGACCTTGGGTCAGTCACATGCTTTCAGTCTAACCTACCTAGCTGAGTTGTTGTTGGAATACACAAGATCTGCAGTGTACATGAAGCAAGAAGGATATGAATATCCTACGGGGGGGTATCAGAGGGGTTACGTAGCTAGCATAGTCAGATTAAGGACTTCCTGGTATTTTTCAAATGATCCCCTCCTTTCACCTTTTTGGCTCACTGGAGACTTCCTCCTCTTTTGAGTCCTCTTCCTGCCTGGTTGTTTTGTTACACAGACAGATAGTTAGAGAACCTTCTCTTTCCTCCCTCCTTAACACAGTTTTTTTTCCTCCTAAATAAAACTGTTTATTCTTTTTCAGCAGCTTGAGCTCTGCTCCTCTTTTCATATTTAACTCTGCCAACAGTTGTGAGGTTGGAGGAGAAGAGAGAGATGTAAGCTGTTTTCGGGTCCCAACTGGGGAGTATAAATGAAGAAAATGATAATAGTAATCTTGATCTTATAGTAATAATAATAAGGCCAGTTCTCATGCTGCTACAAAATCCTCAGGTCCCCCATGGGTCCCATTGACCAGACGCACCCTGGAAGTTCTGTAGCTGGAAGTTAATTCTCAGATGCAGGGGAGCTTGAATTGGATTGGGACCATGGTGCACCAAGACTTAAGCCTCCTCCCACAACTGCTGTGTCATTACCCTGACTTGAAACACCCTTGGGGAACCCGCTATATACCTCTAAGCTGAGTTAGTGTGAGCTAGCTCACAGTTGTTTAGCCTCCAGCTCACATATTTTTGTCTTAGCTCAGGAAGGATGGCTCCAGAGCAAACTAATTTATGCTGTAGCCATATCACTTACAACTTTAATGCCAGTAGCTTGCAGAGTACTACTAGGTCTTAGCCAGTTTGGTGTAGTGGTTAAGTGCACGGACTCTAATCTGGGAGAACTGGGTTTGATTCCCCACTCCTCCACTTGCACCTGCTGATGTGACCTTGGGTCAGTTACAAGCTCTGGCACAGCTGTCCTTGAAAAAGAGCAGTTTGTGTCAGAGTTCTCTCAGCCCCACCCACCTCACAGGGTGTCTGTTGTGGGGAGGGGAAGGGAAAGGAGTTTGTAAGCCGCTCTGAGACTCCAAGTGAAGGGCGGGGTATAAATCCAATCTCTTCTCTCTCTTCTTCTTAGCCAAAAGGCCGAGAAGTAGAATTTTTGCTCACAAGACTCCACAGCTCAGAGGGAGCATTGCTTAAGCCCCCTCATGTAGCATACAAGTCCCCAAATCCTTCTCCAGTGGGACAAACAGTGGCACCCTGGGGGCACTTCAGGTTGGGAAATGACTTGGGGGGGAGACTGAAGACTCTCCCCCCCGCCCCGGGTGTTCCATGGTCCAGATAAGAATTGGAGCCCCCTATGTGGAAATTAAGTTCTGAGCATGGAACTCCCAGAGTGCATCTTGTTAACAGGACCTGTGGCAGACATGTGGGAGACATGGGGACTTTGTAACATGTGAATCAGCCCTGTGAGTGTGGAACCCATGTCCTCCTATTCTGAGAGCCAAATTACATGTGACACTCAATTTCTAATCCGGGGGTGGGTTGCCAACATGGTGTTCATGGGTGCCATGGTGCCCACTAACAACTTTCCTGGCTCTCACCTATTTAGAAAGTGGGTTGGGCCAGGTGGGGCTTTTGCTCAGAAAGACCTCTGATTAGCCATTTGAGATCTGATTGGCTGAGCAGATTTCTATAAATGTTGCTTTGGCGGCAGCTGCCACCACAATACAAGGATCTTCACAGTGTGATTGAAGGCAGGCTGCAGCAGTAGGAATGCCAGCCTCCGGGCAGGACCTGGGGCTCCCCCAGCTCATCTCCAGACTACAAGGATCAATTCCCCTGGAGAAAATGGATGCTTTGGAGGGTGGACTCTTTGACATTGTACCCCATTAGGGTTCCCAGCCCCAGGTTGGAGCGGGGTATCCCGATTTTGCAGGCTCAGTGGGGAAGCTCCACCCCCAACAGCCATGACCCATCACAACATCCCCAATGTGATGATGTCACTTCCGTATAACATCATCATGTTGGGCACACCGTGCGCAGCAACGTCAACCCCCCTCACTCCTGGAAAGCTCCCTCCCACTCCTGCCGGTGCGAGCCTGGGACCTGGCAACCCTATACCCCACTGAAATCCCCATCCTCCCCACGCTCCATCCCCAATCTCCAGGAGTTTCCCAACCTGGATCTGGCAACACTTTCCTCTCATCCCCCACTGGTGGCCAGGGAGGACCTGGGAACCCTATGCAGCAGCAGCCATTTTGTGGCTGGTTCCTCCTCCTGTGGCAATAGGGTTGCCAGCCTCCAGATGGTGACTGGTGTTCTCCTGGGATTACTTCTAATGTCCTGGCCCCACTGGTGGACCTCCTGATGGCACTGGTATTTCTGGCCACTGTGTGATACAGAGTGTTGGACTGGATGGGCCTTTGGCCTGATCCAACATTGGCATCTCTTATGTTCTTATGTTCTTATGTAACTGATCTCCAGGCGACAGAGACCAGGTCACCTGCAGAAAATGGCTGCTTTGGGAGGTGAACTCTTTGGCATTATGCCTGATTGAACTCCCTCCCCTCTCCGAACCCCACCCCAAATCTCCAGGTACTTCAAACCCAGAGCTGGCAACCCTGTGTGGCAGCCTCAAAAAGGTTGGGGACCCCTGGTATAATAATTTTCCTCCAAGTATTTGTTTTTAATTCCAGAGTCTCAATTTGCAGTGAAGTCTCACAGAAAAGATAGGCTTCTTCACTTTTTGCTTTCCATAGTTTTGCATCTAAAACTCACCTCCTTCAGACTCATCCCCCGGGGAGAAAAGATGAGAAGATGCATTTCACAGAAATTGTAATAAAGACTAGCAGTGCTCTCCAGAGACCTGCTGAATCAGACTAAAGCTCATGTCGTTCAAGCCTCTCAGAGACCCACAATCCACACACACACACGGCTTTATACCACTGTTCCTTAAACTCTGTGCGTGACAGGAAAAAAAAATTGAATGTATTATTGAAAACACTCAGGCTGCGATCAGACAATCTGTTTGATCCGATGTTGTTTCTCCCCTTCAGATTAAAAATGCTATTTCAGATAGTGACATCTGTATCCTGTTCCCCAGTTATCAGCCTAAACTGAAAAGCTGTATTCAGGGGTCATTGGGGGGGGGGACGCGGGGGGACGCCATCCCCCGGGTGAGGTGCAGGAGGGCGGGGCCTGGAGCTCCCT
>NW_015165235.1:1636368-1637468 GCF_001447785.1 Gekko japonicus
ATTGTAAGCCGCTCTGAGACTCCTTCAGGTAGTGAAGAGGGGGGTATAAAACCAACTCTTCTACTCTTCTTCTTCAGCATTTGCACTTCGACTGGAATCTGCATTTTCTTCTTCCAGGTTTTGTCCCTGGCAATTCTACAAGGCAATTGCCTTCATTTATTACTCAGAGATCTGAAAAATAGTATCTTTGTCTAGCCCAGGTACAATATGTTCATGTTCACTCTACACAGAGACTCTTTGCTGCAGATACTGGGGTGTATTTTGACCTGACATTACTATTAAGAGTTCATCTCGTTCTGATAGTGGAACACTGTTTGCTGTCTTTGCAGGTTTGGCAATTACGTCTTCTTACATCATGGTGGTCTGTTATTTACTGTTTCACTCCTGATGCTTCTAATTAAGCCACAAGATAAGTCTTGAAACTGAAGTTCACTTTACATCACTCTTTTCCCCAAGCTGTCACTCCTATGTTAAAATGCATTCTTGACTTTCCTACAGTTACAGTGATACCATTTCCAAAAACAAAAAGCCTTGAAGAAGCACTACAAGTTTTAATGGATAGATCTCTCCACAAAACTCAGATGAAGGTGTGGTATAAAAGGATATTAAGCAAATCAATACTGTGAGTCATCCAAGAGGGAACAGGCACAAATACAGCCTATTCACTCTCATATTTACATACAGTTAATAAGGGGATGCCCACTAACAGCTGAAGCAATGGTTTTCATTCATATCAGGAATTGCATCAGCAGCATAACAAATGAAGTGGAAGAGCAGAAATTGCCATATCTGAAAAGCCCTTAGGCCCCTAATATTTATATGCAAATGTGAATGCTGTCAGTGTAGGTCAGAAATTCTGCATCAAGTACCTATATGGATTAATGCTCACCTTTGATGTATATGGTACTTTGCAGAGTAGGGTTGCCAGCCTCCAGGTGGGCCCTGGGGATCTCCCGCTTTTACAACTGATCTCCAGCTGACAGAGATCAGCTCCCCTGGAGAAAAATGGCTGCTTTGAAGGATGGACTCTATGGCATTGTACTATGCTGAGTCCTCTCCCCACCCCAAACCCCACCCTCTACCGGCTCCACCCCCGAAGT
>NW_015165235.1:1637627-1648158 GCF_001447785.1 Gekko japonicus
GTGGCAGGAGATGAGCTTTCCTGAGTCACTGCCAACATCTTCAGATACGGCTAGAATGTGAGTCTCTGTCCTATATATTGGAAAGTGGTGTGATTTCAGATGCTGAATTACATTAGCAGCTGAATGACAACAGGAGGCATGATTGGATTAGGTGTGATATGCAAAGGGATAAGTAGGTGTGGAGAAATCAGCACTGGTAAGGAAACCTAGGAAACCAAAGTTTTGATTCAGTCCAGGTGGATGCATCGTCTTGAGCTTCATTATCAGTTCCAATTCAGGAGACTCTCTTTCTTATCTCCTTTTGAAATTCCTTTGTAAGAGAACTGATACTCTTAGGTCAGCCACTGAATGTTCTGGAAGGTTAAAATGTCCCCCACTGCTTTGTGAATGTTGTGGTTTCTAATGTCAGACTTATGTCCATTAATTCTTTGTCAAAGGGACTGGCCTGTTTGTCTTATGTAGAGGGTGGAAGGACATTGCTGATATGTGATGGCAGGAGTAGGAACCGCAAGTGGAATGTCGGATGTTGCTGGGTCCACAGCTGGTGTTGCTAGGATCTATATGAGAGCAAAGTTGGCACCTTGGTTGGTTGCAGGCCTTGGTACCAGAGTCCATGATACTGTTAAGCAGGGCTCTTTTTGTAGAAAAAGCCCAGCAGGAACTCATTAGCATAATAGGCCATACCCAACAGCAGGAACTCATTAGCATATTAGGCCACACCCCTGCCAGCACAGCTCATTACCACATTAGGATGCACCCCCATGTTACCAGAAGTGTGGTCATCCAGCCACACCCACCTTTTGATTCTTATTCTGTTTACCTTGTTTGTCCAGGGCTTTTTTTGTAGCAGGAACTCCTTTGCATGTTAGGCCACACACCCCTAATGAAGCCAATCCTAATGGATTTCTGCTGTTGGGTGTGGCCTATTATGCTGATGAGTTCCTGCTGGGCGTGGCCAACTTGGGAGTCAGCTGGAACTCCGTTCCTGTGCGTTCCTGCCCAAAAATAGCCCTGCTGTTAAGCAGTTTATCACTGCAAGATTCCTGAGGCTTTTCCCTGCCCTGACCTAGATAACCCAGGATAGCCTGCTTTCATCGCACCTCAGAAGCTAAGCAGGGTGGGTCCTGGTCAGTATTGGGAGGGGAGACCACTAAGGAATACCAAGGTTGTGAACTTGCGACACAGAGGCAGGTCATGACAAACCACCTCTGAATGTCTCTTGCCTTGGAAACCCTACAGGGTCAACCGTAAGTCAGCTGCAACTGGAAGGAAGGGAGGGAGGGAGGACGTCCTTTGACAGTGTTTGAAGGAGGAACTGTGGGATGGCTTTGAGCGGAGTGTCCAACTGGTACCACACCCACAGCCATTACAGGGAGGGGCTGGAGCTAATTACTGCTCCCCCCCCTTTGTCCTTTAAAGCAGTGTCTCCCAACCTGTGGGACCAGACCCAAAAGTGAGTCACAGGCAAACCCTCATAAATGGCCACTCCTGCTCTTTGCATCCTTCTCTTTCTTTCCTCCTCATCAGCTTTTCACATTCTCATCTCCCCTCCCTTCTCTTTCTTTCCTCCTCATCAGCTTCTCACATTCTCATCTCATCTCCCCCCCCTCCCTTTTTGTGACAATAATGAGAGGAAAAAAGCCCTTCAGCAACTAGTAGCTAGTAAGTTCACAGTAATAGCTGAAAGAATGGAGGGGGAGGTTGAAGAGTAGGTGGAAGTGGTTCAGCATGCTGTGGCAAAACCACAGGAGGCTAGAAAGAGGTGCTTGGGTGGGCACGGGGTGCATTTTTACACCACAGTGGAGAAGCGAGGAAAATAGATTGTGTGATTGCAAATTGCATGTACTTGGGTTTCGTTTCCATACAGGGGTAAGTTCTGAAGGGCTACAACAAAGGATATTTAAAAACTGCTTCTAGGCTAATGCTTGGAGAAACATCCATAAACTCTGAGGGGGGGTGAGGAGTCTGCATGAATTCTAGATAGCAATGAATTATCTTTGTTCGCTTGTCAATTTGGGTTAGACTGCAGGCATACTTTCCCACAGCCTTTATTCTGTCAGTGGACACTGCAGCTCTTTTATGTGACCAGGGCAAGAGAAAGCCTCAAATAAGCACTGGAAATCCAAAAATTAAAAAACCCAGAAAACTCATGCATGTGTAGCTGTTGAATGAGAAAGGGAAAACCAATCAGGTGGGCTAACGCCAGCCCTGGAGAACCATAAAAACAGCGGACTGTTCCTAAGCCAACAAGAATGTACATACAAACGTCTAGCAGAACAAACTGTTTGTCTTCCTGACCAGCTTGCCTCAGTTAATGTTGCCTTTATGGAAATCGGAGAACTTCTGTCCACAGAACTCTAGGCAGTTTCAAACCCACGGGGGAGGGGGGGGGGGGGGTACCAAGGGTAATGGCAACAGGTGTGGAATGGGAAGGAGAAAGAGATTCCAGAGGCAGCTGTTTGTGCCAGGGAGAGAGGTTAATTGTCTCCCTTGTCAGTACGCACTGCTTAATGGACAGTTGACGAGGAAAGATTGCTGTCTTTCTTAGTGGACAGAGGCTCTGTATCTTTAGTAGCTTCTCAACAGGAAGAAAATCAGCAGGCACTGATGGGGAAAGATTTACATCTGTATGGCGGAACTCGGGTTGGATTTTTTTTTTCTTAGCCACTGCTCAAAGCGCAGGCAATCCCTGCCCCCTTAAACAAAAAATAGAACCCCTCATTATAATGCCGAGACAGTTCATTCCATTGATTTCCACGGGCATTGGACCAGGCAGAGCTTTTCTAAACAGTGTCATTCTGCGGAACAAAAACACAGGCCAGATGTGCAGACAGGGAAGTATTCCACCCAGCATGTACAGCGCTCCCAACGTTCCCCCAGCGCTGATCCTGTACACAGAAATGAAGCAGTAGGTGACCCAGGCTAGCTTGATATCATCAGATCATGGAAACTATGTAGGGTCAGCCCTGGTTAGTACTTGGATGGGAAACCACTGAAGACATCTACGGTTGCTATGCGGAGGCAGGCAATGGCAGACCACCTCTGTTCATCTCTTGCCTTGAAAACCCCATTGGATTGCCATAAATCAGCTGCAACTTGACAGTACTTTCCATTACCCCAGGGGTCATTTCGTAGAAAAAGAGGTGCAGGAGCTCATTAGCATAACTTATTAGCATAGCTTATTTGCATATGCCGCACCCCCTGACATCACCGGAAGTGTGTCAGAAGGCAACACCCACTGCTCAGGCTCCACTGGACTCTTTTGGATTGCTAGCTATTGGGGGGGGGGGATGCGCGCAGATCTGTCCTCGCAGAGTAAGGAGAGCTTGTGCCTGAATAAAACTTGGTCTTAAAGGTGCCACTCTGCTTGTTGCTCCTCATGGCCCAACGGAGGGCTGCTGGGGGCAGGGGGCGGGGCTTGTTGCATGTGCCCGCCCCCTGGGCTCCTTACTGCTGGAGCTCCGCTCCTGTGCGCTCCCGCAGGAAATGACCCCTGCATTACCCAATATTAAAAGTTGGCATTTCTATTTAGAGCGGTCTTCATATTTACTTATCTAATTAATCTGGACATTTATATGCTGCTTTCCTCCCAAAGGAACCCAAAGCAGTTTGCAGAAATTCATGGAAAGCACACCAGATTACACAATAAAAATTAAGACAAACAAAGCAAAACATCCTGGGCAGGTTCACTGGGCTGTCTTTAGTAGGCCCCAGGCCAAGAGACGAAGACGAAGACGAAGACGAAGACGAAGAAGAAGAAGAAGAAGAAGAAGAAGAAGAAGAAGAAGAAGAAGAAGAAGAAGAAGAGGAGGAGGAGGATCCCCACAACAGACACCCTGTGAGGTAGGTGGAGCTGAGAGAGCTCTGACAGAAACTGCTCTTTTTCAAGAACAGCTTTTATCAGAACTACGGCTTGCCCAAGGTCATCCAGAAGGTGCAAGTGGAGGAGTGGGGAATCAAACCTGGTTCTCCCAGATTAGAGTCCATGTGGCTATTTCCCTGGGGCTCATGCTGCTGGCTGTACCCAAATGTATGCTCACAGGCTCTTTCCAACTTTTTTGATGCTAGAGCTCCTGTATGTGTCCTTCCGACACATCACTGGCATCCTAAGGAAAAACACCAGCACATGTCCTCAGTCTAGGGATGCCAGCCTCCAGGTGGGATCTGGGGATCCGCCGGAATTGCAGCTCTTTTCCAGACTACAGAGATCAGGTCCCCTAGAGAAAATGGATGCTTTGGTGGAGGGCATAGGAGGGGAACAGGGGCCCTGATTACTCTCTGCCCAGGGGGCCCATCAGAACCTGGAACCAGCCTTGTTTGGTTGTATCGCTTCAGACAGCAGGATGAGGGAAGTGTCGTGATTGCCGTTCCTCCCAAGTCCCGAATATCCGGTTGCCGTTGTGAGACCTCCTGCCGCTTCGAAACTGGCACCTCAGAATGCGAACGGGCCGTGTATTAAGGTCATACACCAGCTTACGTTCCTGGTTTGTTCGGTCGTGCGCACCCTCTCTCTCTCTTGCTGCTCACGATCCGTTCCAGCTTCCTCCCCGGTGCCTTCCGTTTCTCCACTTTATTTAGTCTCACAATCAACATCTGCTACAAGTAACGATCTTCCCCATGTGTTTCCCATCCACCCCGTTCTCTAGTTGTGTTTTCCTGTTTCACGTGTGTCTCTCTCTGCATCCCTGCTCTCTGTGTCCCGGCTTCAGGATCGTGGGAAGTAGCGGCCCGCTCGGTGCCTTCCTCGTTGGACTCCGTACCAACGGCTGGGAAAGGCCCTCGTATTTTCACTCGAGCTCGTCCCTTCCTGGGTTTCGAACCATGGTCTCCCTGGCCCCCAAATGCGGCTCCCGAACCCCGTTCCTCTGTGGGTGGTCTCGAAGAAGTCGGCACGAGTCGCGCCAGACAGGAAGATTTCTATGATGGAACATTCCCACCTGAGAAAAGATTCCGGCACTCAGTAAACCAGCTTGTCAAGGATAATACTGTGGTGTAGGAGTAATAGCTTAGTGGCAGAGCATCTTCTAGGCATGCAGAAAGTCCCAGCTTTAATCCCTGGCATCTCCAGTTGAAAGATGATATGAAAGACTTCTACGCAGGGGTCATTTCCTGCAGGAGCACACAGGAGCGGAGCTCCGGCAGTAAAGAGCCCAGGGGGTGGGCACATGCAACAAGCCCCACCCCCTGCTCCCAGCAGCCCTCAGTCAGAGCAAGAAGCAGCCAGGTAAGTTGCAGAGCCCCCCCCCCGGCCCCCTGGTCCAAAACAGTCCAGTGGCACCTTTAAGACCAAATTTTATCCAGGTACAAGCTCTCCCTCCTCTGAGAGGACAGATCTGCACATTCCCCCCCCCCTCAATAGCTAGCAATCCAAAACAGTCCAGTGGAGCGTGAGCAGGGGGTGTTGCCTTCTGACACACTTCCGGTGAGGTCAGGGGGTGTGGCATATGCAAATAAGTTATGCTAATGAGTTATGCTAATGAGCTCCTGCACCTCTTTTTCTACGAAATGACCCCTGCGTCTACGTAAGCATGGAGACCCGATGCCAGCCAGTGTGGACAATACTGACACTGATAGACCAAATGTCTGATTCAGTATAAATTCAGCTGGGCAGGACAAAGTTTGAGTCCAGTGGCACCTTTAAAATCAACAAAGTTTTATTCAAATATCTGAAGAAGTGTGTGTGCACACGAAAGCCTATACCTCGAATAAAACTTTGTTGGTCTTAAAGGTGCCCCACTGGACTCAGACTTTGTTCTGCTGCTGACTCAGTATAGTTACAATTTACTCCTCTCATGTTAAGTTTTGTATGTTCAGGGACTTATGTATGTTTGGAGAAGCATTTACCTTTGTAAATCCCTACTTGAATATGCAGCAAAGATGCACACTTGTTCGCTTTTCTGCAGTTTGTGAGAACTAGCTCGTAGTTTCAGATCAAACCCTGGTAGATACAAATCATACCAAAGTGGGTTGAAATCTTTGGATCTTGAGATCTGGATATTGCTCTAGCTGTTGCTGCCCATTACATCCACATGTAATCAATTCACAGGCCTTGGAATTGGTTTGGGAACTGGGGGAAAAATACAGGGGACAAGTGGAAACAGAAACCCCAAAGTGAAAACTAAAGGCACAAAAATGCATGTGGAAATCAGGGGATAAACCAAAGCAGTTTGGGACCATAACCAACCAATCCCCCCCCCAAAAAAAAAACCCATGCAGAAATGCCCTGGGATAGAGCCAGCACAACGACTGGGGTTATATAGAGTAGCAAGCCCCTATCTCATTGAATCCTTTGATACTCTGCATACACATTTCATGAGCAAAAATGCTGGCTTCAGTTTTAAGTTTTTCCTAAACAGCATCAGTAAGAGAATTAGTAGTAAAGATGGCTGTCTACACTGCAAAGGTCTAACATTTTAAAAAAGAGATGTTTTCTCAATAATTTGTCCTAATCACATTCTATGTCCAGATGATTTTTAAAAACAAATGAACTTGGTGCAGGTGTTTAGTCTACACATTCTGAAACCATTATCATCTTAAAGGAGGGATCTTCTGTCATCCACTGATTACATAACAAGAAATCACAGAACTTCCATAGAGGGTTGGAGGAGTGAACGATTACTGTTGCCACTGATATTTTCATTTTATTTACAAAATGTATACTTGCTTTTTTCCTGCGTGTGGAGTGACTCATCAGAAACTTAACAAATAATAACCACCGAAATCAAGAAGCAATTAAAAATAGCCCGACTATGATGTCCAAAAAACAAACCAAAAACAAACTAGGCACTGAATACCTTTTTAAAAAAACCAGCCACAGTGGGTGCCTTCTTAGTCTCCTCCAGAAATTTGTTCTACAAAATTAGACCTATAACCAACCAGGTATGGGTCCTAAATGTAAGAGAATAATCCTACCAGATAAACAGCAGAACCAGGAAGATCTGCTGAAATAGCCTAAGTAGACACACGGGTTTCTATCTGGAGAGGAAGTTCTTTTGCAAAACAATACCAGAGCAACAACCTTGCTCAAAACATACCTATTTATTTCCCCTGAGATCCAATGTGGGGGCAGGATTCCTATCAAGAAAACATCAGGCAGCATTCTTTCTCACGCTCTCTCTCTCTCACACACACTCACACAACTTCTTTTAAGAAAGTCAAAGACATCTGGAGATCCAGTCACAAATGTAGTGATATCTAGCTGCATCCTCAGAGACAGGACATAAATAGCAAAAAGGACATTATTATTATTATTATTCATTATTTTAGAGTTATGCAAGCTGATCACATTTATAATAATATAGTTTTAAATGTTCCGAAATCTTATTCCCCAGAAAGAGAAAATCAGGGAAGATGTGTTCCTGATCATGCAGTGAAGGGTCATGGAAAAACAAAAGGAAATAAAGAAGAGCAAACAAGGAAAAAACAATTCCCAGAACCACAAAGATAGAGAAGCCTTGTGGGGCATTTTAAAGAACACTCAGGGACTTAGGTAATAAGAATAAACCCAGCTGGACTCTGTCCAAATTAATATTCAATCAACATAGTTCCCCTGGCACTCTGGGCCCTGCCCTAATCAGACAAATGGTATCATGGAAAGTTCTTGATTTTTCCTTGCAAGGATGGAACTGCAGAGCCTGACTGGAGCAGAGTTACCTGTGGTTTGCTTGGCTGGGACTTCCTATTTACTTCCTTTAGTTTGCAGTTTGCAGATAATGCCCTGTTTGTCCAACAAGCCACTGGGGACACACTACCTTCCTACTTTCCATCCTATTCCTTTACACACTCCTAAACCTGCCTGCACCCAATACCCATTATCTCTCAAATGTGTTTAGTATCTTGTAGATATATTTATTGTCTTTTTCCTTCCAGCTTAATCCAATATGGTTAACTGTCTCAGGGCAAAACTACACTTTATGTAAGAGATCCATGATTAACTTTATTTATTTATTTATTTTACTCTATTTACTCCCCACAAGTGGGCTCAGGGCGGCTTACAGAATTGACTTTGACTCTTGCCACATCACTTGTGTTTCCCCTATGGGCAAAAAAACTGCTTGAAGGGAAGATTTTAATTGGGAAAAGGATTAAAATATATTTCCCTTCAGCTGCTGCTCCAGTCAAATTGATACTCCCTCTCACAGATGGGTGGGATGGGTCATCCAACCACATATCCCCCTTGTGATATGATAGTTAACATGTAATCTGATAGTCACTGGTTAACACTTTCAAAACATGGCCTCCCGGGTTTTGCCCCCTAGCATTTGTATTATCTTTACCTAGCCTCTCCAGTCAGATTTTCGCTATCATATTGCTCTTGCCGCAGCCTGCATTTGCCCGGTTCTGTATAGCCATCTATCTCTTATTGGAATATTAAAAATAGATGAAAGTAGTGACTGAACTATTTATGTTCTCCTGGTTAATAAATGCCCCCTAGTAGTGACACAGTAGCCTGATAATCCAGCCTAGTCCAATCTCCTCAGTGCTTGGAAATTAAGCAGGGTTGTCCACAGTTAGCACTTGGATGGGAGACCACCCAGGAAGACTGGAGTTGTTATGCAGAGGAAGGCAAAGGCAAACCACCTCTGCTCATCTTCTACCTTGAAAACCCCTGGGTCCTGGGGTCATCATGAGTCAGCTGAGACTTGATGGCACGCATGTATTAATGTAATAGTAAAGGTAAAGGTTTCCCTTGCTCAAAAGCCAGTCGAATCCGACTCTAGGGTTGCGGTGCTCATCTCCGTTTCCAAGCCGACTGTCCAAAGATGTTTCCGTGGTCATATGGCCGAGACTAGACGCTGAGGTGCACGGAATGCTGTTACCTTCCCACCGAAGCGGTACCTATTTATCTACTTGCAATTTCTTGCTTTTGAACTGCTAGGTTGGCAGGAGCTGGGGCCAAAGACAGGAGCTCACTCCATCTCACGGCACTCGGGTCTCGAACTGCTGAACTACCAGCCTTCCAGCCTGCAGTTCAGCATCTTAACCACCTGAGCCACCGCAGCTCCTTATTAATGTAATAGTGACACCCTAAGCAGATACACACCTTTCTAAGCCCACTGACTTCAATGGACTTAGGAGGGTGTAACCCCATCTAGAATGGGAATGTAAATGTCACAGACATGAGAATTTGAAAAGGTACTGGCTTGCACAATGTGTGCCCACAAAGCCAAATAAAACTCACCATCCATACATTATTGTCTGCCAGGTACTTGATACGTTTTCTTCCTTCACAGTTCAAGAGAGGTTGCAAAAACAGCAGTCACAGTGGGGTGTGGGCTTGGTGTACATGGCTGGTGGGCCACATTTGGTTTGTGTGTGACAAGGTTTGGGGGCCTGGAATACGATTGTTCCAAATAAGGTCAGACCATTGACTGACAATTGCCTTTCATTCTGGCACCTGCAGTCAACAAAGTACACGCTATGGATCTTTCCTGGAACAGTAGTGTTGATTTTCTACAGGTGCAGCTAGGCTTTGCATTTCATTAAAATGGTGTGGGGTTTTGATCCAGTAGAGCACCTGCTTTGTATACAGAAGGTCCCAGGTTCAATCTTCAGGTTAAAAAAATCAGATCAATGATGTGAAAACCCTCTAACTGAGACTCTGGAGAACCCCGCAAGTCCAAGTAGATAGCAGTGACTTTGATAGACTTTGGGTCTAGCTGCATTATCAGTTTCCCCCAGGAATATACTTGAGTTGGGCTAGCTGAAAAGTACTGGGTTTGCCGCATGGATGACTCGGACGACAACATGAGTTGCACACGTTTATTGTACTTAACACAAGACTAACTCAAACGGCCCTGCAAGGCTAACTATATACACACCCACCCAGCACAGCCCTAGTCCATTGGAGGGTTTGAATTTCCCACCAAAGTGGCTATTGGTTGGGGCTGGGGGGAACTAGGATCCTATGTTCCTATTGTCCAGGGGAGCCAAGCTCCTGTCTTTGCCGTGGACCCCTAGTGGTGGTCCGCGTACATAACACTAGCAGTTCTTTTCTGGGAGTCCATGTCTCCCAAGGATGTGCGGGCCCTAATCTGAGGGGGACACTATTTGGAGAAACTTATGGTTACCTCAGGAGTACACATTAAGCTTCCAATGGGACAAACAGTGCTCCCTAGGCAGTTTCAGGTTTGGAAAACAGCACAGGTCGACGCTTAAGTGTGTTCACATGCCACTGTCCCAACCCAAATCAAGGGTTTGTTCACATGGGAGCAGGGTAGTCTAGTCTCCATTTGCAACCCTGGGAGCATTTCAAGGATGGAGCCTGGGGAGGAGGAACATCACAAATGTTGTGATGTCATTTCCAGTTGAGCAGGTGGAAGTGATACCATAGCATCAGCAACAATTTCACTGATGTCATCATGCATAACTTCTGCCTGCTCAATGGGAAATGACATCATGGCATCACACTGACAACCCCCCCCCTCCATTTTTCCCTCTTGTTGCTCCACAGAGCGAGGGCAGGAGCCGGAGCCCAGGGCCAGGAGGGCAACCTGGTAAATCTATCTAGGAGGTGTTAATTCCCAGCACG
>NW_015165235.1:1648230-1648587 GCF_001447785.1 Gekko japonicus
AGAATATATAAATTCAGTTGAAAGAATCTATGATGTCTTCCACCACCACTCCCATTATTATTATTATTATTATTATTATTATTATTATTATTATTATTATTATTATTATTATTATTATTATTATTATTATTATTATTATTATTATTATTATTTCACCAGATTGGATTGGAGTATACTAGTCCATTTAATTCTACTAGCAGACTGAGCGAGAAATAAAAATATATCAACCCCTCTGTGTTACGTTCACATTATTGTTGTACGTAATGTAACAGACATTTTCACAATTTTATTTGGAATCTGCCAGAATAACTAATGATTGAACGTTATGGAACATATTCAAGGCCAGAACACCTGCTG
>NW_015165235.1:1648605-1662379 GCF_001447785.1 Gekko japonicus
TGCTGAACTGAAAAAATGGGGTGGGGGGGCAGGGAAATGCCTCTTCTTCCCAAAGTAGTTCTTGTTTCCTTGGAAAAATACAGAATTGTTTTGTGAGCTGCCCAACTTTGTGTGGAAAGAAGCATTCTACTTTATAAACTGAAATCTGGAGAACATTCCAAACTGGCAAAACAAAACTGGAGCAGTTGGCTTCCCTGATACAATCCTAGCATATGGCCGCCCTCTGCGAGGCCTTTGACGGTCTTTGTGTTCTAGGGCAACCCATTTGTAACTGGGCAGTTCATGGATCACAAGTGGCTCTACAGTGAAACCTGGATCCCAGTGTGGAAGAAACTCTTAGGGTAGTTAGTTATGAAGAGTCCGAATGATTATTTGGGGGTGTGGTGTATCAAGTCCAGACATGTCCAGACAAGTCCAGAGACAAACGTCAAGCTTTGCTCCAAGAGACAATGGACTATGCGGATCCTAGCCCGCTCCAATCAGGGGGCTAGGTTCCTGGCCGAGAGCCAATGGGACTCTCGGCCGCTGTAAATAACCTATTGGGAAGTGGGGGGGTGTTTTGGGTGGCGGTTTCTCGGGGCTTTTCAGGGCTCTTTCAGTATGGATGGCTTGGGTATGATCTCTGTCGTGAGTCTTTTTTACAAAGCTCTTTTTCCTCCCATCTTCCATAGGATTGGTGCTGTTTTCCACTCGGGCAGCCACTGAGGCCGGTATTATTCCAGTCGATCTGAAGCAAATGTTCAGTCCCTAAAAGTTGTAACTACACATGACAAGGTCCTCACAGTGTGCTTAGGTTCCCACCGAGGGCTTTCTGTTAGGTAGGGTTGCCTCCCCAAATGGGAGCGGGGGATCCCCCAATTTCATGGGCTCCTGCCTGCCAGCAGCCAGCCAACCAGGGGGGAAGCCCTGCTCCCAACAGCCATAACCGGCATGACATCACCCCCCCCCCAGAGAGCTTTGGACCTGGCGACCCTACAGTTAGGGCCGAATCCGGTATAACACGTTACCCACACAAAGAGGGGAGGGGAGTAATGTTTGAAGTGGCCTGCAGACCGTAATGTCATGCAGGTGTACTTGGGAATATATCTTAATGCACATAGGGTCTCTGCGTACATTCAGATGAATGTGTGTAAGTCATGGACAGATCTGGCTGCCGCAAGCCCATTCCTCACTCTAGATGCATGCTTCTTAAAGGTTTTATATCTGTGTTCGCACAAAGAATGCAAGCCTTGTGTCAAAATACCCTCAGTGCTGAAAATGTGTTACTTTAGAACAGCATGCCTGAACAAGGACTAAACGCAGCTTTCAAAGCTGTCTCCATCCCTAGTTCAGCTTTTGTCCACTGCACTAAGACAAGGTCAGAAAAAGTAATCAAAGCCCACCTGGCTGCTTGATAGTAATTAGATGGAAGACTTGCCCTTGCTGATGAAATGACATTGATAGATCTAGCTGGGTGCCTGGCTTTGCAAGCCCTTGCGGCAATGGGTAGGCATGCAGATGTCCTATCAGTGAATCAGTCTCCCACCCAAAATTTTGCCCAGTCATTAGCATAACCGGACCTCACCTTCTCCAAAGCAAGACCTCCAAAGCAAGACACCTTCTCCAAACCATCTCCTAAAATGGCTGTCAAAGCGAATTTAGCCAAGATGGAGGCAGAGCAGACAGCACACATCTGGGAAAGGGGTCCCTGGTAATAGCACTCATTCTCCTTGCTGGACACACTTTGCCCAGGCCAGCAGCATGAAGCCCTGTCATTCTTCTCCTTGGCAGCACCACCATGGGGATGGGTGGGGCTGAGGGCAGAGGCTCACTGGGGTTTTCCTGGTAAAATAATTGGTCAGTTGACCCCTGAGTGAAGCCTTAGCTCCAACAAACTGTTCCGTGGGGGGAGGTCTCCAGTCTTGCCACTGAAGATATATTTTATAGGTTCCAGCCATTAGTATTCAGCCGGATCTACAGCGTAGTTAGATTGCTTTGCCCACTTATTAACTCTGACAGTTCTATTGCAATGGGCAGCAGATCAATTGTAGACGATGTATGGATTGAGAGCAGATTGAAAGCAGTCTAGGGCTGGGACGGCAATCAATGGATCACTTTTTATTTGACCGTGGTCAAATAATCCATTAGTCCAGAATGCCCTTGAATAAATGACAGTCTCTGTCTTTTTTTCATTGCAGCCAGAATTTGCAAAAATGACACGGGGGGGGGGGAATGCTGAACCAACCCCCCCTCCCCCGCATCTGGAGGTACAAAACTCCCAGTGCTCCTGTGAAACAAGGTCTTTGTTGTGGCTACCATGACTTTGTATTCTGTAAATACATCACATCATGAAGTTGCTGGGCTGGAATTCATATGCAGATTTAACACTATCTCTGGCTTGGGGGCAGGTATGTGTTAGGGGCCATCAAATCACTCCCAGTATATGGTCACCCTATATCCAGGTCAGGGGTGAGGTCAAGGAAGGCACAACAGAGAGTGGGAATGGCTAGCCCACTATGGAAAACAATCAGTTATCTTGGGTGTGGTCCACATCCTCTCTGTCTGGACTGTTTGCTCTTCTTTTCATCTGTGCTTTGCATAATACTGTCACAAACCAGTATCTTGATTGCCAGGCACTGTGGCCCTCACTTTGTAATAACATTCCCCCATCCTTGATCATCTTGTTTGCCTTCTTGTGTACCTATTCCCAGCTCTACAATATCCTTTTTGAAATATGGCATCAAACAAGGTCACATCATAGCTTTATACAATGACAACATTAGCCATTTTATTTTCACTTCCTTTTCTAGAAAGTTCTTGCACATAGTTTGCCTTTTTCACCACTGCTGTGCACACTGAGTCAACATTTTCATCGGGCTTTCCATTACAACCCCAAGATCTCTTTCAGTCCCAGTCTCAGTCCATTCAGACCCCATCAGCACAGTTCCCTTTCTATGTATTAAAAAATTGTTCAGGCTGAAAGGCAACACTAATTCAGTTCCTTTTTTGTGTGTGTGTGTGTGTGCATGGGCAGGAGGCTTCTGCAGAGATATAGGAGGTGGATGAAAAATGCAGGAATTCTTAAATCTCGATAAGGTATTTACTGTTCAACCCTAGCCTTGTTTACTTGTAAGTAAGTCCCTGACTTGCACAAGGTTATTCTCAAGTAGGCGTGCATGGGTTTTCAGCGCTAGAGATTTAGAGGCAGAGTTGATGTCACAGATGTGAATAGATGTGAAAAGCAGACCAGCTCTGCCTGATCAAAATTCTGAAGGTTTCTTCCCTACAGGCTAGGAAAGCCCTAAGGGCTCCAAGACAAAAGGAAGGAGGAACTGGGAGCCCAGCTTTTTCCAGCTCTCCTATAATGGCTGTTATGGAATTTGTACAGAAAAGCAGATGGCTGAACTGAAGCTGGTAAATGATTTTTAAAAATCCAATCAATTCAATGTGAGAGAAAAACTATTATTCAGATAAAAAAGTACGCCTGGGCAGACAGGAGTTCATTGCCCAGATAAATAGTGTTTGATTTACCCAAGATAGAAAGTATTTATGGTCTGGGCAAGCTCTGCAATCTGGTATTTCAGGGCAAACACCTGAGGAATTCACAAGTTGCACTTCCAGAATGACAAGATCGAGGCTTTTCCCCCCTTCAAAATTTGCCATTAAGAAAACTTATTAAGGAAAAAAAAATGGAAAGTAACTCATCAACTCAAGGTTAAAATCTAGGCTGTGTAAGGGAGAGTGTCTATACAAGACTATTTGCAAACATTCCCTTTGTGGCAACAAAACCCACCACCGTGAATCCAGAAGCAGGAAGTTACAGAAAGATACTACATTGCAGAGGGCCTTTGTTCTAAAAACAGACACATCTGGCCAAAATTGGAATCATACAGGCCAAAATGAGGGGTGGAAAGATCCAATGATAATCTTGTCCAGCTGTCTAGCCTGACCTTTCCTGAGAGAGATCACAGCTTTATTTTATTCAGTCGACTATTTGTCAGTCCTAGTTGTAAATCAACATTGTCTTTTAATCCCTCCCTCCCAGTTTCTATATCCAAAATTTATTCACAAATCTCTGTAAATGTCAGTCACATATATAACCCCCAGAATAATCCAACTCTGGTTTGTCATATTCCTGGAGATCTGTGGGCAGTATCTGGGAAGGGCAGAGTCTGGGGAGGGGAAGAAGCTCACCAGGGGCAAGGGGGGGAGAAGGGGTGGAACTAGTGACATCACACAATGCATCACCATCACATCTGGATGAAAACCCAAATGTGAGGTCAGCACATCAGCTGATGCTCTAGAAAGCCACAGCTGGTTTCCAGACACAAGGGCAGATGGGAGGGAGGTGAAAGAGTACCCACGTGATGTGGAAAATGGCATGCCAATTCAGCAGGGACGTGATGCCGTAGATTCTGCCCTTAGAAGCTGTCATTTCCTCCACAGAAACTGATCTCTGCTGTCTGGAAAAGATTTACAAGGACTTAACTCCTTCCCGGCAGATGTTTTTAGAAAGTGTCGTCTTAAATTCGGCTGATAGAAAAGAGCTTGTACCTGACCTCAAGATCAAGAAGCCTGTGAGATGCCACTGGGCCCTGAGGAAGGGTTTAAGATTGGCGGTGTTGTCCCTTTGGAGACAGAGGAGGGTTGCAGAATTTCGAGTGAACGTCTAAGAAGCCATCAAGACTTTAGAGAGAATTAGCATAGATGTAAAGGCGGAAGGACTCTGAAAATTGCCCTTACGAAGAGAGCTGGAGGAGATGCTCTGGAAATCTTCTCATAACAAGTAATAAACTAACACATAAGCTTAGAAAGACAGGATCTCACAAAGTATATTGTTTATTAACAGGTTTTTTTCATTACTAACTGCAGTCTAACAGGGTAATGATCTCCTACTCTTGGGTTTTTAGTTTAGTGTGGGTTACTTTTCTTTCTCCTTAGTTGTAGTTCCCCTTCCCTTTTTTTCTTTGTAGTTTATGTGGTATTATAAAAAATAAAAAAATCCCCTCCGGGAGTCTTAAAAAAAATAGAAAGAAAGAAACTGATCTCTGCGGTCTGAAGATCAGTTGTAATTCTAGGAGGAATCCAGGCCTGGTTTGAAGGTTGATATCCCTAAGACTTGTACATGAACACATGAACATATGAATTTTTTTTCTGTTTATAAAAACCCAACTGTAAAATGCCATCTATATTATTACATTCACATATTAACAGTCTATATAAACATCAAAACCTTTTTTATCCTAAAAGTAAATACTCAGCTGTCAAGCCTTAGCAACCATGGCTGGACATTATAACCATGTTTAAAGTGACAGGGTGTGATTTTCAAAAACCACTCTGGGGAAACAATACCAGACGTGAGGAGATTTACATCCTATGCCAAAGTTCTGAACTTACAACTAACATAACACAGATATGACTATAGAAAACAACTAAGATCAAGTTCGGAGTTTAGCCCATGAGGTAGTAGTGAATTCAGCAGGTATATCCATCTGCCTCTTCTTGCAACAACACCTTCCTTATGTTAACAGTAGTATTAGCAACAAATAACACTGAATAATGAAATTCATCACAAACATGTGAAAATTGAGTTGGTTCTTAAAACACAAGAGTTTTACAGCACCCAAGGTTTGAATCGTCTATTTGTTAGATCTGAGGAAATTTAGAAAACGCATTTGTTGACAAAACATCTAACAATCTCTGTTCTGGAGCCATCACATTATGATAGACAAACTGGTTTCTTAGACCACAGAACACCCTTATGATATGAATCATCCACTCAAGTCCATAAAGACATTTTCTCAGTCAGGACCTTCTGAGGTAATTTTTATTACTCAAATGTTGGCATCAGGGTGGTCTGCTGATGTAATCCTGGTGAGCTGAATATGGGATGGATTGTTGCAATCTCTTAAAAGCTCCAATAAGATCCATGTCCTGATAATTCCTGTCCATAAAACTATTTTTAACAGGAGCCGAACTGCCTCTCCTATTCAAAAATTAAGCAGCTACATAGCAAACATTTTGGATGTCATTAATTCATGACAGAGTTGCCATAAATTGGAAGCGACTTGACAGCTTGACAGAGGATGGGAGGATAGGAGGGGTTTGGAGGGTGAGGGGCGGGTGTGGGAGGAGATAGATTGAAGGAAACCACTCCAAGGCTGTAATGCGAAAATGAAACCCCCAAAGCAGACTGGCTGCAAATGCTTTAAATGTGAAATTGACAAAAATGATCCAGGGCAGAAAACTCCGAGGAAAACCAGGGGTAAGTGCCAAGTGAGAAATCGCCCAAAGAGAAAAAGCCCCCACCCCCATTTGCTCACATATATGATGTCTGAAACTTGATTGGTTGATATTTATTAGCCTCATGATGTTTGATTATTTTATGGCCTCGATCACAATCACTCACATGTACATTTTTGGGTGAATAGGCACTGATGTACATTTCCCCACAATAAAGAAAATGAATATCAATAGAGCGTTAGCTGTGAAGTTCAATGTTGCCAGTTTAACAATAGAAAATGGCCTGTTTGTTTCAGATGATGAGTGGACAGCATATGACAGGTGTCCCCCAAGCCCAGTGTCCCTTGAAGTTGCCTGGCTTGTCTGACCATAAATCCAGCCCTGATTGCAATACAGCCTATAATTTGAAACATGAACTGAACTAGTACTATTGTAGGTATAGTGAGTGGTGTGGTAGGTGACAGCATGAAAATCTGTGTTTCTGCATTATCCAACCAAATACCATTAGCAATTCTAAAATGTTGTTCTTCTGCTTTATAATTAACCCCCCCTACTACCTTGTGCACTAGAGAATACTTCTGCGTTCATTGCAAACCACATGGTTTTGTGGCAGGAGGTTGTAGTTGTGTGGTTAAGAGCTCCGTGTATATTTGCTGTATATGGACTTGAATGCACATGATAGGCTGTGCATGCTTTTTACAAGATTTTTACAAGGGGGGGGGAGGTCCAGTAGACCATCTGCCAGTTATTTGTCTCTCAGTTCTCACGTTTCAAGAAAGAATATATAAATAAAAGTTGCAGGATGTTAATGGAAATTAAATTGAATGTATAAATGTGTAGGGTATCAACAGAGCATCTCTCCTTATATATAATTGAATAGTGGGTGCCAAAGTTCTAATTCTAAAATGCATTCCCTTAGTGTATGGCTGATGGCACTGCTCCTCAGCATATATCGCCACCAATCAGAAGGCAAAGCCCGGGTCCCGCCCACACCACAACTGCTGCGACAACCTGGTCTTTCGCATATGGAAGCTGATTGGACTTCACTCCATTCCACACCTCAAACTCCCCCCCCCCGCAAGGCAGTTGGAATGTCAGTTGCATATGGAACCTGCTGTATTCTGGTGGTGTGCAGGTCCCAGGTTCATGTTTTAAAAGCAGACTAACACTGTTTGCCCAAAGCCAGAGCACTCTCCCAGAGCCTCTTTCTAGATCTCGTTGTATTTATTTCCACAACGGGCCTTATTTCTAGTCAAAGCATATTGCAAGAGCAATGCTTGCTAACAGTTAGGTATGGGGGGGGGGGGGAGAAATAAATAAATTCCCTGTATGGAGGACCCCAAGAGTGAATTCCACAAATAAGCTAAAGTTTATTTGAAGTAGGGGCTCTCTCCAGAGGAGAGGAAATGGGCACATAAAGAATGGAGGGAGGAAATGCGTGAACACAGGTTTATGGCTGTCATGAACAAACAGAGGTTTGTTTGTGATGTCTGAATGAAGCCTGTGAATTCAATCTTTCTTTATCCCTATCTGCAGAAATGCTTTGTTATATATTTGTGCTGATCTTAGGAACAGTCAAAGATCCTCTAATAAGCATTCAAATGGGTTACTTTGATATTGGTAAAGTAAATGATGACATTTGTTTAAGTGACATCATATACATCGGTATGAAAAATTAATTTCAGCCTTAAGTGATATGGAACTATTTCTGTAGCCTGGGATTGCTAATTCCCGGGTGGGAAATTTCTGGAGATTTGGGGGTGAAGACTGGGGAGGGCAGGGTTTGGGGAGGGGAGTATAATGCCATAGAGTCCACCCTCCAAAGTAGCCATTTTCTCCAGAGGAACTGATCTTGGGCGTCTGGAGAGCAACTGTAATAGTGGGAGATCTCCAAGTGCCATCTGGAGGGCACTTGGCTGAGGCCTATAGATCTGAAATTTGGAAGCTGAGTAACAAGCAGAATGAGGGATCTTCTCTCATCCGGAAAAATCAACTGGCTGTGACAGCTAAATCCCAAATCTCTCTTTAAGCCTGGGCACCTATCAGTTGCCCCTGTATTTTTCCTCAGGAAACAGTGTCTATGCTATCTGACTGGCCAGACAAACAAGTTTGGTTGGTTCTTGCATGAGTTGATGTTGTGGTTTAATTAGTCAAATTGTTTCAAATCAATCAGCCACTCCCTGATCCCTGAGGGACAATGTTGAAAATCCTTGGTCAGGCACGAAGATTGCTGAGGTGGAAAGTCACCATCTGTTGGCCTAACCTTCCTCACAACATTGCTGTGAAGGTGAATATTGTAAACCACCTTATGTTGTGAAAGTGGTTTCAAAATTATTACTATGCTTTTTTCCATGGGTCGTTTCGTAGAAAAAGAGCTAGGGGAACTCATTAGCTAACTCATTAGCATTATGCCACACCCCCTGACATCACCGGAAGTGTGTTATAAGGCCACACCCCCTGACATCACCGGAAGTGTGTCATAAGGCCACACACCCCGCCCCCAATGGTCCTGGCCGCCGCCGGCGGCCTTGCAGCTCCACTGCCAAGCCCCATGAGTGGCCCGGCGGTGGACCTGCAAGGCCGGCGGGAGTGCAAGTAAGCCCCGCGAAGGCCCTCCCTGGCCCCAGGCAGGCAGGGGTGGGGAGAGGCAGGGAGGAAGCAACTTACCCTCCCTCTTCTCCTGCCTCCTCCTGGCTGAATGAGGGCTGGAAGCGGGGCAGCCGGAAGCAGGGGGCGGGGCTTCATCATGTGCCCCACTCCCGTACCTCACCCGGGGGAACTACGATCCCCCGCGAACCTCCTCGAAATGACCTCTGCTTTTTTCATTGTTAAGTGTTTCCAACTGCGACAGCTCAAGAGACTGTTGTTCTAAGCCAGACCACAGAGGTAAAATTATATAGTAACAAAATAATTAAAATTTGTGGCCCTTCACCCTGACCTGGATAGCCCAGACAAACCCGATCTTGTCAGATCTTGGACGCTAAGCAGGGCTGACCCTGGCAAGTACCGGGAAGGGTGACCTTCAAGGAATACCAGGGCCAGGAAACAGAGGCGGGTACTATCAAAGATGTCCTAGGGGTCACCAGAAGTCACCATGGCTTCCAGGCTCACAAGCACACACACACAAGCAAACAAGCACAGACACAAAAATTGTGGCCCTTCAATTGTCTCCGAGGGACTGTTCCCTGAGACACTCGAGGAAGCGATGGTCTCTGCCCTCTCTTTAAAAAACCATCTCTGGACTCGGCTGAATTGGCAAACTATTGGCCGGTCTCCAATCTGCCCTATCAGGGCAAATTAATTGAGAGGGCGGTGGCAGAACAGTTGCAGGGCTTTATGGATGACACTTCCATGTTTGATCCCTTCCAGTCTGGCGTAGGCCAGGCCACGTGACAGAGACAGAGCTGGTTGCCCTCACAGATGACCTCTGGAGACCTGGATCGGGACAGATTGGCGGTGCTGTTGTTGTTGGACCTGTCGGTGGCGTTCGACATGGCCGACCATCAGCTACTGATCCACCGCCTCGCTGACACTGGGATTCAGGGGCTTGCCTTGCAGTTGCTCTTGCGGGTGGCTCTTGCGGATCAGCTGTCCTGAAGGCACCTGCTGTTCTGCGGAGTGCCCCAAGGGGTGGTGCTCTCCATGATGTTATTCAACATCTGCGCCCCCTTGCCCAGATTGCCTGGAGGCATGGGCTGGGATGTCACCAATATGCGGATGACACCCAGCTATATCTGTTGTTGGGTGGTCAGTCTGACTCTAGACCAGAAGATCTGGACCTGGCGTTACAAGACGTGGCTGGTTGGCTTAGATTGAGCTGATTGAAATTGATTCTGATGAAGACAGAGGTCCTGTGCCTGAGTTGGAGCAGGCCGGGGTTAGGGATCCCACTACAGGCCTTCGATGGGGCACCGCTGGTGCCAGCGCCAAAGGTTAGGAGTTTGGGAGTGCTCCTGGATGCCTCCTTAACAATGCCTCTGCTAAGGCAGCCTTTTACCATCTTCGGCTGATTAGGAAGTTGGTTCCCTTCCTTGAACACAATGATCTAGCAACAGTGATCCACACAATAGTTATCTCAAGATTGGACTACTGTAATACTTTCTACATGGGGCTGCCCTTGTCACAAATTCAGAAGCTGCAGCTGGTGCAAAATGCCAGGCTGCTGATGGGTCTCCCTTTGCGGGAACATATCCTGTGCTGCCAATAGCATACTGAATTCACTTCAAGGTGCTGGTTTTAACCTTTAACACCCTATATGGTCTGGGGCCTACTTACCTGAGGGATCCCCAGAGAGCACTGCGGTCAGGGTCTCAAAATTGTTTGGCCCTCCCTGGACCCAAAGATGCCAGGCTGGCCTCAACCAGGGCTCCATACTGGTGGAATGAGCTCCTGGAAGACATCAGGACTCTGTGGGACCTTTTACAGCTCCACAGGGCCTGTAAAACAGGGCTGCTTCACCAGGGCTTTGATTAGGAGCTGCTTCTAACAACCAAACAGTGGTAAGGCCCCCTGTACTACCATCAGGAGCCTGGGACAGCCTGTATAAATGGTCTGATAAGCTGTTCACCAATTCGGGCTGTACTCTTTTGTGACCATTCCATTGTGGCCCATTGGGATTCTTATGTAATATCATACCACTACTAGCACTTTATGATTATATTAACTGCATATGATTTTCAATGACGTTTATAGATTGTGTTTTATTGTATTTTAACTTTTAATGTAAGCTGCCCTGAGGCTGCCTTGGTGGGGAGGGTGGGATATAAATTGAATTAAATAAATAAATTGTACCCCATCTGAAATGGGCCACCTCATTCTGCCGGAGGGTATGGTTTCCTCCTATGCATGCTTACTCCAGTTCTAGAGGCCTCGCTTCAAAAAGGATGTGGACAGAATGGAGCAGGTGCAGAGGAGAGCGACAAGGATGATCGAGGAGTCTGGAGACCAAGCCCTGTGAGGAAAGGCTGAGGGACTTGGGAACGTTTAGTCTGGAGAAGAGGAGGTTAAGGGGGGGATATAATTGCTCTCTTTAAATATTTGAAGGGCTGTCACTTTGAGGGAGGGCCAGCTGACATGCAGCAACATGCCTACGTCACTGCCTATGTGACCTGGAAGTGACATCATGTTGGGGGCAACACTCTGGTACTGGGCAAACTCTACGGTAGAAGCCAGATTTACCATAGAGTTTTTGCCCAAATACCAGACTGTTGCCCGATGTCACTGTGTGATGACGTCACTTCCGGGTCACGTGGGCAGTGATGTAGGCATGTTGCTGCATGTTGGCTGGGCCTTTGTTCTGCTCCCAGTAAGTCCTCCCCATCCCCCGCCCATTGCCAGGAGGGACCTGGCAATCCTACATTACACCCTGCGGAGGTCCCTCCCCTTTCCAAGCCCTGCCTTCCCCAGGCTCCACCCTGAAATCTCCAGGTACTTCCCAAGTGTGAGCTGGCAACCCTAGAGTGGATACAGTGCTGGACTAAGACCCAGGACTGAAGCCCCACTCTGCCATGGAAGCTCCCTTGGTAACTTTGGGACAGTCACTCTTTCTCAGCCTTCCTCACAGTACCCTCAGCAAGCTACAATTCCTAAGACCCACTGACATTTTTCTTGTGTAAAGCAGATATGGCTAGAAAGGAAGGCAGCATGGTATAGTCCAGTCTCATCAGATCTTGGACGCTAAGCAGGGTCAGTACTTGCGAGACCACCAAGGAAGAGACTGCAGAGGAAGGCAATGGCAAACCACCTCTGCTTCTCACTTACCTCGAGAGACCCAGAATTCAGCTGTGACTTGATGGCACTTTACGCACACAAAGCAAATATGAGTTTGTAGTATGGATATAGCAATGGACTGTGCATAGCAAACGACGCACACAAAGCAAATATGAGTTTGTAGCAATGGACTGTGCATAGCAAATGAGAAACAAATGTGCACTTACTGCACAGTAAACTGATGGAGGCAGAAAGGCCCTGTGTCCTAGGAAGAAACTTTGCATGCTCCTCTGTGGAGGAAACTGGCACTGAAACGACAGTCCCTGACCTTCCCACTGTTAACAGAAGAAGCAGCAATATAAAATTCCTGATTCACATCTTGTCCTTACATAACCCTTTTATGTTAGCTCCCAGGCTTTCTGTGTTGGCAGAGCAATTAACACAGCAACGGTGCACAACCTGATTAAAGAGTAGATAAAGGTTAGTTTAGGAATGAATATACTTGATAGGAACGACAAGAGACAGAGATAGGTTCTAAGCCTAACTACCTCTCTAGCTGAGAGAAAGGGTAAGACTGAGTGAGGCACTTCCAAGAAGAAGAGGGAAGTTGCCCTGAGAGCAGCAATCTGGAGACAGACAAGGAATGACACAAAACAGGAGACAGAAGGTGCTGACCTCACTATCCTATCTAATTGCCTTCTTGCTGCCCCTTGCAGGGTCTTCTCTTCTTTACACCAGACATTGCTTTTCCAACACTTGCTTTGCTCCCTGTAGAGCTTTACCTCTTCCCACTGGATACTTCACTTATAAAAGTCACAAGTGCACAGCTACAATTCATTTCACTCAGACTTGTAAAGAAGTTCTTGATAGACATTTATAAAGGTAAAGGTTCCCTTGCTCGAAAGCCAGTCGAATCCGACTCTAGGGTTGCAGTGCTCATCTCCGTTTCAAAGCCAAAGAGCCAGCGCCGTCCAAAGACGTTTCCGTGGTCATGTGGCCGGCATGACTAAACACCGAGGCGCACGGAACGCTGTTACCTTCCCACCGAAGTGGTACCTATTTATCTACTTGCAATTTCTTGCTTTCGAACTGCTAGGTTGGCAGGAGCTAGAACTAGAGACGGGAGCTCACTCCGTCATGCGGCACACTCGGGTCTCGAACTGCTCAACTACCGACCTTCCACAGCCTGCAGTTCAGCGTCTTAACTGCTTGAGCCACCGCAGCATTTATACCACTCTGTAAAAACGTTTTCCCAGGAAGAGTTCTGCAAGAGTGGAATCAGCTGCCCACGGAGATGGTGAGCTCCCCCTCTCTGGCAGTCTTTAAACAGCGTCTGGACAAACACTTGTCAGGGATACTGTAGGCTGATCCTGCATTGAGCAGGGGGTGGGACTGGATGGCCTGGATGGCCCCTTCCGACTCTGTGATTCTATGATTCTATGTTTCCAAGTAACACACATTTTTATTATTTCAAATTTGTTGTTGCTCTCTAGCTGCAGAAAGATACTGTTACACTTCAGAACACAATATCTTCGACGTGGTCTCTGTGCTTCACACCCATGGGATTCAGTGCGCACGCGCTGGATCGATCGGTGCTGTAGCAAGCTCTATTTTAACAGATTTTCGCACCCAGTCCCTCCAGGCATGTGCAGGACCCCCGCCGCGCATGCCCAGAGGGGTGGGCGCGGACATCCCACCAGTTCCTTTCTTACCGCCGCGTTGGAAAGACCTCTTTCGTCGTCGGTCTGATCGGTTTGCTGATAGCTTTTTGGAAAAACCTTCTCAGCTCTTGGAAAATATTTCCACACCTACTTCTTTCCTTTTTTCGTTCTTGTTCTCAAAA
>NW_015165235.1:1665715-1672471 GCF_001447785.1 Gekko japonicus
CAGAGACCACGTCGAAGATAAGCAGGTTGCTTACCAGTAACTGGTAATCTTCGAGTGGTCATCTGTGCATTCACACTACCCACCCTCCTTCCCCGCTGCTGTCAGCTTCTACATTTTCGAATGGGGGTTGATTTGCAGCGGTACTTTGAAGGAACTGGTGGGATGTCCGTGCCCACCCCTCTGGGCATGCGCGGTGGGGTTCCTGCGCATGCCCAGAGGGACTGGGCGTGAAAATCCATTAAAATAGAGCTTGCTACAGCACCGATCAATCCAGCGCGTGCGCACTGAATCCCAAGGGTGTGAATGCACAGATGACCACTCGAAGATCACCAGTTACTGGTAAGCAACCTGCTTTTCTCTGCCTCCTCCCTGCCCACCAACAATGAGTATTAATATGCAAAGAAAAAGGGCTTTTTGTGCGAGTTGCTGAGTCTTGTGATTCCTGTTTAGGCCACTGTAACATTCAACTGAACATCCAGAGGTTCAGGGGCTCAGAAACGTGTAACTAGTTAGGCTTGTTCTGGCAGTGTGTTAACTGTTTTTAACTCTCAGTTCTTTTTGCCATGCATTTGTTGTAGCACAGCTTTCATCTGCCAGAGCCAACTTAATCAGAAGCACAAAGAACTCAGTTGGCATACATATAAGGATCCAAACAGGAAGTGGGTAGGAGTGTAACTACAAACAGAGGCCAGAAGGCTCAGCATTCAAAGACAAGGGTTACATTACAATGGAGAACACAGATGAAAACTAGATTCAGTCAAAAGAGTAAACGATCAATGGATGTGAACTACTCCCAGCTCTTGGTGAACTTGCAAAATGAGATTAAAAAAACCCAACAGTTTACACAAACCTCCTCAGAGAGACAATTACTGTCTGTAGTGTACTACAGATGGCGCAGTCCTTACTGAGCCCAAGCTTGATAGTGTCAAATCTGTGTATGAATTCCAACTCATCAGCTTCTTGCCGGAATCTTACTTTGAAATTCTTTTGCAGAACTGTGGCAGCTTTTAAGTTTATTCTTGCATATCCAGCGAGGACAGTCCCCTGCTGACTTTCTGAGTATTTCCATTTTTAAAAAAGAAAATAAAAACAGTCCAGTTTGGCCAGCATAAGTGGCAGAAAGACATTGCTGGATAACATTTAATCACATGGCAAGATACGCAGATGAATGAGTTCTTGATAGTATTGTTCATGTTGTTGGGGTTCTGTGAAAATGTTACGCAAGTAGATATTGACTGGGGACAGAGCTGGCACCAGGGTATTGATGACCTCTCTGTTTACTTTCCCATATGTGAGAACTTTCATTTTAGGACTGCTTGGTGTATATATCCTTCAAATTTCTACCTTGTCCAAAGGAAGCTGCTACTGCTGTGTTTGCAGTGGCAACAAAATACCAAATACTTTTGAGGAGGGTGTGCACTTGTAGAAAGCAGAGGTCATTTCGGGGGGGAACGCGGGGGAACGCAGTTCCCCCGGGTGAGGTGCAGGGGGGCAAAGCACATGATGAAGCCCCGCCCCCTGCTTCTGGCCGCCCCGCTTCCAGCCCTCATTCAGCTAGGAGGAGGCAGGAGAAGAGGGAGGGTAAGTTGCTTCCTCCCCGTCTCTCCCCACCCCTGCCTGCCTGGGGCCAGGGAGGGCCTTGGCGGGGCTTCCTCGCACTCCCGCTGGCCTTGCAGGTCCACCGCCTGGCCCCTGATGTCAGGGGGTGTGGCATATGCTAATGAGTTATGCTAATGAGTTCCCCTAGCTCTTTTTCTACGAAATGACCCCTGGTAGAAAGCATAACTGAATTCCACCAAGGATGGGTTTTCCATGTTTCTTAAAAATATATATATCACAAGAATTAAAATAAATAAATAAATTTAAAAGTCTTCTCCCTCTCCTCAAAGGCGCTCACAGTAGCATTTTAGCCTCACAACCAGAGGGAGCGGTGGCGCAGGCAGTAAATAGAGCCTGCAATCCATCTGACCGAACAGCTTCGGTGGCTGTTCGAGTCCCACCGCGGCCGGGGTGAGCTCCCGGTCCGTGTCCCAGCTCCCGCCCACCCAGCGATTTGAAAGCCCTTACGGGTGAGTAGATGAATTGGGTACCTGCTCCTAGAGCGGGGGGGGGCACCCTCCTTCCCTTCGGTGTGGCTGAGCGGCGGAATGGTGGCAACGGCAGCTGAGGAAACTTGGCGGCAGCAACGGCGGCGAATCGAGTGGCCCGGACGGAGATTGGGCCAGCAGGGTGCGGCGCCGAGGCAACGTGGTAGGCTGGAGCCAATCAGGACAGAGGCCAGTTGCGGCAGCGCACGCTGTCGTGCACTGAGGGACCATCCCCAGAAGGAGTCGCTGTGATCGAAGAAGATCTGCGCCAAGACGTCGTCACCCGGGACTAAGAACCTCCACAGAAACAACAACCAAGACCCTGCCACAGGTGCCTGATAGGTAGTCATTTCCCCTCAATGTGTGGCCCTAGTGAGATAGTGTAATTAAATTGTACTATGTAAACCGCTCAGAGCCCTTCGGGGGTTGAGCGGTCTAGAAATCGAATGTTAAATAAATAAATAAACCACCCTGTGAGGTAGACTGGACAGAGAGGCAGTGATTTGTCCAAGGTGACCTCAGGACTTCCATAGCAGAGCAGAGAATGTACGGCTGGCCTTCTCGCCCTTCTCCGAGCACTCAGTCCAACATAGGGCTGC
The DNA here is from genome assembly GCF_001447785.1 of Gekko japonicus. Classification (NCBI taxonomy): domain Eukaryota; kingdom Metazoa; phylum Chordata; class Lepidosauria; order Squamata; family Gekkonidae; genus Gekko; species Gekko japonicus. Next base: position 1,668,402 of record NW_015165235.1, read on the forward strand.
CATCTCTGGGTTGGGAAATCCATGGGGATTTTGGGGGTGGAGCCTGGGGTGGGTGGGGTTTGGGGAGGGGAGGAAACTCAGCAGGGTCTGATGCCAAAGCGGCCATTTTCTCCAGGGGAACTAATCTCTGTCTTCTAGAGACCAGCTGTAATTCCATGAGATCTCCAGTCACTGTCTGGAGGTTGGCAACCTTAGTCCAACAGTCTATACGTGCATATATTGGTATAAGGAAGGACATTCAGCTTCCACCTCTGTCAGGAATACCTACAATTTACTCATTAAGTGCAGTCCTAAGGAGAGTTACTCCAGTGTAAACCCATTAATTTCAATGGATTTAGACTGGACTAACTCTCCTTTGGATTACACCGCAAGTATATTTTTATTCTGCCTTTTCTACAAAGATCTCAGGGCACCGTACATTGGTCTGCCTTCCTACATTTTACCTTCACAACAATCCTGTGAGGTAGGTGAGGCTGAAAGTGACCGGCCATAAAGCCAACCATGGCACAATGGGGGATTTGAACGCAGGTCTCCCAGATCCTGATCTGACATTTTAATCACCACACCATGCTCATTCTAAAAAGTTCAAGACCAGCACAGGATACTTCACCAAGCAGATCTTTACTTAGTCTTGTACTGGTTTGATTGGCATAATAATGTGCGTCATAGAGCTAATTTAGGTATGTTTCAGGCGGCAGCTCATTTTCACAGTGACTGCAAGTGGTTTATTCGCATCAACAGCCTAATGTCAGTTAGGGAAACTTCCTTGAGATTTCTTCTATGATTAGAAAAAGAGCCTGTGGCTTTTTTTTCTTGTTTAGGGAGGAGGAGTTAAGGTCTTGCACTAGCCTTCTCTGACTTTGGTCTGCTCTTGCACACTAGTGTCTTAAGCAGTTTGTACAGTTCAGCTCATACTAGATATCAAAGGCAGGGTACAGTGCAGGAACTGGAAGCTCCTTGGCTGCTTTTGGATTTTGAAATGAACCAATTCGGCTGACTCTCTCAAGATGAGATCAACACAATCCTGGATGCTGTTAAGCCCACCAACTGCCTCCTAGACCTATGTCCATCATGGCTGGTGAAAGCCAGTGGTGATGGGATATGGGTCCCCCTGGTGAATATTACAATAACTCTATCCCTGAGTTCAAGGACCTTCCCCGGGGCCTTAAAGGAAGCAGTGGTGAGGCCACTCTTGAAGAAGCCATCTTTGGATCCTACTGATCTATCCAACTACTGCACAGTTTTGAATCTTTCATTCCTGGGCAAAGTAGTTGACACCTCCGACCTTGATCCCTTCCAATCCGGCTTTCGCCCTGGCTATGGGACAGGATATGGCATTGGTCACCCTCACAGATGACCTCTGTAGACACCTGGATCGAGGCGGGTCGACCCTGCTGTTTCTCCTTGATCTCACAGCAGCATTTGACACGGCCGATCATGACCTAACGACCCACTGCCTCACCAACGTGGGGATTCATGGCACAGCCTTGAAATGGTTTGTCTCATTTCTCCATGGCTGGGGACAGATGGTGGCATTTGGGGGGAAGGTTTCAGCACAACACCCTTTGGTGTGCAACACCCTTTGGTGTGCAGTGTCCTCCAGGGGTCAATCCATCTATATGCATCCTCTCCGCTGATACAGAGCTTTGGGCTGGGGTGTCACCAGTACGCTGATGACACCCAGTTGTATCTGTTGATAGATGGCCTGCCAAAGGCCACCCCATGCAATCTGGCCAGGGAGCTAAAGGCTGTGGTTGGTTGATTGAAGCAGAGCTAGCTGAAACTAAATCTGTCAAAGATGGAGGTCCTGTGGCTGAACTGGGGAGATCCCAGGTTGAAATACCAACTTCCAGCTCTAGATGGTGAGCCACTAACACCAAGGCCACTTGTGAAGAGCCTAGAAGTGATTCTGGACGCCTCCCTCTCAATGGAGGCTCCGATCACAAATGTTGCCAGACTGGCATTTTCCCATCTGCCCCAAATTCAGCAACCGGTTCCCTTCCTGCCGCGCCCTGACTTAGCCACAGTGATCCATGCAACTGTCACCTCCAGACTAGGAGGTAGCTGGAAAATTTATTGTATATGGCCACAGGCCTTCACAATCTAAAATAATTTATAATAAAATGTACTTACAAATATAACAATAGAATACATCAGTAAAATATAGCAATATAATACATATTATCTAAGACTTAGTCAGCTTTAAACACATAGGTGACACAACCTCACTCAGATAAATTATATTACTAGTGCCTAAGCTGCCATCTGATTTTTACCTTGTCAACTTGTTTTTAATAACTAAGGTTATTGTTTTAATCCTGTTGTTGCCCGCTCTAAGCCTTGTGGCACAGGGAAGGGCGGGCTAAAAGTCTAATAAAACAAAGAAAGAAACTGAATGTGCACTGAAAAGAGGACTGACAGAACAACCCTACTTCTTAGTCCTACTACCCTACCCTAGACTGGCCTAGAATTCCCATACCAGTTGCAGAATAAAATGGAACACCAGTACAGTGGATTTATGTCCACAAAGCAATAACTTTTTTTTTTGTATTTTGACATTTGTGTGTGTGCTCATGCCTGGAAGTCATGGCAACCTCTGGCAACTCCTACGGGGGCACAGAGGACATTCAGAGAAATGCCTTTAGCCAGGCCTCTCGACCCTGATATTCTCTGGAGGTCTCCCATCCAAATTTCTGCCAGGGTCAGCCCTGCTTAGCTTCCGAGATCTGATGAGATTGGGTTTGCCTGGGCTATCCAGGTCAGGGCTCCACAAAGCAATATTGTTGTACCAGCAGAAAAACGAAAGTGGTTTAACCATAACACTGATGGGACACCTCTGGCACTAGGACCAAATACAGGCAAAGTTGAAGGTGTGAGAAGGATCAGTGGAGGCTAGCAAGCTTCATTTGCTCCAAAGCCAGCATGATTTTATGCCTGCAAAAGAGATGGCATGATACACGAATAAATAGAAGAAGAAGAAGAAGGAGAAGAAGGAGGAGGAGGAGGAGGAGGAGATTGGATTTATACCCTGCCCTTCACTACCCAAGGGTGTCTCAGAGCGGCTTACAAACTCCTTTCCCTTCCCCTCCCCACAACAGACACCCTGTGAGGTAGGTGGGGCTGAGAGAACTCTGACATAAATTGCTCTTTTTCAAGAACAGCTCTTATCAGAGCTACAGCTTGCCCAAGGTCATCCAGCCAGGTGCAAGTGGAGGAGTGGGGAATCAAACCCGGTTCTCCCAGATTAGAGTCCGCACACTTAACCACTACACCAAATACATTCCCACTAGAGTCAATGGAGAACCCCAAATGGACTGCCTGAAATCTTGTTCCCTGTTACGCTTCCCCTTCCCCTCAGGAACTCATCCCTGTGCAACACCAGTGGTATACAGAAGTCCCCCAGACAGGAACACAAACCATGCTGCATGAGGCTGCAATACTCTGCTCCCATGTCTATTGAAGCCTGGGCCTGTAAACGTGGCCAGGGAACTTGGCGAAAAGACACTTGGTATTTTGAATAAACAACAAGCAGAAAAGAAGAAAGGGCAGTTGGAGATCCCTTACAGCCACTGTGGTCTAGTGCTCTCCCCATTCACAGATCCCACCACCAGTATTCTCACCTGCACTGCGGCCACCAGTGCTCCAAGGACAAGGTGTATTATGTTACAATTATGCTACAAAGACAAGCAACAGGAGACTCCCCAGGAAAGGAAAGCCCATGTATGTTGGAAATGAAGGATTTTGTGCTGTCTCTTAGCCTCAGACCTCAGAGAGGGACTACGAGAGTCAGAGAGAGAGAGACGGACCAGGACCCTGATCATCCTTCCCTTCTACTGCTCTGATGCTATCCCTGTTGATGTGTAGATTGCTACTCTCAGGGAATCTTCCTTCCTTCTGGCTTGACACCTTCTCTCTACACTATACTGCTCCATCTTGGCACCGTGAGGACAAAACATGCTTCCTGCCAGGGGTTGTTTTGTAGAAAAAGAGCGAGGGGAACTCATTAGCATATGCCACACCCCCTGACATCACCAGAAGTGTGTCATAAGGCCACACCCCCTGACATCACC
>NW_015165235.1:1672550-1675005 GCF_001447785.1 Gekko japonicus
CGGGATTTGTATGACCCCGCCGCCGCATCTCTATTTTGGTGCGGCTTTCAAAAGCCGCAGTTTGCCCGTCCTTTTTCCCCCCTGTGTGGCAGGGACCTCAGGGAATCTTCCTTCCTTCTGGCTTGACACCTTCTCTCTACACTATACTGCTCCATCTTGGCACCGTGAGGGCAAAACATGCTTCCTGCATCTCTACCCATCCTAGCTGAAGAAGTGAACAGTGACTCATGAAAGCTGTGGGGCTTCTTCTTCTTCTTCTTTGAAAAAGAGGTGCCAGAACGCTCAAGAGGGAAATGAAGTTTTCAGTCTGTATACTGAAAACGCATGAACTTTTAAACATTTAAAAAAGATTTTTTTTTCAAAGACGTTCTGAAACTCTGTTCCCATACATTCCCCCAGGAAAAAAAGCCCTGACCTGCCACATATTTTGTTAGTCTTTAAGGTGGTTCTGGACTCTTGTTCTTTTCTGCTGCTACAGACAGATTGAAAAGGCTACCAACTTGATCTACATCCTAGTTACACTAGATTAGAACCCTGTCTCTAAGTCTATCCTGTCTAGAATAGAGTTCCTTACAATAAAGGGCTCATATTAGTTTTGCAAAGATAAAGAGGTTCCATGTCTAACTTTGTTTCTTGTCAGCACACACAAACCAGACAGACTGTGCTGCATTGTGTGCCTTGAGCACTCTGCTAACCCAAATAATCCTTCAATGCAGGCCTCCTGGACATCTCCATCATCCTTTCTCCACCAAGATACTCCAAGGTGCACAGAACACCCATGGCCCCAGGGTGTCTTCCTTTTTTGCCCTTCCAGTACAGAACAATTGCATACTGTACTGCAACCTTACCTTCCTCAACAGGTAGTAATAGTAAGTTTGAGTCCAGGGTCACCTTTAAGGCCAATGAAGTTTAATTTGGGGTATAAGCATTAATGAGCATGCAGACTTTATCAAATGAAGTATCTGATGAAGTACCTGAGGAAGTGCGCAGGCACACAAAAGCTTATACCGAGAATTAAACTTTGTTGATCTTAAAGGTGCCTCTGGACCAAAACTTTGTTCTGTTGCTTCAGACCAACACAGCTACCCACCTGAATCTAGGCTGTAGTAGTGTTTCACAAATATGAAAGGAGTGCCAAAGAGGCTACAAGCCTTTCAAACAGAATGGACTCCCACTGAGTATTAGTAAAGAAACCTTTGCTGCTGAACATCAAAACATTCTTCACCACTTAGTGGTATTCCCTAATTGAACATTCCTTTTGTATTCTCTTTTTGCAAGATCAGAGCCAGGGGACACAGCAGCAAAATAAACTGTGATGGGAGCCAGTGTTCCAGTGCAACTCCAGCAAAAGATGGGGAACCGGTGAGTAGAAAATTCTCCAAGACTTCTTTAATCAACCCTCTTCAAGGCCTGTTGGTTTAAGGCTGTAACACCATAGAGGACAGTGAAATTTGCAATGTGGTAAAGGAAGGAGCGAGGATAGCCCTTGTACACACTGTGGAGCATCTCCCCCATCATGAGAAAGGTGTTTGCCAGTAGCCCTGACAATTGCTGCTGAAAGCTTTTCTTTCCGATGTCTGCTTTAAAGATTGATGTGTAGGGAGGAGAGAGTGCTTAAGTAAAATGCTTTCACAAGAAAGGGGTGCATCCATGTTAGGCCTCCAGGGTCCCCATAAAAAGGCCAGAGTTCAGCCGCTTCACAAGCCTTTGTTGGCAGAAATCAGAACAATACTGGCTTGCAAGAACTGGCTTAAGCTTTGCTGGCTTGTGTTGGGTTTTGGAATATGAACTGTGTTATCAGTGTGGGAACTGAGATGACAGGAACCAATAAGTGGGCCCATATCCTTATGCTCTTTATAAGTTCGTTCACATCCCCCCTTTGTATTTAAGAATAATAAATACTCAAGGCAGCTTGTGATACTGAAATCCAAGCAAAAAGTTAAGATAGCAGCTATTAAAAACTTGCAAACACAGGGGACAGATACAGCTGCAAACAGGCCTTCCGGAATAATCAAAAAAAGTTTGCAGCTCATGTCACGAGGTCTCTAGAGAAGCAACTGCCCACAGTGCAAGGGGGAGCCAGTGCTAAAGAGTGGGGGGAGGCCCTACCCAGATAGCCCTCACAGGGATTCCCACTGGTCAGATTTCTCCAATAGGAGTTTCCCACAATAAGACTTTCACACAGTGTATGCCAGTAAATATGTGTGGAGGCCGTCTACAGCCAATCTGGCCGCCTGGATACAGGTCACGATAACATTGAGATTAGACTACAGTAATGCATTCTGCATAGGTCTCCCCTGAAAGTCAACTCAGGCCTCAGTCACACGGGCCGGATATTGTGGGGGGAGGCGTGGCTGTTTGCCCCGGAGCGAAGTACCGCGCGGCAGCCGGATCAAACGTCCCGCCCGACGTCCCGTGGTTGGGGGGAGGTGCCGATCATACCTCACTCCTGCGG
>NW_015165235.1:1675350-1676095 GCF_001447785.1 Gekko japonicus
TGTCAGAGTTCTCTCAGCCCCACCCACCTCACAGGGTGTCTGTTGTGGGGAGGGGAAGGGAAAGGAGTTTGTAGGCCGCTCTGAGACACCAAGTGAAGGGTGGGGTATAAATCCAATCTCCTCCTCCTACTACTACTACTAGTTTTTTACAGCGCATCTTCGGAGTGAAGCCTCGGGTGAGCCACGGGAGCTCTATCCTTCCCAAATGTGGCGGAGAGATCGCGCCCGGAAAATCCGCCTATCTTCCATCTCTCTAGCATGCCTAATGCGCCGTGTGACTGGGGCCTCAGACAGTTTAGTTGGTGCAGAATGCTGCAGCTTGGTTATTATCAGGAGCTAGGCAGAGCATACATATTTGTCCCATTCTGCAGTCACTCCTTTGGCAGTCCAACTCATGGGTTCATTTCAAGGTATTGGCTATCACCTGCAAAGCCCTTTGTGGCCTTGGACCATCATATCTATAGGACTGCCACTCCTCCTATCCTCCGCCATGGCAGCTTTCCTCATCTGGGCAGGGCCTTCCACAGGTGCCACCCTGCAAATGGGCAAGATCAACAACTGCCGGTCCCTGTGCCTTCTCTATGGTGGCCCCCACCTGATGGAATGGCTTGCTTGACGAAGTCAGGGCAACTCCCACTCTCCTGGCATTTTGCAAAACATGCAAAACCAATTTAGGTGGGCATTTTTTTACAAGGGTAAGAGGGCTCTAATATAACAGAATCGATCCAGGAAGAGTGCTTCAATA
>NW_015165235.1:1676113-1711744 GCF_001447785.1 Gekko japonicus
GCAGACTATACTACTGTATATAGTACCTACTATCTGTTGCTGTCTGTATTATTCTTTTATGTGATTTCTGGACTGCCAAGTTAATAATTATGCTTTGTTTCAGCTTAGTTCCAGGTTTTCGCCTTGGTTTTAATTCCCATATCCTGACCCTATTACTTATTGGATGTCCCATCTTATTGACTTACACTGTGTAATCTGCCTTGAGTCTCAGTGAGGAAGCTGAACTATAAATGACATAAATAATAAGTAATTAAATTATAGAAGTACCGAGGAAAACACATAGTATTTCATAAATTCCTTTTTTTAATATTAATATTTTATTAAGCATAAAAACAGTTGAAGAAGTCGGTATTCCTGTGTGAACAAAACAAGCTCTAGTCTCGGGCGACCAAGCTCAAGAGCTCAGCGATGCGCGTATGCAGAGAAACTTCCGTGTGTTCTGAAGTATCCGAAGCCCTGCCTTAGGATAAAGGGCGGTGGGGCTGAATTATTTTAAACAGCGCAAGAGAGGGAATAAACAAGAGCCTAGCAGTTCCTGGCTCGTCCCCTTTACGCTCCCATTTCCACACTTTGCTTCACTCCAGTTCTTTTCCTTTGCACCTCATCCCCCCCCCCTTCCTTTGCGCTTCATCTCTCCCCCCCCCTCTCCTCTCTCTCCCCCTCTCGCCTTTTGTTGCCCAGGCTTGCTCCCGGCTGCATTCTCGTCTTGCTCTGTGGATCACGTGCGTTAGTGACAGCCTGTCCCGGCGCGGTCCCGAGCACCGCCAGGCTCACATTGGTGCTGCTGGGGCTCTAGCCCGGCCCCCCGCGGGAGGGAAGGAGGGAGGCGGGGCGGGGCCAGGGGCGGCCGCGGCCGATCAGCTGTTCGCTGGATTCTATAACAACAAAAGACTCAGCGCCCAGCGCAGACGGGCCGATGCAACAGGACCTGGGGAGTCCGGGAGCCACAGCTTAGGGGAGCGGCGCCTCGTTCCCTGCATCTACCTCAATAGCTGCCGCCCAGGTTCGGTTGTCTAGTAAGGTGAGTACAGGCTACCGCCGCCGCTGCCTTCCGTACTCCGGCAGTTGCCTGCCACAGCGAAGCCGAAGTGCACGGCGCTGCGCTCAGCGCGTGCCCGGGCATGTTCTGCTGGCGCGGCCAAAAGGATGGCTCTCCAGGGCACCTTTGCCGAGTTGGACGAGCCGGCGGGGGATTTCCATCACCACCTTTTATAAACTTGGGTGTTTTTATATTCGGCTGCGGGCAGGAGAAACAGGCGGAGCTCCAGGCAGCGTCGCTTCCTGACTCCCCCCTCCCTGTTTTTTCCCCCGTTCCACGAACTTCTGTGAGTCGCCTCGTCTCTGTGTTAAGTTGTGTTCATAAAGGAGGAAGAAGTTAGGGAGCTGCTAAACCTGTCTAATAGCAGAGACTCCCATCCCCGTTGAAAGGGAGGTCCCACTCCGAGTTCGCTCGGAGGCGTCTTCCTATTGCATTGCACAAACCACTTGTTGTGGCGCAGTTTTGCCAGCAGCCCTATCCTAAGCATGCTTGCGCAGGCATAAACCCCGCTACATCCAGTGAACGCGTTTGGGAGTTGCAGTTCGAGACTATGGTCATCGCCTGTGTAATCTCGCTTACTTTAGTGGGCTGCTCCGGGAGAACTCTGGTGGGAAAAGACTTTCAGTGCAATCACCCGTTTCGGTCCCAGTTGCTTGGAAGTAAATCCCTTTCCAATTTCAATACCGTTTTTTAAATAATAATAATAATGGAACTTTAGGGGAAAATATTTTAAACCCAGCGAAATCGGATCGGGGCTCGGTTTCCGTGACGTGAAGCCGCTTGCGGATCCCGGCGTCGTCTCCCTGTTGTGCAGAATAATAGCCGCAGGCGCAGAGTTTATAGCTTTGTAACAGAAGAAGGGTGCGGAATTTGACGACGGTCGCTCTGCCTAGGTGCGTGCAGGGCTGGCCGCCGGGGAAAGTCCCTTTGCCGAGAGACCGCGGGGCGAAGGTCGCTCTCTGGCTGGACGCAGCTCACCCCCCAGCCCCTCTTTCCAAGCTCGCCCGCCACCCTCTCTTCCCCGGCCCGCGCAGGATCTGGCCTCGACTCGCAACAGGACGAGGCTCTGCTGGGTCCCAGTGGCGGCGGCGGCGGCGGCGGCGCGCGTGGTTGCTGCGGAGCCTCTCTTTCCCCTGCCCACCCGCGACCGGCGGCGTTCTCAGTTTGACCCCACTTTTGTGTCTGCCCTCGCCCGCCCCCTAGAGGGGGCCGGCCGAGGAGGAGCCAGGGGTCCTGATCCGCCCAAGGGGCCTGGCAGGAGATCGGGTTGCCGCCTCCTTTGCATATCCTGTTTTGGTGACAGCGCCGAGGGACCGCCTTTGTGCCGAGGCTTCCTCCTCCTCCTTTCCGTTTCCCTCCCTCTTTCCCCTCCTTTCTTTCCCGGGAGGATCTTGGACACTCTTGCAGGTGTGACTAACCTCAGTGGAGCAGCCAGGCGGCGGCGCCGCCCAGGGAAGAGCCGCCCTGTCGATCAAAACAGGAGCTGTGACTCATGGGGCCAGGGCAAGCCAGGTCACCTGGCTCATGGGCCCGCTCTGTTGTGGGGTAGAGAGCTTTACAAGGAGGGATGGGAGCCCCCGAGATATATAATCAGACTATAACCACTCAGTACATTTTGGGAATAAAGCCGGGCCCTGTGATTCCAAACCATGTACAGCCTAATCCTGTACATGCCTACTTAGAAACAAGCCTCACTTGGCTAACCAGCTTAATCTAGGCTGCAGTTATTGATTTATTTACTTCATGAGTGGGGACCCAAAGCAGTTTACCTCCTTCACCTCTCCTCCATTTTATCCTCACAACAACCCTATGAGGTAGGTCAGGCTCGAGAGTGTGTGCCTCTGGAAAAGTGATTTCTGGGGCCTCCCAGTATACTACACAGGCAGTCAGTCCTAAGAACTCTTCTCTAGGAGAAAGCCCCGTTGACTAAAACGTGACTTCTGGGTAAAGATAATGCAACAGTGCATTAAGGAACTTATTCAGCATGGTTTACTTCTTGGTAAGTGTGTCTAAAACTGCAGGCTTAAGGTTAATCAAAACGTGAGGCAAAAGAACTTGCATGTGAGACTCTGCGCCCCAACTGAGCCAAGGACCGCTTTTGAACTGGGCTGCAGCGCCTGCATAGCAGCCACCTGTGCCTAATTAGCATGCCGGCACAACACCTGGGGAAGGGCACATGCAGAAGGTTCCATCTCTGCATGCAAGTCCTTTTGCCTTGTGTTGAACTCAGCCCAAAGGCTGCAGTCTTACACATGCTTGCCTGGAAGTAAACCACATTGAATAAGAAAGAAGCAATACAGTCCTGTGCATCTTTACACAGAATTCCCATTTCAGTCAGTGGGTCTTACTAAAAAATGAGGGGAAGGGGAAGCCCTGGTGCAGCCCTCCAGCTGAAGACAATCCTCAGCCCTGCCTTAGGATAAAGAGGGTAAATTCATATGCGCGGAGGCGGTCTTTCAGATAGAGGCTTTGAAGGAAAGCTGCTGTATCCTGCAACAATTAAATCAATGTTGCTTTCATAGAATGAGATCTCTTGCTATGGGAGGACCTGGAGGAGGCTATCCATGAAGGTAATTGTTGGAGTAAGGACATGATTTTTGGGAAGCTGCCAGAGGAACATGTCTTGCTGAGTCAACTAATAAGTTGGCCTGGGAGCATAAATATGTTGTTGTCTGGGGGAAATCTCTTTTTTTGTGTGGAAGCTGCTGTCCAGCTGCTGGGGTGTGCGTGCAGGGCTCCTGCGCCACCTAATGATCTTGGTGGGATACTCCTAATGGCCACATCTGTGCAGCAGGGAGATGCACCCATCCTTCCCCTGACTCTTAGCAGATGATCAGTGTTGGTTAGGGGGAGGGGGAGGAAGGGAGTTTTCATCCAGCCAGCCACCTTTTCTTTGTTTTCTTCAGGAGAGGATGGTAGTCAGAGGGTAATTATCCTTTTGCATTTCACAAGTATTTACTTTTGCACAAGTCTGTGCTCTTAGGCAATTGTTCCTCTGTGTTTGTTTTTCATCATTTCCCCCAAATCTGAGTCACCCACCTGGAAGCCCATACACTGCTTAATCTGGTACAGTCTCTGAGACTACTTGGCCTAGAATTTTTGCGAGTGGAAATTTTTAACCTTGCATTTGAAATTCTGGACAACATAACGTTCACAAGGCTTGGTTGGTGTGTTGTTGTTTTTTTTAAACTTGTTTACCCAGAAGATACTCTTATTTCATATTCCTGCAACAGGTCTTTTTCCAAATGAAATAATAATAGGTCTTCTAAAGACTGGTTTAAACATGCAGCGAGGTGGTAAATCCCTTAGTACAGAAAGTTCACATGCCAGAGAGAGAGGAGATCAAGCCTTAGCCTTCTGCTAGCCCCCCCCCCCCATAACCCTTCTAGACATGCAGGTGACTAACATGTCTTTTGCATGTATGGAAGTTTTTATTGTGTGTTTGTGGGGGGGATGAAGCATTCAACAATAGCCCTTTATGTGAATTTTACTGTGGCACAGCTGTAGGAGGACTGCACCATCGGCTTCTCTGAAGGTCTGAATCCATTGTGAGTGATGTCCGAGGGCTGGGGGAGCCTTGGGGGCACCTGACCATTCAGGCTGTGCTTCCTCCACCGTGTCCCGACTACACTGTCTCTGATCCAATGGCAGCATCTTTGAGATGGGCCTGTCTGTCCTCATGGGTGAGAATACCAAGGACCCTTTGAGCCAAACCATGACTGATGCTGGGAGGGAGTCCACATGAAGATCCTTAGACATGGAACTGAACTGCGAAAAGCAGCTTGGGGGAGGGGGAGCATATGGAGCAGGGCAGAAGCAGTGGGAAAGGGTGGATGTGTTAAGTGTGTGGCTTCCTCAGTGATTAACTTCATTTATGGTGGTGGAGGAAAGTGCTGTCAAGTCACCGTTGACTTATGGCAACCCCGTGACTTATGGCAACCCTGTAGGGTTTTCAAGGAAAGAGACGTTCAAAGGTTGAATGCACAACAGTTGCCATTGCCTGCCTTTGTGTCACAACTCTGCTATTCCTTGGAGGTGTCTCATCCAAATACTAGCCAGGGCCTTCGTTTGTAGCTTGCTTTTTCCACTGACACTCAAGGTGGATTACAAAATCTGACAAATGTATTTATTTCTTTCATTTATACCTCACTTTCTCCCCAATGGGGACCCATTGTGGTTTACATCACTGATTTTGTGCTGGTCATGAACCATATGAATAAAACTTGACTTGACATTATTCTCCTCTCCTCCATTTTATCCTCACAACAGCCCTGCGAGGCAGGTTAGGCCAAGAGAGCGTGACTGGCCCAGAGTCACCCAGTGAGCTTCCATGGCACGAGTGGGGATTCGAACCTGGATCCCCCAGGTCCTAGTCCAACACTAACCACTACACCACGCTGGCTCTCGTCAGACAGAAAAGACCTCCAATAAACAATGCAGTAGGACCAGGAGTGCAGAAGTGGAAACCAGTGGTTAGGGAAACATCATTGGGGAGAACAGTTGCATTCCCTTTCCCCCATGTCCATGGGTCCCCTTCGGTTGCCGTTTGCCACTCCTGAGGATCCAGACACGGATCTTGATTCATGTGTGATGAAGCCCTATGAGAAACAGGACAGCCACTGTTCTTGCAGACGGGGGCTCTCTCTTTGTACCACCATTTTTATGGACAGGGTCTCTGTCGTGTGTCTGTATCTGCTACAGGGAAGGCAGCAATGAACAGCTGCGTGGCCAGGATGGGGAAAGATTCCGCCTGCCGTGCAGCTATGAAAGGCAGGGAGCCCCTGTCCCTCTAAAAAGGAGGCCACTCTATATAGAAAGGCATGCAGACGGCTGGCACAGTCCTTGAGAGTCCTTTCTCCTGGGGACTCAACCGAGCCTGAGAATCTTTCTCCATTGGTGTCTTTTTACAGGGGCTGGCACTTTTTTAGAGGGTGGGAGGGGCCAGAGTTAAAAAACTGGGGAAGCGTTTGAGGTTGGAAAAATGGATAAAGATTTCAGGAGCAGTGCATTAAATAAATGGCTTTACCTCTTCTGGTCTTCTTTTGTGTACCCCAAAGATGTGATGCTGCTCTCTGCGGCTGAGGTTCTAATGGCAAGGAAAGGCAGAAGAAGAGCTGTAGAGATCCAAAGCATATTTATAAAGGGGCACTGCTTCTCCAGATGTGTACCAGAGGCTAAAGTGTTGGCCTTAGGCCCGTGAAATCTGGGTTCAAATTCCCATTTGGGTATGAAGCTCTGCAGAGATTCTTACTCTGTCTTTCTGAGCCTAACCTCACAGAGATTGTTAGTACGAAATGGTAAGGAGAAGCAGAGGTGGGGGGTGGACAGTGAAAATGTAAGGGTGGTTCATTCCTTTTTCTTCCCAACTCTGCTTTAACGTGTCTGGGGCTGGATTCAGGTGGCTCAAACAAACAAGTTGGGAGCTTGATTCCCCCCTCCTCCCCACATGAACTAGGGTTCTGGATTTTAGAGTCCTGGTTGGTGGGAACTCGAAATGGTTCAGCCCCCTTGCATCTGGCTGTCTTGGAAAAAAACTGGAATCAGGTTTCCTGGTTTTGGAAGCCTTCAGTCATGCACTGCACATGAGAGAGGGAGCCTGCAAGCATGACAACAGCTGGTTGCATGCCCGAAGCTGACCAAACAGCAGGAGGAGAAAAAAAGACTCCTTTTATCACTGAGAATCAACACAAGAGTTCAGAGAGGCCATGTATGGCAATGATTGGGAAAGGTGAGGCTGTGCGTTTTGAGAACTTCCATCAGCATGTGCAAAGGGGGGGGGAGTACTCCTCCCTGGAACAAACTCATTTTGTTCAGCCTTCAATTTCCATTGGCTTGGGACCTGAAGCAAAAGAAAAAAATTGCTGTGTTGTGCAAACAGACGTATCGTGCAATGGCAGAACAGCAATTTCCAAAGCCGTGTACGTCAAGAAATAAATGAGGGAAGGCTCCCCGCAGTCCAAAACATCTGCTTCCAGAGCAGCTACCTACTTCATCTCTGCATGGGTTCAGAGGTTGGCCTGGCTTTTTTGAGAACAGCCTCTGTTGGGGAGGAGTGGTTTTGCGGGTGGATGGATGGATGGATGGATGGACACTCATACACTGGATGTGATTTCATCAGTGGCTCCTGTTGCAGGGTGATAGGTTGTTGGCTTTCCTCAGATTGCCTTTTGTCTCTAGGAGTCACTACTGTGGGCTAGCTCATAAGAAGAGACCTGTTGGATCAGACCACTGGCCAGTCTAGCATCCTGTTTCAAACAGCAGCCGACCAGTTGCTCAGGACAGCCAGCAAGTAGGGCACAGAGGCTAAGGTCGTACCCTGATGTTGCCTCCTGGCTCTGGTATTTAGAGATTAGCAACCTCTGATCACGGAGACTCCCTTCTGTCACCACGGCTAGCAGCCCTTGACCTCTCCTCCATGGATCTGGCTAACCCCTGTGTAAAGCTACACATAGAAATATAGAGCTGGAAGGGACCTCAAGGGTAATCTAGTCCAACCTCCTGTACGATGCAGGAAGTTCACAACTACCCCTCAGTGACCCTCCTTCCCAAAGGAAGGCAAAAAACCTCCAATCTGGCCTGGAGGAAAATTCCTTCCTGATCCCAAATGTGTTGATCAACATTACCCTGGGCGTGTAAGAAAGGCCCACAAGATCCAAGCACTGACTCCTCCCCTCCCTCTCATGAGCTGCCTAAGTTCACAGAATCAGCATTGTGGTTGGATGGCCATCTAGTGTCTGCTTAAAAACCTCCAAAGAAGGAGGACCCAGCACCCTCCTGAGGAAGCCTGTTCCACTGAGAAACCACTGTGACAGGAGAACATTCATTTCTAGTCAGGAGGCATAGAACAGTGACTTGTGGAGTCAGTATAGGAAAAAATTCTTTTTGACGGCGGGCAATTCTAGCTTTTTGGGCATGAGTGTGAAATGTACCCCCTCCTTTAATTCTGAAATACCTATGAGAATTTTTGAACACAGTAGCCTAAAAATTATAAATCATTCCAACTTGCACCTTTTTGCTTTACAATGTGTCATTACACGTCTGACGTCTCTGGCTGCTGTATGTTCTCAGTGTGAGCGCCCACATGCCTCAGTATCAGCATGCAGGCAGTTCAGTGCCACCACCTCCCTGATTATTTTAAAGCAGTGGTTCTCAAAGCCCAAATTTACTTAGTATGATGACACGTCCAAAGCTGGCCCAAAGATTTGGGGAGCCCTAAGCAAACTATGACCTTGGCACCCATCTAGTTCGACATTCCATATTCTACAGGGACCAACCAGATGCTTTTGAGAAACTTAAGAAGCAACACACAAAGGACACAGGCTCTGCCCCCGCTATGAACCCCAAGGAAGTGGCATTCTGACAGACACAGCCTTTGACCAGCCTCTCCCTCTAATACCTCCTAAGATTCTAAGAAACTTGCTCTGGTAACCATCAAAACACATTTTACTTGATCAACATGTGTATGCAGTGAAGAGAAAATATCAACTAACGTAGGACATGGAAGATCCTGGTTTCCAGGTTCAGATCTTGGTTTCCAAAATACAAAAGACAGCAATGGAAAGGGCAGGGGTGGCCATTATGGAGGACTGGCCCGTGACCCACTTTTGGGTCCCAACCCAGAGGCTGGGAAACACTGTTTTAAAGCAGTGTTATTTGTGCAGAAGACTGTTCTACAGTGCCCTGGCAGATAAAAAAAGGTGGTGTGAATTGTAGTTTAAAACTGGCCCTCCTCTGCCCTCTTCTGGTAACACTCATGTCGCCGATGTATGAAATTGTAACGTCAAAGTTACACAAAGAAGGGGGGAACATGGTAAAAATACAGCAATTTCCAAAATGTTAGGATACTCCAGTAGAACACAGGATATCCATACCTAGATTACTATATTGCCAACAGCAACTCCTAGTAAAGGAATAATAACACAGATAATCAGGAATCCTCCTTGAACATTCAGGTTGGGGGTTTTTGCTTCTCTTTCTAGCACATCTAATACTTGTACTTACCCGCATTAAGAAAAGTGTGGAGGCATCATTTCGCTATAAAATTTACAATGAAATCTTAAGCAGAGTTACATTACATCCCTCTGAGTTCATTGCAGTCAATGGGCTTAGAAGACTGTAACTGTGTTTAGGATTACAATGGGCTCCCTGCAACTGTGGCTTTAATAACATCCCCTCTCCCCTCTAAGGCTGCTTTGTACATTACATGACAGGCGACTTGGATTTGTCACTGAGTGCACACTTGACAGGGTTTGACTCCGTAGCATTTGGAAGGAAACAGTTGTGAAGATAAAAGCACTGCTGGTATGGGACGAAGAGGAGGCAGGCCACCGTAAGATAGGGGCTCTGCTGTGATATGGTACTCTTAAAGGGAAGGATTCTGACTGTATTTATTGGCTTCATCCAATTCATCATATTTTGCTTAACTAGGACTGTGGAGTCTACATTTCATGGTGCTTGAGGCAGAAGAGGATGGTTGTGCTCTAGTCCTGACCTGGATGGCCCTGTCTGGGCCGATCTTGTTAGATTTCAGAAGCTAAGCAGGTTTGGCCTCGGTTTGTACTTGGATGGGAGACCACCAAGGAAGTCCAGGGTTGCTATGCAGAGGCAGGCAATGGCAAGCCACCTCTGATTGTCTCTTGTCTTGAAAACCCTGCGGGGGTCACCAGACTGCTCTTTCGACCACAGTCAGAACATGGATATTGGTACCCCAGTGTATGTGGTGTGCTCATATCCAGCAGTGCTTGGCTCTGGTTTCATACTAAATGCATTTTCTTCTGCTCTTCCTCCTAGAGTCTGATCATGAGGATCAACTCTTGTTTGATGTAGACCCAGAGTTCACGCTGAATTTCACAATCATCGCCTTACCTAGCCAGCTTCTAGCCAAAGATCTTTCAAAGAAGGATTAATTTTTTTTTTCTTGCTTGGGTAGAAAAGTACCAGGCATACATGAGGAAATCATGCTGCGTATCTGGCAGTAATTCACAACATCTTGGCCATGTACCAGCAGTAGCCAAAGATAAGAAGATTAGTGTTTGAGCAATGAGGAAGCACATATTGCTCTGGGCAAGTGAAAAACAGTGTCATTTTGAATGAGCAAAAACACTTTTATATAAACATGACGAGTGAGCATTCTCTAGTTAGCCTGGGCCTGTTCACACATTAACATTGTTGGGGCATGGCCCTAAAAATGTAGTCTGTGAATGAGATAAATGTGCATTATACAGGTGTGCTTAGCCAAGGGAGAAATGGCTGCAGACCCCTCATGAGCGTACACTTGGTGGTGCTTCTGATTTTGCTTCCAGGTAGTATGTGGAGTGCCTGCCTGTATATATCATTAAGACTTTCCCATCTTCTTTGCAGGGTTTTGTAGCAACTGTTTACAAATCATGACTCCCCGTGTTCTGTGCCTAAGCTGATAAAGCCTCTTTGCACTTTAATCTCCTACCTGTGTCTTTGGCTTGAGCCCTACACCTTAACCCTTGGATACGAAGAAGTCCTTGCCAGAATCTTGTTTATTGCCTTACTAATGTTCCAGAGGCTGAATAATATGTTTGTGGGCGAAATCAATAATTTCCCCAGCCAAGAGCCAGAGTTCAGCGAGAAAGAAGAAGAGGAATGGATTCTGGTGGACTTCATAGGTAAGATAACTGCCCACATGTAATTTTTTTTTTAGAGCACGAAAGAATAAGGAGAGATTTTCATATACAGGGGTGGTTGTGAGCAAAATGTGAGTTTGTATAAGAAAGGAATAAAACACATAAGCTGGGACAGTGAAGGACTTCTAGCTTTCAGAGAACTGGTATAGGGTAGCGGCTAAAAGGCCAAGCTACGCTTTGGGAAGCCCCTGGTTCAGCCCTTTCCTCAGCTGCAGGCTTGCTAGAGGCCTTACGCAACCCACTGCATTCTTGGCCTCCGTCCCTCATCTCTAATACAGAGATTATGATAATACCAACCTACATGGCAGGATCCTTGTAAGGCTCGTGGGGGAGATAATGTACATGAAGGACTTTGAACACTTGGAAGCTCTTTCTCCTCTTCTCCAATCTTGTTCAACTGGTGTAGATTATAAACTCTCTGAGGCAAGGGCTGCCTCGTTCAGATGCTAACCTAGGCCATTTTCTCGAAGGAGCGGGGGGATGGGCTTCACTCCGGGAACAAGGGAGGTTCAGTTCTGTTTCATGGTGGAGCCTTCCTCTTGCTTGTGGCCAGAGGAACTTCAACCACTAGAAGTCTGGAACATTTAGATCCGGTCCCAAATCTTTTGAATTGTATAAACATCCAAATGCATGAAACAATTTCTGTATTCTGTACAGTGCCTATCATGCTGTTATCCCTAAATATGTAGTTATAGTAGCATATGATTGTGCATTGTGGTGATACCTTTTCTCTCCCTCTCTTTCTCTCTTCTGCACCCTACATTGTTGTTTCTTGTAAACCATCTGATCTCTGGCCACTTCCATCAACGTTTTCCCACCTGAACTTCTCATCTGTCTCCATGGCCTTCACTAGACACTTGCACGAACTTCTCCACAGTTGAAGAAGAAGAAAGTGACATCCCTGATGCATCCTCTGTTGACCATTCTCCTGTCTTCTCTTGTCTGCCTACTTCTTTGGAGAGTTTGGCTGATGCCAGTGAGTCGTGCTTTATCCAGTTTGACTCGTGTCCCATGGAAGAGAGCTGGTTTATCACGCCACCTCCATGTTTCACTGCTGGTGGCCTGACTGCTATCAAAGTGGAAACCAGCCCGCTGGAGAACCTTCTGATTGAACATCCCAGCATGTCTGTGTATGCAGTCCATAATACCTGCCACAGCCTCAACAAGGCTAGCTGTGGTGATGAGGAGGAAGAGGAAGCAGAAGAGGAACCTCATGATGCAAGCAGTCCTAGGTAAGTCCTCTTGGTAGCTGAAGGTAACAACATGCAGGGTGTGAAATCCTTCGTTTGGACAAGTTCAGTGGAGATGGGTACTCAAAAAGTGGTTCACTGTGTATGCGGAAGTGAAAGTACTGGAGAGGGGCCATGGCTCAGTGGTAGAAAGTTCAATCTCTCACGTCTCCAGTTAAAAGAATCTGGTAGCAGAGGATATATTTCCAGAGACCCAGTCAGAGTAGACAATATTGACCTTGAATGGTTTGTCTTGGTATAAGGCATCTTCATGTGTGTTCATCCAATGAGGCCTACTGCTGAAAGATTAGATCTGTCACATCTAGTACACACACGCTCCCTGGTACTGTGGGACTCTATTAGGAAACAGCAGGTCAGGTATGTACTACCTGTACTACTAGTGAGAGAAGGAAACTACCACTTCAGAATGGAATACCCGCCTCACATCACAGACTCCTCTTCATTGTGAGAATCCTAATACAGCAATCCTATGCCATTCCATGCCATCTAGATCTTAGTATTTGTTGCCCGTCTTCCATCTGGTGAGGGCCTATCAGTGAGGGGAAGGCCAAGGCACCCCCTCTGTATCAGTCCATAGCTGCTGGACCTCCCCTGTGCTCCAGGAGCTTGTAATTTACCTAGCTGTTGGGTCCTCCTGCCCCTGCACTTTGACCTGGAAGGATAAAGCCCCGTTAATCTGACGTCTTCAGCACTAGAAATGCCTTGCCAATTCACAGGGCTTATACGGTTCTAGGCAAAGTAGGGGAGAAGTCCTGCCATGCTAATATTGACTGAGTACCTGTGGGGACCATTACTAGAGTGAAATGGAAGAACAATTCCTCATGGCCTACAAAAATGAGAAAGGCCCCAAATGCCAAAATCTGTAGTTAACGTGTTATAATTTCAGAAAATAAGCATCAGTAGAAATGGCTGCCAGCTATTCAAAGTTCCCTCCTAATTTGTTACGGAAACACGTTTTCATTAAAACGTCTTGTCTGAGTCCAAACACCCAGTACAGGATAGGACAAGTGTCAAATATAAAGGATAAAATAAAAAAGAGGCTAATTTTATGCACAGTTGTTTTCAAAGGAGCTTGTTTCTTCACAATGGAGACTTTTTATGTCATAAGAACATAAGAAGAGCCCTGCTGGATCAGACCAGTGGTCCATCTAGTCCAGCATCCTGTCTCACACAGTGGCCAACCAGTTCCTCTGGAGGGCCAACAACAGAGCATAGAGGCTGAGACCTTCCCCTGATGTTACCTCCTGGTTCTGGGATTCAAAGGTTTAGTGCCTCTGAATGTGGAGGTTCCCCTCAGTCACTATGGCTAGTAGCCATTGATAGACTCATCCTCCATGAATCCAGTCCCCTTTTAAAACTTTTTATTTCTGTGGACATCACTGCATCCTCTGGCAGCGAATTCCACATTTTAATCACTCTATGTAAAGTAGTATTTCCTTTTGTCTGTCCTGAAACTACTGCCCATCTGTTTCATTGGATGCCAGTGTTCTAGTATTTTGAGAGAGGGAGAACAATTTCTCTTGTCAACTGTCTCCACCCCATGCATAATTTGTTAAACCTCTATCATGTCACCCTTTAGTCATCTCTTTTCTAAACTGAAAAGTCTCAGACTCTTCAGCCTTTCCTCATAGGGAAGGTGCTCCAATTCCCTAATCACCTTGGTTGCCCTCCTCTGTACTTTTTCCAGCTCTGCAGTGTCCTTTTTGAGATATGGTGACCAGATGGAGAGAGCCTGTGGGAGCCAGTCATGTGAGTCTGTTGGTAGAAATAAGATTCAGTTACTCAGGAAATATCTGCCTTGCCGATGTAGGGATATGGGGACTAGCCTTACAGTGGCTGGCCTCCTTTCTCCAAGATCAGGGACAGAGGGTGCTGCTGGGGGGGGGGGGCGTTGTCTCAGTGGCACTCACTTAGATGTGGGGTGCCACAGGGAGCAGTCCGCTCACCAATTTTATTCAAGATCTATATTGCACCCTTTGCCCAGATTATTTGGAGGTATTTGGTGGGTTCTCACCACTATGCGGATGACACCCAGCTCTATCTACTGATGTATGGCCACCCAGACTCTGCCTCTGAACATTTGGATGAGGTGTTACAAGCTGTGGCTGGATGGCGACAACAGAGCAGACTGAAACTGAACCCAACAAAGACGGAGGTCCTGCACCTGGGTTGTGGGGGTCTGGGATTGAGTATTGGCCTACCAGCCTTTGACGGGGCTCCGTTGGTGCCGGCACTGAAGGTGAAGAGCCTAGGATTGTTCCTGGATGCCTCATTGACTATGGAGGCCCAGGTCACCACTACTGCCAGGTCTGCCTTTTTTCATCTGAGTCAGGTCAGTCACTTGGCTCCATATCTCACCCCCCACGGTCTGGCTGCAATGATCCACACAACGGTCACTTCCAGATTAGATTATTGTAATTCTCTCTATGTGGGCCTTCCCTGCTCCGGAAATTGCAGCTAGTGCAGAACACGGCGGCACGGGCGCTGATGTTGCAGTCTGTGCGGGCACATATCTGCCCGGTGCTGCATGACCTGCACTGGCTGCCTATTGAATTCCAGATCCGTTTCAAGGTATTGGTGTTTACCTTTAAAGCCCTATATGGCCAGGGGCCTGCATATCTTCGAGACCGCCTCTCCCCATATGAGCCCTGTAGAACATTATGTTCTGCCAATCAACATCTCCTGGCAGTCCCCGGCCCAAGGGATGTCTGACTTGCCTCAACTAGGGCCAGGGCTTTTTCGGCCCTGGCCCCTGCCTGGTGGAATGAACTACCATATGAGATCAGGGCCCTGCAGGAATTAGGCTCCTAAAAACTGCATCTTGCTGGCTCAGCATTTCTGCATTTTGGTACAAGTTCGTAACCACTTGCTCCACTCTGCGCCCCCCCCCCCCCCCCCGTGACTGCAGACCCTGGAAGCCAGTCTGGGACCACATTATCTGCCATTGAGGCATGTTGTTGTTTTAATGCTGAGGTTTTTAGTGAAATAAGGATGATGATTTTATGGATTTTAAATTGATTATTGTAATATGTTTTTAAAATTGTAAATCTGCGTTAATTACAGATCCATATATGTTGTTACCTGCCCCGAGCCGACAATGTGGGGAGGGTGGGCTATAGGTTTAATGACCAGCTTCTTGCTGGTGGTGAGAGATCTCCTGCCCTCCAGTGACTAAAGCTCCAGCAGGAGGAAATTGCTCAAAAATTTTGATGCACGCACTGGTGCAACATCACTTCTATCGAAAAATGGGAGGCCCTCTTAAGGTTTATAAACTCAGTGGTAAAACCATAACGTTTTTGCAAACCGTAGAGTGCCCCCCCAAAGTCATGACATCATTTCTGGTTTTTGATAGAAGTGATGTCAGTATGCCAGCATGATATCAGTAAACCAGTCTCTGCCCCAAAAGGCTCTTGGAGGTTGCTGTCTGTGACTTGGCAACCCTAAAAAAAGCAAATATGAGGGAGAAAAATTAGGCTCACCACAGTCCTTTACATCAGCTTGCCTAGATCCAACATAGAGGGAGCCATAAGTAAAACCTGGCCTGGAGGTACTGTAGATTCTAGTATCCTGGAACTAAAATAAAACATGGAATGGGCTTCTGACTGTTACAGAAGCCATCAGTTTCCCAGTGACCTTAGTGCAAAGAAGAACACCCAGTGGCCATTCACCCTGTGGCTCTTCCTACACTCTTTTCTTCTCACAAGTGCCCTGTGAGGTAGTTTAGGATGGCAGGGCTATTTTTGGGCAGGAACGCACAGGAACAGAGTTCCGGCTGGCTCCCAAGTTGGCCACGCTCAGCAGGAACTCATTAGCATAATAGGCCACACCCAACAGCAGGAACTCATTAGGATTGGCTACATTAGGGGTGTGTGGCCTAACATGCAAAGGAGTAACAAACAAGGTAAACAGAATAACAAGCAAAAGGTGGGTGTGGCTGGATAACCACACTTCTGGTAACATGGGGGTGCGGCCTAATGTGCTAATGAGCCGTGCTGTCAGGGGTGTGGCCCAATAGGCTAATGAGTTCCTGCTGTTGGGTGTGGCCTATTATGCTAATGAGTTCCTGCTGGACTTTTTCTACAAAAAGAGCCCTGGAAGAGAGTATGTATTTTGGAGGATTCTCTCTCACTGTCCAGAACTTTGCTTTGAACAGCTGTTTCTGTGCCAAGCCCTGAAGCTGCCCCACTGATCCTCAGAGCCCAAGAGGGTCCGCTGCCCAGCATAATCAGAACTTCCAGTTGTGCCCCTCCCCTGCACATCAGCCTCCCTGTAAACATCCAATCAATAGTCACACCTTAACCTCAGTACTTGTGCTTTGAATTTTAGGACGGAAGCCCCAAGTGAACTGGGCCAGCATGTTCGTTGCTACATCGCATCGTTTTCTACCCACTCAAGCTTTCTGGAACGGGCCAAGAGCCTTCGCTCTTCCCAGTGGATAAGAGAGCACAGCGAACGGCGATATCTGAACAGAAACTGCCTCCGTCGCCAAAATCTTACCAGGGATTGCTACTCTCGGCAAATCAAGAACCATGGATTGTTTGTTCACCAGCCTTGCCAGCGCCAGTATAATTACTGAGGGCATTGGGAATGGTTTTTTTCCCCCTTTCTCTTTCTTAAAAAACAATATTGGTTAAACGTTGCTCTATTACTATTTGTAGGTAATGAAGGCAAGAGCAATTTTAGGCTGGTAATTATCAGTTTTTTCTATACAAACACTAGGTGTTACATTAGGTTGTAACCCACATTGATGTAACGGCGCATCACAAAATGCCTTTGAAATATTTTAATTGTGGCTTGGAAGCATATCAGTACAGTAGTCTTTGTGTGATTGGGTGTTTTTTCCCCCGTGTGTGACTTTTTTAGAATTTTTTTTAATAATGATGGATGAGTTCTTTTTTTATATCGGTGTTTTTAACCAAGATGGAGGAGGAAGTCTTCAGTTGTATTGTAGTCCAAATGTAGTTACAAAAACTTCTCAGGGTCAGCCCTACACGTGCAGTGACCTGTGTATACCGTATATCCTCATACGCAACTGTTTAAAATGTGAGGGACCATAAGTCATTGGGCTGCTAATGTGGAGTCAATTCTGTGTGAGGGGAGAGAGGGTAGGAGTCATGTACTCCCCTCCACCACACACAGTTGTGTTCCAGTTTTTGATTCAAAGCGGTTTACCACATATCACACACAAAGGAGGTACCTCACAGGAATATGTGAAGTAGCCTTGTGGGTGAAGTAGTAACGTGTGTTCTCTTTACCAGCTGCGAAGAACAGCAAAAAACTTTCCATGCTTCCTGTTTTGAAGCCTGGAAACCAGATCATAACTCCTGAAAGTGTGCCATACCATGCATTCAACCACAAGTGGAACCATCTTATCTAAACCCACCGGTAAAAATTTGAAATGATCCTTGTTGTGGAAGGGCTGGAGGGATAAAGGCGTGGTTCCTGTCATCACAACAGTCTACTCTGCATAGAAGGCAAGAAGGTAGCCCCACATGGCATTTTTTGAGGGGCAGTTGTTCATTTCACCCTTACATTTCACCAGATAATGCCCAAGAAGTTATGTACTCCTTTTCAGTCCTGGGAGGAGCATCACAGTTCCTTTATTCTTACTTGAAGATCTGGTTGCTGTCATGATAAGTTTAGCCCAATATATCATCAGGCCTCAATTCCATGTGACCATACATTTTCCTAGACTTGCATCATACCTGTCAAGCTTCATCCAATCTCATTTTCAAAAAACCCTTCAAACTCAGAAAGTAGGGAGTAGAACAGTATTTGGATGACTTGCTGTCCCCTGCATGTTTTTACTTACATTGGGCTTGACCTAAAATCTAAAACTGCAACGTTCAAACAATGAGCATAATCTGTCATCTCAGAAGTGTCCCCTAATCGGCCCCAGTAATAAAAGCTATTTGATGTTAAAAGGAACTGAAATTCACAGCTTCTCAAAATGCCTGGCTGAAATAGCCTTTACAGAAGGGACTGGTGTTTACCTCAGTAGAGTGTGTTGAAGTCAGATAGTATGCTGATACTCTGTGTTGTGAACGGTGGATTCAGTGATGTATTAGTGTCACTGTGTCTCTCCTTCCATCTTAACCTCACTTCAAATACTACAGTTTTCTACAATTTAGAATCCTAGCCCCCCCCCTCTTGTGTGCACATACAAACTCCCTTTATTTCTGTAGCTGCCCCATATGGTTAACATAGTTTGTATTTGAGGGGAGAAACACCACAGGACGCCCTTTGAAACTCAGGAACCTCTTGGCATTTGACCGTGAGCCTAAGCATCCCTCGGTGAAGGCTGAATCAAAATCAAGGAGTGAAAAGTAGGTGTGCCTAGGTTCTTAGACATCTTTTCATAAACCACTTTCTTTTATTTTCAGAAATAGCAGAAATGAAAGTCAGGTTCCCACCCACCCTTGTTTGTTATAGGTTCCTAGCTAGTGAGCGTTTGAAGCTGAGACCTCTCCTAGTTGGGAGAACTGAGTTTTTCCTCGCTTTATGTTACAGGATGAGTTTCCTAACGATGGGAGCATGTATCTTTTATGATAAATGGGGGCTTGTTGCATACTGAGATTTTCAGTTCTTAGTACTGGAAAGAATGTTCTTTTGGAAGGAATGACTGCATATACAGCATTGCATCTGACTTTTGTTATCTTGCATATTTATGTTACTAGTCCTGTTATGTGCCTCGAAGTCTTGGACTATTAAATTTCAAATGATGTGTATGTGAGTAGGTCTGACTTTTTATATAGGTTTCTTTTTTAAAAAAAATGTATTAACTTGTAAAAGTGGGGCCTTGCACTGTGTTGAATGTTAATTCATTAGTTTTGCCGGAACTGTTATTATTTTTCATTTGTATTGTAAACAAAACTGTGCCTTTTTAAAGTAACTTGTACACTGCACACTTGAACTTGAAGACTCAAAAAAGGGACATTTCTGCAGGATACTGTATGTCAGTCTATGCATTAACAATGGCAGCTTCTTTGGGGAGCCATTATTCCTTTACACGTGTAGCAGTACTTTAGATATTCAAGGTTTTCAGCATAGTCCTATGGAGAATTACTCCCGTCAACAGCCATTGAAATCAGTAGACTGTTTGCCCTCGTCTTAAAAATACCAGCTGTGAGGGTTCAGAAGGGCTTGTTCTTTCAGGAATTAGAGCCAGTTCCTGTGCAAGGAAAGAGAGGGAAGGTCTGTCCTATTACATTGCCTCTTCAAAGCCATCCCCTTATTGTAGTATGCCTTGTATCTCCTAGCACCAGTGTAGCTGCATCTATAGGCTATTCACATATAAGACCAGGCTGTGTACTTTAGACAGGCCACCCAATTCTCATCAGGTCTCTTATTCCACCACCAGCAAATCACGCAGTAGCAGCCATTCTCAACTGTGCCACTTGAGATTGCAGCTGGAAGCTTGCAAATATCTCTAGGCCTAGGAACCTAAGTCTCCAAGAACGGGGATTTCAGTATGAAAATCTTCGGTTTGAGTGTAGAAGGATACCTCTTTTTAACTATTGCCTGACCTACAATTACAAATAAATAGTTCTGAGGCCTATCTCTGCGAGGCCTGATTCTTTTGGCCACATTATGGTTCCACGTTTAACGCCAAGCTGCCACATAGTTGTGGCTGTGATTGTCTGCCATCAGCACATGCTGCTGTGCCCTCATAACTTCCGTGGGCCTGTAACACTAGCAGATTGTGGTTTCTTTTGTACGTCTGTGTACTTCAGGAGCTGTGTATGTTTTATTCTGTTTGTGAGCCAGCCTTAGCTGGGAGGGCGGGATATAAATCTAAATAAATAAAGAATTCAGAGATCAGGCTTTGAAGGATCTTAATGGTTTCCCAAAGAAAAGGACAGTGAATAAATACAGTGCTTTTGCTTCCCCACACAAAGGGGGGGGGGGGAGTTTGTTTTTAGACATCATGGAATTACTAACAGTCTTTTTGTATTTGTGTTTCTTGATGCAGCTTGAAACTCTGGAGAAGCAGAATCAATCAATAAACAGGCCTGTTGGTTAAAAACCATGCTTTTCAGAATCTTCTTTCTGTTCTGTACTTCCATTAATGAAATTAGAATCTCAGACTAGGGTTCAGATTCCCACACTGCCACGGAATCTTGCTGAATGACCTTGGGCCAGTCCTACTGCTCGGCCTAATTTACCTCACAAGGTTATTGCGAGGACAAAGTGGAGGAGGGGAGAATATCGTAAATGGCTCTGGGTCACCATTGGGGAGAAAATGGGGTACAAATGAAGTAAATAAATGCAGTCCAAGATCACATAGATGCTTGTTGGTCTGGAATAAATTAGTTGGTAATACGTAATTGCTAATAATAACACACACAGTGAATTTCAAGGGTTCAAAGCATTTCACACATTTTATTTGTAGATTTCTTTTAATCCTGCCCATTTCTCCAAGGAGCTCAGGCAGTGTACTTGGTTCCTTCCCCCATTCTATTCTCACGACAACAACCTTGTGAACAGTTAGATTTAAGTCCAGTAGCATCTTGGAGACCAGTGAGAGTTTCAGGGCATAAGCTTTCAAAAGTCAAAGCTCCCTTTGGCAGACAGGAGTCAAGTATAAATGGAGATCTCTGGCGCCGTCACACGAACCAGATATTGCGGGAGGGAGGCGTGGCTAATTGCCCCGGCGCAGTTTGATCCGCGATTACACAATCAGATGCGCCGGTGGCACACCCCAAGTCCTCCCCTTGGCGCCGGCGGGTAAACAGACCAGAGGAGAATGCCGCGCGCTGGTGCGATCACACCACGAGCGTCTGGAGGCAGCCCGTGGCAAACGTTTACTAGTACTTGTAGGTACTAGTTTTTTTTAATGTGCGTTGTCGGTGGTAAGCCACAGGTGCGCTCCACTTCCCAGATGTTGGGGTGTGATCACGCCCGGATAATCCGCCCACCATCCATGCCTCTCCCGCGGCAACTTTGCCGTGTGACCAAGGCCTCTGAGTCTTTTTATCCCAATTAATTAATTAATTCGTATGGCAGTGTGTGTGTGGTATAGCCAAGATCCTAAGATTGTCTGGCAGTCAGAAGTTCTAGCTCTTTTAGTGTTATGCAGCACTTGGTGGCAAGCTAGACTAGTTTATAGGGCAAGAGACATCTCGGAAGTGGTTTGCCATTCCCTGCCTCTGCGTCACGCCAGGGCTGACCCTGCCTAGCTTCCGAGATCTGATGGTATTGGGCTAGCCTGGGCTGGGCTATCCAGGTCAGAGCTTTATTCCAGGCTGAAGGTGGGAGGGGTGTTGTCAAGAATGCTTGTAAAGGATGCAAAGGTTCAATGCATGTTGTAATCAGCTTGATTAGAGAAGAAAGGAAATGCTTGGGGGGCAAAAAATTAGCATATGTAGTGAGATAAGAATTCTATGTTCAGTTGGGGAGGGTTCCCTTGTTCTGAACTTGTAAATCAATTCAAGTTTAGCAATATCACATTGTAATTTCCCTTTGAAATGTCTTTACTTGAGGACTGCCATTCTTAAATCAGCCATCCTGTGAGGTGTGCCAGGCTGCAAATGTGTGACTGGCCCAAAGTCACCTGGCAAATTTAATGAATGAGTGCAGGTGTGGACTCAGCTGTCCCCAAACCTCATTACTCCACCTTCCTGACAATCTCACAATCTTTGTAACACCCTTGGAAGTCCCCTGTATTGCAAATAGGTAGTTGAATCTGAGATAACGGGATTTGCTTAAGACCAGTCAATTTATGGCTGAGGAGAGATTTGAACTGAGGCATTTGTAGTTTGATTACTATGCTAGCTTTTGAGGAGAAGGGCCTCACGAATCAGTGTTATTTACTTAGTGAACGTAGAACAAAGCATGAATGTCAGCCACGTGCCACACACTGAAAATAACATGGACTGTGGTTGACCCAATGTAAGCTGGTGGCACTTGTCTGTTTCCATGGCAGTTTTTAACTATGCCTAAACACTTGAGCTGCGGTGGCTCAAGTGGTTAAGACGCTGAACTGCAGGCTGTGGAAGGTCAGTAGTTCAGCAGTTTGAGACCCGAGTGTGTTGCATGATGGAGTGAGCTCCCATCTCTAGTTCCAGCTCCTGCCAACCTAGCAGTTCGAAAGCAACAAATTGCAAGTAGATAAATAGGTACCACTTCGGTGGGAAGGTAACAGCGTTCCATGCGCCTTGGTGTTTAGTCATGCCAGCCACATGACCACGGAAATGTCTTCAGACAGCGCTGGCTCTTCGGCTTTGAAACGGAGATGAGCACCGCAACCCTAGAGTTGGATTTGACTGGCTTTCGAGCAAGGGAACCTTTACCTTTTTAAACACAGATTAAATGCATTCGCTTCCAATGATGGCTAACCAAAACCACACCAGCAATACAGTGTGGTATATTTAGCAGCTTTCTAAAGAATGTGGAAAGTCATTTGATTCCGTGACCGCCTTAATTGTTATAGCCATCCCATATAAAATAATAGGGATTACCTTTAGATTAAAAACTTGAATATCCCTTGCTATATATCTCCTTCCCCTTGTTTGAAAGAAACTCAAAATGCCCCCAATAAAGGGTTTGATTTTGTTTCTCACAGCTTTTGATGCGGAGCCCAATTTAGATTAGATGCAAATAAGACTGAGATAAGAAAATTCTTCAACTTGTTCTAATTCAACCCCCCCTTCAAGAGCCAATGGTACGTTTTATGATTCCTTTTTTTGTTAGTAAAAACCACTACCTTGGACTTCTGGCAGTTTACTGTCAAGCCTTCTTTGCAACAGTAGTCAGAAAAAAAGCTTTAAGGATTTCTGTAAACCAATATGACTACAGGATAATAAGACTGCATTGTCTGCATACTGCAGAATAGGAATACTATGGTGTGCTAGACAAGGAGAATGACAAAATTGATCAAAATGGCTTGGCAGATCATTTAAGTATAAATTAAACAGATATGGAGCCAGGCAACCTTGTGTGACACCACATTCAAGGTTGAATGAGTCAGACAACACAATTATTGTGCCCCTCCATGATTTTGGAATAACCCCTGTTTGGTTTATCCGAGTAAACAAGGGAGTGAGAATTTCTGCCCACCAACATGGATTAATCTTAAGCAACTTGCTTGTAGTAAGATCAATACCAGGGCAATGTTCCCTCTAATTTTTCCCCCCTACTGAGCAGAGCAGTTCACATCCTGAACAGAATATAACTGCTGTAATCTTAAAATGGACAATGGGTATTGCAAGACCCTGTGTGGCTCCAGATTGCTGCTGAGTGGGGCTTCCTGTGTTAATGAGCGGCCACTCATGTGCACAGCTTTAGAAGGAACACTGCACCAGGGGCTTTTCCTGAGCAAACTATGAAAACCTCGATTTCCAAGGGAATAACAGCTGGCCAGTTGGGTGAACAATAATTTATAGCCAATGGTCTGATGACAAAAAAAAATCCTATTAGTGGAAAACAACCTCTTAAAATATGCTTCCCAAACCTCTGGAGAAATGCAAGAAGGAATATAACTCTTAGTTTTAAGGACCTGATTTATAATAGACCAGAATGCTGAGCTGTCATTAAAACTGTCAGCTGCTATTAATTGGATCCATGCATTATGGGATTCTTAAGTTTTCCATAACCTGGTCAATTTCTTAAGAGCCAGAAACTCTCTGAGTCAAAATAATGGCTTAGGATCATGGACAAGAAATTGTCGGCTATTGGTTTTACCACTGAATCTAGCAAGGAATTGGGGCCTTCTGAACCAGCAATTACAATTACAGATTAGGAAGACTGATTACAATAGTTCTAGTCTTCGTGCTCAATGAGTTTGTTCTTCACAATTTTTTTGAATACTTGCCTCTGATTCTCTTCCTTCCTATGCTTATCATCGGTCTACGCAAGGTCTACGCAAGGTTTTTTACTCTTGCTAGAATGAATGCCCATTCACAGGTGGTTACGAGAGGCCACTTTTTACATCTTCCTTACTCTGATAGAATTTGGTCTTGCTCCCCGAGTAAAATAGATTCAATCTCTCATGTTTTATTGGAATACCCTCTATATTCTAATCTAAGATGACATTTTATTCTGCTGTTGGTGGTGAATTTCAATTATTTTAACCCCAGTAAGGTGGTCCCCTTCCCACTCTCAGATCAAAATCCTAATATAACCTTGGATGTTGCAAAAAAAATTGTATTCCTTTTGTCTTTGGGGAAATAGACATTATACTGCTTTTGTTGGACAAAGGAAAGTAAAGGAAAAGAACTATGCCTTATTTCTGTATGGCTCACAGACACATTTTAAAAGAAGGCATAAACAATAGTGGCTTTTCCCATTCCTGAAAGACCGCATTTGGTGGAGTCAAGTTATTCTTGGCTCTGCCTTTTACAGTGCTTCTGGCATGTGCTCTGTGATGGACAGAAGCATACTGGGAGGGAGAAGAGAGGGCCAGGTGCCTCAGTGTTCATAAAAATATACTGTCCAGGAGACAGCCTATATCAGTCTTTACAAGAAGAGTCTTGTGCTCCTGTTCCTTCTCCCTAAGGGATTAAGCTGCATGATAATTTTCTTCAGCCTTGGTTTTGTGGATGCAGAAGCAGCAGTGGAACCAGAACAATTGAATCTTGGAATGAAATCAAAGTGTTGACATTAAAAAAAAATCCTTTCCCTTTCTCCCAGCTTGCTCTCAATAACTATGGTCAAACTTGAGTCCCCTATTCATGAAGATGGAGGGGGAAGAAACCCACAGAAAGCTGGGAGTTGCCAGTGCTGCAGGGTAGTCACGAATGGCATGCCACCATGTAAGTGCACCCTGTAGCCACGGAGAGCAGAGCTCTGTGCAGGTATAGAGGAAGAGTGACTCTCCCAGTGTGCATTGCACTCAGGGCCGGCTCACTCACTAGGCGAACTAGGCGATCGCCTAGAGCGGGACTGCCCTTAGGGGCGCCAAACTGAACCCGGCCCCGTACTCTGGAAGTTTCTTGATTATTTGTGTTTTTCATTCTTCCTAAAATGCATTTATTTTTTAAAATTGGTGGTCACACGGGGGGGGGGCGCCAGAAGGGATCCTCGCCTAGGGTGCAAAATAAGCTGAGGCCAGCCCTGATTGCACTCTGGCTCCCTAAATAACAACATACCCTTGGGGGCTGAAAAACTTGGGGCTTTTGATTATTCCACATTCCTGGCCTCTTTCGATAAAGGAAATACCCATATTCATGAAGTATAGCCACATGGATGTTGCCAGTGCGTCCAAATGTACATGGATATGTTATACAATATGGGGAAGCGGTACCCTCTCAATTTCAATGAGACATCGATCAGACAGTGCATCTGCACATCCCTCCCCCTTTTGATTAAGGGGTAGACACAGCACAGCACTCTCCAGCACAAGCTGGCTTAATTATAGTTCTTCAGATGGAGAGAATCAGCTCCAACTATTCCTTTGCATTATCTTTTCAAGGCTGCTGAGGGTTCTGCATCACAGGGAATCCCACCACAAAAGGATGATATGATTAAGAAGTCTGAACAGAAAATCAGACTCCCCTGTTGGTAGATAAAAGTCCAGGGAAGCAGCACCCTCCAGTGTTCCTTTTTCAGAGAGAGAGAGAGAGAGAGAGAGAGAAGACAAGGAAGACAAGGAAGACAAGGAAGGAAGGAAGGAAGGAAGGAAGGATTTCCAGGCATGGCTTCACACTTTCTCTTTTCCCCACAGCGTCTTGTTGCCTGCCTCAGCAGGGCCTGGGCAAGGCTGTCCCTGACTGGCGTCTCCTCTGGAGCAGGTGAGTGCAGGATAGGGTTGGGGCCAACAGCCCCAGGCAACTGTCTACAACTGAAACTCGCTTCCTACTATGCCCCATCATGACAAGAATACGGCTAAGGGAGAACACACATATCAGTTGCCAAGGTGAACATGTAACTGCTGGCCAGGCAGTCCCTTGGATTTCCAAGCGAGAACCCCACCAGTTCCCTGCATCCGTGGATTTGTGGTCAAGTGCAGAAGTGTGGTGAGATTCTTCCTCTCATTTGGCAAGATGATACGAATGACCCACCTCCTGAGTGTTGAAATGAACTTTGTGGTAAGTTAAAGTGTGCCACTGGGTCACCACTGTCTCATGGCAACTCCATGAAGTTCCACCTCATGGAGTTTTCAAGGCAAGAGACATTCAGGCGGCTTTGCCATTGCCTTCCTCGGTTCCCCGATAGTCTCCCATCCAAGTACTGACCCTGCTTAGCTTCCAAGATCTGATGCGGTCGGGCTAGTCTGGGTTATTAGGGCTGACCTGTGGTCAGTGGTCCTTCAGCTGCAACCAATGCAGCATTATGCTCATACCATGAACTGAAGATCATGCTGCGTATCAAAACCATCAATAGTTACTCAAAACACTGCCCCTTCAGGTTATTTATTTCTGCTTATTACAAAATTGCTAAAGACTTCAAATATCCACCAAAGCAGGTTAACAACAACAACATTTGGCAATGATGATCCATGCTCTGATAATATCCTGATGCATATCTTAGAATCATAGAATCACAGAGTTGGAAGGAGCCATACAGGCCATCTACTCCAATCCCCTGCTCAATGCAGGATCAGCCTAAACTAGAGCATCCCTGACAAGTGCTTAAAGACTGTCAGGGAGGAGGGACTCATCACCGCCTCCCTAGGCAGCTGACTCCACTGCTGAACAACGCTTACTGTAAACAAGTTTTCCCTAAGATCCAGCCGGTACCTTCCCACCCTTAATTTAAACCCATTATTGCGAGTCCAATCCTCAGGTGCCAACAGGAACAGCTCCCTGCCCTCCTCTAAGTGGCAAGCCTTCAAATACTTAAAGAGAGCAATCATGTCCCCACCCAACCTCCTCTTCTCCAGACTAAATATTCCCAAGTCCCTCAGCCTTCCCTCGTAGGGCTTGGTCTCTTGTAATACACTTTATGCAATGGCTGCCCTTGAAACTGTTCAGAAGCTTCAGTTAGTGCAAATGCTGCAGCCTCAGGATAGGGAGGGTATCACCCATTCACTGCCTGCCATTTCATTCCAATTCCATTCCAACAGCTGGTTCTTACCTTTAAAGATCAGGGCACCTGAAGAACCTCTTCATTCCACAAGGATGATACACCACCCAGGCAACCCAAATGACCACTTGGAGTGCCAGACAGGGGAAGATGGATCCCAGGCAGCACAAGAGGAGACGTGGACCTTCCCTGCTGCTGCTGCCCATGATACAATGCCTGGGGGACAGTGTCGACCCCACCCTCCCTCCCTTCTTCATGGCCTCCAGGCCATAGAGGGTGGGGTGGGGTCAGGGAGAAGCGAAGAATGTCCTCCCCAGCCACCTCCCCATCTCCTTTAAAGTAAACTTATGTTGGAGTAAATCTTGTTAGCCTTCAAAGTGCCGCTGGAGTCCTGTTTTTTTCTAATGAAAGCAGCATGTCAATCTGAGCTTTTGTGGCCCGGCAAACTGAAAACGCACAGTAACCTTTGCTTATCCGTTTGAGGGCTAAACTAGTAGCCCTACAGTGAAATCCTAAGCAGAGGTGCACTGTCAAATTCCACGGACGTCAATGTGCTCAGACAGGTCCTTAAGACTGCACTGCCGTTGTATTGAATGGATGACAAAACCAAAACTTGGAGAATCTGCAATTTATATCAAGCCAGAAGGCCAAGGCTGCCCCTGTTCTCTTGCAGGCCGAAAGTCTCAGTGACACACAAGAGAGCCCCATCTTGCACAGCTGTCATTATCAGCTATTGCAGAGTCTTGTTATCGGAATCTGCCCTTGTTTCAGCGTAGCTCTATGAACTTAACACTTTCATTCATCCAAATTTATCTTTAAAGGGTCTTGGTGACTCCAAACTTGCAGAATACGATTATCATGATCGTGTGGAATATCTAGGAGGGGAATAGATAACACGGGAAATGGGTAAAGACAGTAAGAAGGTGGAGAAAAGAGCAAGAGTCCAGTAGCACCTTGAAGACTAACAAAATATGTGGCAGGGTATGAGCTTTCATGAGTCACAGATACCTGAAGAAGTGAGCAGTGATTCACGAAAGCTCCTCCCCTGACACATATTTTGTTAGTCCTTAAGGTGCTTCTGGACTCTTGCTCTTTTCTACTGCTACAGACAGACTAACACGGCTACCCATCTTGATCTATCTCCATGTAAGAAAATGGTGAGTGATTTCCAAGAGAAAAGAAAAAGTGTTTTGTATAGCTGCCATAGCAACCCTGAACCTGCAGTCTGCCACACCGATCCATATTTGAGCTGTACATGAAATTTTATTTACAAATTACTTTCGTGGAAAGTAAAGAGCTTTTTCCACAGAAATTAAATACTGAAGGAAGATGTGCACCTAACTATACATCCGAGGTTTGTAGTTTCTCTTTTTACACGCAGTTCAAATACTTGTGCAGAAGATATTAATGGTTCTTTGATTCTTGAAGTCAGAGTGACAATTATGTAAAACTCAGAGCAATTTCTGAGCAGAGTGGTAGTAAGACTGAGGCCTCTGCCATGGAAGCCTTTCCTCTTAATCCCATACCTTTAGGGGGGTAAGTGCAGTTGTTCAGTGGTGAGTGCACAGCTCAGTTTCTTCTTGCCACCTGAGTCATTCAAAGAGATTACAGACCTAAGCACTCTTGAAACTTCTTCTACCATCCTTTCAAGCTGGGGGCCACACCAATGCTAAGGTTTTCAGTTGTGTTTCCCCTCCCAACATGAGGATAGTTATGAGTCACAGTGAGTTCCCCAAAGCTGCACATTTTAGTAGCATTCTTTTATGATTAACCAGACCTACCACTTTATTGGCAACTGAAATATACTGGGTTCGAGACGCGTATAGTGATCAGCTCATAGTTTATTAGTGATTTCAGCTTGACTCTAAGACAACTCTAGCATGCATGCAAAACACCCCACCCCACACACACACAGTCCCTGTGATAGCCTATTTACAAAAAAATCACTACTTGATTTTTTATTCCAGAGTCCTGGTCAGCTATTGTTCTTGTGCTCCAAGCTCAGCCAGTCTCTAGGGTGATTCAATCAGGGATGATTCAATCCCAATACATAACAGCAACCATATTCAAATGTACTTATCCTAGCTAAGGCAAGGGAATACACAGAAATATTGTTTTAAGCAGACTTCTGAGGGTAAAGACCCCCCCCCCCCGCAACCCCCCCCCCGCACACCTTTGTGTTGTCTGAGGATTTGCGTATAAATACTTCTGCCTAATGGAAAAGAGGAAGACCCAACATGAGATGGGTTGATTCAATCAAATAAGCCATAGCCTTTTCGTTGCAAGACCTGAGTAAGGCTGTTAATGATAAGATGGTGTGTGTGTGTGTGTGTGTGCGCGTGTTAAGTGCCATCAAGTCACTTCCAGGGTATGGCAACCCTATGAATTAATGACCTCCAAAACATCTTCTCATTAACAGCCTTGCTCAGGTCTTGGAACTGGGGGCTGTGGCTTCTTTGATTGAATTAGTTAGCAACTTGATAGTACATAACACACAATGCACCTGAAGAAGTGAACTCTGACATGCAAAGGCTTACCCAGGAATAAATTTTGCTAGTCTTTGAGGTGTCACTGGATTCGTGCTGTATTTTTCTACTGTTACAGACTAGCACAGCTGCCCTCCTGGAAATATGGCACAGTTTGCTATAGAATTTTGGCCTCACTTCCCAGTCAAGTTCTGTGACATAGGAATGCAGATTTCTGTAATGGGGATTCACTTTTGCTGGCTGCTTCAAGGGAAACTGGGCCTTTTTATTTTAAAGACAGACATTTGGATAGGTAGAAGGTTTAGATCCGTTCAAACCTCAGTTTTTGAATATATATTTTTTTAAAATCCAGGGGTGTACTGATGTACATGGCAAGCAGCACATTGTATGCACAGCAGACTGATTTGTGAGCCTCTTAATTTAGGATTATCTCCCACTTTAAGATTTTATCCTCTGAGCATCTCCTATGAGCTGGTTGAGAATGAATGATGACAGAGCTTTGCAAAAGTACTTGGTTTAACAGAGATTTGGAATAGAGACTCTCAAATCAAACTTCTCATGGTGATCTATGCCTTCAGTGTAATCACATGACATTGGAGCAATGTAGCACTGGTTTCTTTAAGCCACCCAAGTGTGTTCATTAATATCTCTTCTAAACACCTGCCTCTCCTGGTATGTCTTCCTCAAGCACCCCTGT
Source organism: Gekko japonicus (assembly GCF_001447785.1). Classification (NCBI taxonomy): domain Eukaryota; kingdom Metazoa; phylum Chordata; class Lepidosauria; order Squamata; family Gekkonidae; genus Gekko; species Gekko japonicus. Next base: position 1,706,206 of record NW_015165235.1, read on the forward strand.
ACACCATCCCTTCTTTAAGGCTAGATAGACTGTATAAAATCAGGCTTTTCCTCTGGTTTTTCTCCCTGGAACAGACTTCCACCTTAATCTTTCACCCTGTTCATACGAGCCAATTTGGGCCAGGAGTGGGCCGGATTGGAAGCGCGGCAAACGGGAGCGTTCCGACGCCAACATCTGCCTGGCGTTGCGATCCCGTCTCCGATCCGGCCCTTCCCCCGTTGATGTGCGGCAAAAATGAACCACCTACCTTCGGTGGTTCATCCGTTTGGGCCGCATCATCCTGGGCATGGGATCGGCGGCGCGTCTTTTCGCCACTGCATCCCCGGCAGCCTCCCCCTCCCACTTGTATCTTCCTCCCCGGCATCTGATCGTGCAGGGGAGCAACGAAGCGCAGCTAACGGGATCCGTGGGATCCCGCCGCGGCATTTCTTTTTTGGCACGGCTTTTAAAAGCCGCGCTTCGCCCCGTTTTTCCCCTGCCAGGTGGCAGGGACCTTTATTGGCTTTTAGAAAGACCAATGATTTTCCAATATGTATTCAAAGAAGTGTTGCATGCACAAGAAAACTTATACCCTGAATAAAACTTTGTTGGTCTTAAAGGTACCACTGGACTCAGACTTTATTCTGCTGCTTCAGACTAACATGGCTACCACCTGAATCTATTTCCAACATGGTGTTTCTCTTTCTGAGACACCTTGGTTGTGAAGTTGGCCCTGCATAGGCAGAAAGGTGGGATATCAGCGTTGTAATTAAAAGTGGTGTGTTTTTAAGGCTTGCTTGCATTTTGTCTGCAGAGTGTTGTGATGTTGAATTCTGTTGCTAATCACCTTGGGGAAAGGTGGGTATGCACCCCCCCCCCCAATAAACAAACCAATGGTGCTAGCACTAAAAAAGCCAGAATTCACTCTACATGAGGTACAGGGGACAAAAATCTTTAGTTCTGCTTTCTGAAGCATGGGATCCTGAGATTTCCATTCAGGCTTTTAACTGTGCTTTGTTCGACTAACAACCTGGGTCTAGTGCTGTTAAATACACAGAGGGAACAGTTTCTTTCACAGAGCTGCAGCAAAAGAGTTAATGCTGAATGACAATGGGTGTAATCTACACCCCCCCACACACAATGGCAAGACTTTTGCTGATTGCATCTGCAGGAAGGCTCATGCTGCAATCACTAAACCAATTAGTCCTTAAGATGCCATAATACCTTTTGCCTTGCTGCTGCGGACTCAATATCCCACTCATATACACAACATTTTTCCCATTGTGAGTTCGATTCCATCCATGTGTGGCTTCTCAGTGTATGTCTATTCAGCAAAATAGATGTGCAATATTTCAACGGAGAAAATATATGTGAAGCAGCCCTGCTCCCTTCTGCTCTTTGGGATCTGATGCTAACATATCTCCTGACAAACTTCATGTTGCTGCTTTTTTGTTGTTGTTCAGTCGCACAGTCGAGTCCGACTCTTCGCGACCCCATGGACCAGATCACGCCAGGCCCTCCTGTCTTCCACCGTCCTCTGAAGTTAGCTCAATTTCATATTCGTTGCATCGATGACACTGTCCAACCATCTCATCCTTTGCCGTCCCCGTCTTCTTTGACCTTCAATCTTTCCCAGCATCAGGGTCTTCTCCAGTGAGTGCTCCCTTCTCATTTGGTGGCCAAAGTATTTGAGCTTCAGTTTCATTATCTGGCCTTCCAGGGAACAGTCAGGGTTGATTTCTTTGAGGATTGACTGATTTGATCTTCTTGCAGTCCAAGGGACTCTCAAGAGTCTTCTCCAGCACCATAGTTCAAAAGAATCTATTCTTCGGCGCTTGGCCTTCCTTATAGTCCAACTCTCGCAGCCATACATGACTACTGGGAATACCATTACTTTGACCATGTGGACTTTTGTTGGCAGGGTGATGTCTCTACTTTTTATCATGCTGTTTAGGTTCGCCATCGCTTTCCTCCCAAGGAGCAGGTGTCTTTTAATTTCATGGCTGCAGTCACAGTCTGCGGTGATCTGGGATCCCAGGAATGTGAAGTCTGTCACTACTTCCACGACTTCCCCTTCTATTTGCCAAGGAGTGATGGGGCCGGATGCCATGATCTTAGTTTTTTTGATGTTGAGCTTCAAGCCCACTTTTGCGCTCTCCTCTTTTACTCTGACCAAGAGGCTCTTTAGGTCCTCTTCACTTTCTGCCATTAGAGTGTTATTGTCTGCATATCTGAGGTTGTTGATCTTTTCCCCAGCAATCTTAATTCCTGCTTGTGATTCATCCAGGCCAGCATTTCGCATGATGTATTCTGCATATATATTAAATAAGCAAGGTGACAATATACATCCTTGTTGTACTCCTTTTCCTATGCGAAACCAATCAGTTGTTCCATTTCCGGTTCTAACTGTCGCTTCTTGACCCTTATACAGGTTTCTCAACAGACATGTGAGGTGGTCTGGTACTCCCATCTCTGCTGCTAGCTTTGAGTTACTTTTAGAAATTAATTGGGGAAATTCACATTTCTTGCAGAGAATACTTACCTGCTAAAGTGGATTTACTTAACTAAGGATGAGATAATTGTCCAGCCTTATGCAGCTGAGCTTCTGGGAAGGCATATAATTAATATGTATATATATTGGACTTGACTTACACTCTTGAACACTCCTGGTGCTAAAAAAGGCAGCAGACATTCTGATATTATAAGAACAAACCTACAGAATGCCCACACTTGCCAATAGCCTTTTAAAATTTCTCACACAGGCAAACTATAATTGATACAGGAAATAAAACAACCGCCTAGCAAACATCTTCCTTTTTTGATGCTTTCATTTTTGTTCTCTTTTTTCAGGTCCACTTTGCTCAGACAGTTGAATTTAAATGATGTGTTTATTATTCAATTTTTCCTAAATTCTAGCTACCCAGTTGTCTGGTGGAACCAGTTTAAGAAATACACTCATTCAAGCTGTGTCGATGAATTCAAGCATAGATATAGAGGCTACTACTGTAGTGACTTTGGTCTTGTGTTTCCTATGGACAGCTCTTATTTATTTGGTTAGATTTAATGCAGCCTTTCTCCCCTGTGGGGACCCAAATGGAGCAGTTTACGTAATTCTCTTCTCCATTTTTTATCCTCAGAACAACCCTGTGGGGTAAGTTAGGCTGAGAGAGTGTGACTAGCCCAGAGTCATTCAGCAGAGTGGAGATTCAAACCAGCATTTCCCATTTAACGCATGGAATTCACTGCCACAGGAGGTGGCGGCGGCTACAAGCATGGACAGCTTCAAGAGGGAATTAGATAAGCATATGGAGCAGAGGGTCCATCAGTGGCTATGAGCCACAAGGTATAGATAGGGACTCTGGGGCAAGTGATGCTCTGTAATCTTGGTGCTGGGGGGGGGCAACAGTGGGAGGGCTTCTAGTGTCCTGGCCCCACTGGGGGACCTCCTGATGGCACCTGGTATTTTTGGCCACCATGTGACAGAGTGTTGGACTGGATGGGGCATTGGCCTGATCCAACATTGGCTTCTCTTATGTTCTTAAACTGTAGTCTGACATTCTCATCACTTCACCACATTGGCTGCCTCCCCTAAATATTAATATAGCACTATTGGCCTTCACTGGAGTAACTTATGAAAAACTCTATTCCGTGTTCCTTCATCCTTTCAAAAAAAAGAGAGAGGGAGAGCTACATATTCCCATTCCATCATTATCCCAATTACATTCACCTGAACACTACATTAGAAATAATCAGCCTATTGGTCCTTGCACTGGGCTGCTTTAAAAATCTCTACAGCCTCTTTAGACCATGGTGGTAGTTTTCTCATCACTTCATAGGAGAAACGTTCTGCAGTCATATAGTTATACAGCTTTGTGTACAATTTCAAGTGTAGGATCTGTAAGAACAGGGAAGCTGCTAGATTTGTGTTTATTCCATGGAATCTGCACCTCAAAGGCAGAAAGGAAAATATGTAATTGACAGAGATGTGAAGGATAAACCATGTTTCAGTGTAACCCCACTGCCATTCAGTTCTACACATAACTAGCTTCTAAAATAATAGGTGCCAAGATTCAAGCGAGCCTAGAATTCACACACTGACCTGTCATACCTGCCTCCTGTTCCCAAAGGTGTCAAGGATGGGATGTGTTTACTCAATGGCAAGTGTAATGAATTCTGTACACACTCTCAGGCACTCTTCACATATTTCTGATTTGTACCATGGCTTTCAAAATAGGAGATGTAAGTAAGCCCTGGATGGAAATATATGGGGACATGTACCTTTTATCAGCCCAAAGATATCGAATTTGATTCAGGCGTCGTATTTGTAAGGCCGCCTCGGGAAAAGCGCTTGCCAGTGTTAGAGTTCTACGCACTTCTCATTGTGTCTAAAGGCACTTACCACGTGGGCCAGCCCAGTCACTTGTGTTGTTAACATGTCAACGTTTGGCGGGCCAGGAGGGTGCGCCATCGACATGCTAACGCGATATGCGATTGGGTCGGTATCCCTGGCAGACGCATTTAAACCACATTGAGGCGGTCCTGGAATGTTTACAAGGGCTAGCGCTTTCCCCATGCGCCTGTTTCAGTAGCCGCTGGGATCTTCCGCGAGTCCCCGCTTCAGATGTTATGTGTCTATTATTCAGTTCTTCCCAAATTCCAGCTACCCGGTTGCATGAGCAGCTATTTAACGTCAGCTGCGGCAAAGTCTGAACCGTATTAAAGAGTTGAAGCCTGTTTTAAGATGTTTAAAAAGCGATTATCTCCCCCCCCCTCCGGCCCTACGGGAAGCTACGGCCACTTTTTAAATTCCCAGTCCAAACAGTGACTTCCCGGTCTTGACAGCTTTGACTGCCGACTGTGTTTACATTCTGCCAGCAGCTCCACGTTGCCGAGTCTCTTTTCCTCCTGATTGGCTAGGAAGCGGCCTCCGACTCCGCCCAGGGGCGGGGCTCTATACGCCAACCTGTCTGCCGCGCGTGTTGCAATGGGAAAGTTGAGAGCAGAAGTAGAGCCTTCTCTCGCGCGGTCTCACCCTGCAGCACCTGATCGCTGGACGCTGGAGGTGGGGCAGGGAGGTGTTGCCACGCTTGTCACACCCGCAGGGATTAGTACGAAGCAGACTGCTGCTGTAAAAGGCAAAAAAGAAGTCTCGGGTTCATTTGCAAAAAAAAAAAGGCACCCTGAAAGCCCGCCAGGTTTCTTGGTAGTACAAGCTACCTACTTCCACCGGCTGCATGAAGTGAAACGGCAGTCCGAAAAGGGTGCTTAGGGTGTAGGAGCCGGAGGAACTCCCTGCGACTCTATCCCGAGGAAATTGGGATGAGCGCAGTTTCTTGCCTGTGTAGATCGGTTCTCCCTCGGCTTTGGGGCGGCACGATGACCTCCCGCACCTGCTTCAGGGAGCAGGCATGGCCTCCACCCCACCTCTTGGCCGCGGGGCTCGTTACCGCGAGAGAGTTCGGCCAGTCTCAGGCAATGGCGCTCGGGAAGTGCATTTGGCGGGCTGAAAGGGAAGCAGGACGTCCCTGCGCCGGGGCTGAGCGACGCTGTTGAGCAATGA
>NW_015165235.1:1712144-1712563 GCF_001447785.1 Gekko japonicus
AGGGGGGTGGGAGAAGGCGGGAGGAGAAGGCGGTTTGTGTATATTATGGGGGGGGGGATGGGGTGGTCTGGGCAGGGGTGACCCCAGAAGTTCTGAGGTGCCCCATCGAGGGGGGGCTGTGGGGGGGGATCCAGATGCTGCGGGTGAGGGGGCTGGATTCCACCGCGGCGGCTCCCCTGGAGAAGGAAGCGAGACGAGAAGGCGGGATGCCCGCCCGCCAGCTCGCTTTTTGGAGGGAGAGAGAGAATCGGGCGGGGAGGGCGAAAATAACCGGGCTCCCCGCCCATCCACCCCGGGGGAGCCTCCCTGGGGCTCGTGCGGGGGGTGTCGTGGCAGGAGGAGGGGGGGTCTCCTCGCCAGGACGGGGGGGGGATCTGCTGCACGCCTTGCCCTCCCCCCCTTCCCCTGCGGATGGGAAA
>NW_015165235.1:1712740-1737371 GCF_001447785.1 Gekko japonicus
TTTTTTTTTTTTGGAGGGAGAGAGAGAGAGAGAGGCAGACTCCCTCCTTCGGTGCAAGGAGGGAAAAGGGGTGGGGAGCCCGCTTGGCCCTTTACCTTCCCCCACCCCATAACACACACAGACATATATATAGAGATGGGGGGGTCGAGGAGGGAAAAACAGATGGGGTGCATGCAGTCTTCCTTCCAGGAGGGCTCGAAGGCGGGAGATGAAGGGACCGGGTGGCCGGGGTGGGGGTGAAGCCCTCCAACCTGCAGAATCCCCCCCCCCGGGCTGCCCTGCTGCAGGATGGAGGGGTCCGTGGGTGTTCAGGCACATTTTGGGAAGGGGGCCAGTAGGACTCTGGAGGGAAGCTGGCTTTGAAGGCAAGGGGTCTAGGAGGACGAATCAGGTTTCCGGCTCTTTCCCCTGCAGTCTTTTCTCGGGGTCCCCCTTTCTGTATCTTGGGGTGCAGATATAGGGTTTGGATTTTTAGGATGTGTGGAGGCGGGAAAGAGATATTGGGGAGGGGTTACTCACCCCCCCCCCCAATTTTATGCGGTATCTCCCGCCAGTCTGTTTGCCAGACTTCTTGTAATGCGATTGCCTTGCCTTTGCACCCCTTTGGGGCCATCGGGAGCTTCTCCCGGAGCGTCGGGGGGAGAGCGGCGGCAATCGAGGGAGACGCCCGCCCGGAGTCCAGCCTACTGTTGCAGCCGCCTTTTCTTCCCCGCTCTCTGTAAATTTGGCGCGGGGTCGGAGAGCGGCGTATAGGCGGCTGGGCTGCGGGGAAGGGATGGGGTAGAGCAAATGGCAGCCCCCGGGATACCTAAGGCAGAAAAAAGGGGACACTGAAGATCTTTTTTTTTTTTTGCTTTAATGTGGCACTCACAGAGAAATCGCAATGCTTGTTTCTGTAATAATAAGCTGTCTAATATACTGTAGTGTTCTGGGGCAAAGTAAATATTGATTTTATTTGTAAACACATGATTTGTGTGCATAAAACATTATTGTGTGCAAAAATACTTTCTATGCACATACAGGTCATCTCTGCTCTTAACAATGGTGTTGGGATGGGGAGTCTTCATAATGTCTGTGGTGAATTTGTGTATAAAAGACAAACCAGAACCACTTAAGTCTCTGCCCTACAGGCTGACTATAAATGAAGGAAATAAATACTCTAATTAAGCACAAAACATAGATCTGCATGTTCCTGGCACAATTTTCTGAAGAAGCAAATACAGTGGTTGCTTGGATTAAGGCTTTTAAGATGCAGAACAAAATGGCTACTTAAAGCAGTACATGGGAGGCAGCTGGTGGAACACTAGAATCTGAAATTGACCAAATATGTGGATGAGATTGTGGGAAGGGGTGAAAATGAAGGGTACCTCTTGAAAGCAACATTCATGTTGCTGCTGTAGAAGTGGCTAGCTGGGGGATTTAGGGTGTGATATTCTGGCAATTCTAGCCCCTTCATTCTATTTTGAGGGCCTTAAACATTAGTGTGAGCAGTTTGCCCAAATGGCTTTATGGGCCAAGCACAATGTTGTCAAAAGGTGTAGGCATCTCCAACCTTTGTATGGGATACTTCTGTGCTCCTGGTCATACATTCGCATGCCCAGATAGGGGCTCAGGAAGCTTCTGCCTGTATGCCCCATGGGGTCATGTGTGACTTCTTTAGCTGTACTGTTGCAGCAGTAGCTGAGGATATGTTTGATTGGTATATGAACACTGGGAGTTGGGCTTAATTTGTGCAAAACAGCATTTTGTGCATTCATGAAATAAACATGGTTTTCCTCATGTTGCAGGCAAGGATCTGGAGTCTTAATAAGATGTCAAGACGCAGGTAACTTGTCACTTTTATTACAAGCTACAATGTATGTATAGCAATGCATTATGCTGCTATTTTCATAGTACAAATTTGTTCCACCCTCTACAGCAGCCGTTTACAAGCTAAGTTGCACCAGCCCTGCCAGGATACATCTCCACAAGAACTGCAGGTGCCAGAGGGTCTTCATACCAGAAAAAGAAAAGCAATAGAGGTGGGTAGGAGTGAACAAGGGATCTCTCGGGCCATGTATCGGAAGTTGGATTTGCCTGGTCAGTCCCAGCTAATCTGCAGATTCACTGGGTAGCCCTAAATTATCTCTTTTGCAATCAGCATTGCTTCTGTGTTTGTTGGTTTTTGGTGTCAAATTACAGCTGATTTATGGTAACCCCACAGGGTTTTCAAGGCAAGAGATGAACAGAGGTGGTTTGCCTCTCTGTAGCAATCTTGGATTTCCTTGGTGGTCTCCCATTCCCATTCCCATGCTGGGAAAGATTGAAGGTCAAAGAAAGGGACGGCAAAGGATGAGATGGTTAGACAGTGTCATAGATGCAACGAACATGAAATTGAGCAAACTTCAGAGGACGGCGGAAGACAGGAAGGCCTGGCGTGATCTGGCCCATGGGGTCGCAAAGAGTCGGACTCGACTGTGCGACTGAACAACAACAACTCCCATTCAAGTACTAACCAGGGCTGGCTCTGCTTAGCTTCCGAGATCTGATGAGATCGGACTAGCCTAGGCTGTCGATGACAGGGCTGCTTCTGTAATAGAAGAGTAATATTTGCATCTTGCAAAGGTGGCTGAAGTCTGTGGACATATGAGTAATAGAAATACTAATACACACACACGCTCATACGTATAGAGAGGCTATGTACTTTCTAATATTGCTACATTGATTGTGAGAACTTGATGCTTTCTTCTTGCATCTTTTATAAAAAGAAAAAGTTATAAAATATTACCACTCTTCAACAGCTGTGATGTGTTGTTGCATAGATGTTGTTGTCAGGAATTAATAAAGCTTTGTCGAACTAAGGGTATGCTGGAGGCTTTAATAGTACTGTCAGGGGGAGAGAATTTCTTAGACTAGGTATATCTGAGATTTCTTAATGTGTATTTGGTTTTGCTTTCAAAGGATACCAAGAGACAAGAAGAAAACGTCAACACAAGACATCAGTATGAAATTCAGGTAGTGTAGTTCTCCCCAAAACTACTTTGAAACTGGGCCAGCCTACCTACTGTCTTTCACATGTGTAATAGCTTAAATTAGGGCTGGGTCAAATGTTCTACACGAACTGTCCTGATGCAAGCGGGGCTTTTGTGAAAGCATGGTCCCATTCATTTTTTAAAACTGTTCTCTGGCCTCTTTATGGTCCAGCTGCAACTTAACTCCCTGTTGCTGCTCAGTATCTTTTGTGCAACACTTCACCACAGTGAGGGCAGGGAAGCATTGTCACTGCTGTGGTTTGCTTTTGGGCATTCTCATATGGCTGAACGTGGTTTCTCTTGTTTGGTGACAGTGCCATGTAACTAGCATAAGGAAAATGCTTCCTGCTCTCACTGTAAAGTCACAACTGAGAGAGCAAAAATTGGTGCTAAGCATAACTGCCTCAGTTGATAGGTTGACTGACTGCTTTCACAGCGTTCCCTAAGAAATTGCCAACTTGTCAGCAGGCTCCAACTTCTGACAAAGTTTGGAGAAGCATTTTGGTTTGGCCCTAGTTCAGTATAGATATTGCTCAGGTGTGCACATGGAGTTCAGTGAGAAGGGGGTTTCCTTTTTACTTTTACGGTACAGAGGGAGATGTTGTATTTGCATTTGTAAAGCATTTGTAAAGTTTAAACTGCCCCGGGAATGCACATGTAGCTTGTGTAGTTAGCTTAATTATCTCAGACAAAAAATATATATATATATAGCTATTGGCTGCTTCGTCTTGTGTGCTTTACAGCTGCACCTGTATCATAGATTAAAAAGTATATTCTGTTAAGGAAGGTTCTTCCCAAAATGTATAATTATAATAAGGGAGTTGTAAATGTTTTGATTAAACAGTTACAGTTAAAACCCAGCATCCTGGTGACAGGAGTTTCTTGCTAGAAAACTCGTAATCCATCATCTGATAAATGGACATTAGAAACTGCTTCCCAGGGCTGGGATAGTGTTCTATGTTTGATTTTTTTTCCTTAAACTGGCACTTAATATTTTATTACAGAGCTGTTGGCCGCCTATGATGTCTGGAGGCATCTCTCCCTGCATAATAATAGAAACCCCTCACAAAGAAACACCAAGTACTGACTTTTCCAGATTCAAAAAATACAGATTCAGAAACCTCTTCATAAATCCATCACCTTTACCTGAACTTAGGTAAGTTGATCATAAAAGCAGCTGCGAAGTTGGTTATACTTTGTTTTATTGGGTCAGAGAACAGGACTCCAAAACCCACTTCCTGAATTATTTATACCTAGTAGTAGGGAAAACAAATCTTTGATTTGATTCTTGCAGTGAGAGCAAAGGACTAGCACATTAAACAATGTGAGTATCTGGTTTATAGTACCTGGACTGAATATTTTAAGAGTAATTATAAAAACTAAGGTTTGAATTCCATTATGAAATTTTGATTAATTTAACTTTGTATGATGCCAACCAGTGGGAAGAAACACTGCCTATGGTGGGCTAATAAGAGCTGCTATTAGTGGAAAAACATTAAAAGATGATAGCTACGATTCACCAATCATTTGTGCTGTGTGGCTTGAAGTGGAAGAAGGTAGTGAGAAATAGGATAGGAACACTCCATGTTTGCACACAAAACATGTTGCATCCAGTTCCTTGTGTCTTCTTTCCCCCACAGTGAAACTGATGTGATTTTTAGCAAGTTGTGTGACTGTTGGCATGAAACTGACCAGTGCAGTCTCTTTTTTTACTGCTTCATTGTAAAATAAGAAAACTGAATGGAATAGAGCATATGATGTCTAGCTAGGACTGGAGAGACCAGGGTTCAAAACCCACTGTTATGAAGCACACTAGGTGACTTTGGAGCCAGTCACCTATCTCTTAGTCTCACCTGCTTAACAGGGTGGCTGTGAGGATAAATCAAGGAAGAGAAGAACCAGGCTCTCCTTGAACCTTGAGCTCCTTGGACAAATATCAGTTTGGTTGTTTTTTCCCCCCTTCAGCAATGGTTGAACTGCTTGTCTTAAGGCATGCAAGTCTTGTGCTTGGAATGATTACTTTTAAAAGTTTAGGCATACTCCCTATTAAATGGTGTCTGTGCTATTTGGGTCTCTTAATTGCTTGGGCACTGACGTTAGGCTTCAGATTGTTCCTTGCGGTCTCATTTTCTTGTTCGACAAACTTTGGCAGATGAGTCCAATAAAGATCATCTGAATTTTCTATAGTGTTCATATTCACAAGTTTTGATCTGTCCAATCCACTTGACTAGTTTCTGAATGAAGGTGTCTGGCTTCTTAACTTGTCACCCTTGAGTTCCTGCCAATACAATATGTGTCACATTGCCCTGAGACAAAAGTAGCTGCTGTTGTTATTGCTGCTAAGACAAAACTTAATTTTGTATGTCTTGCTTCTAGTTGGGGAAGTTCTAAAGACGTCTGGTTCAACATTTTAAAGAAAGAGAACAAGTATTTACACTGCAAACATTTTACATCTCTACACTCAAACCTACAACCACACATGCGATCAATTCTATTAGACTGGCTTCTAGAGGTGAGTACAATATAGGGTATACGAAACTTGTACTTTGGAGAGGGGCATGGCTCAGAAGTAGAGCATCTGCTTTGCATATAGAAGGTCCCAGGCTCAATCACTGGCATCTTCAGTTAAAAGGATCAGGTAGTCAAAGGTGTAAAAGACTTCTAAGTCCTTGGACAGCTTCTGGCAGTCCGAGTACACAATTCTTACCTTGGTAGTCCAGTGGTGTGACTCTAGAAGGCAGACTCTAGAAGGCAGCTGCATGTAAGACAATAGTCTCAAGTACTGGACCAACAGTCAATGGTTTCTTCTTTAGTTCTAGTTTCAGAGAATAGTAAGATTGGTCTGCAGTAGAAGAGTTAAATTCAAGTCCAGTACCACCTTGGAAGCCAACAAGAGTTTCAGGGTACAAGCTTTCGAGAGTCAACGCTCTCTTCGTCAGACACAGTAGAGTAGAAATGACTAGGATAAAAGGGCTCAGATCACCATTTCTACTCTGCTGTGTCTGGCGAAGAGAGCTTTGATTCTTGAAAGCTTCTACCCTGAAACTCTTGTTGGCCTCCAAGGTGCTACTGGACTCTAAACTAGCTGTTCTTTAGTTCTAGACTTTTATTCTCTAGCTGTACCTTGGATGCAGCATTAAACTTAAGTGAAGCAGAGAACTTAATATTCTTTTAAAGTTAGTGACTTTATAGGGAAATTAAGAACTTGTGTTGATCTAAAGTAACTTGCAGTGGGCCTTCATTCTGAACAGGCATATGCTTGTGACTGCAATATTCCCTCCCAATATTTATGATACTGTAAGATAACCATTTCAGCAGTTATGCTTAGGAGAGACTAGATACAGAGTTATATCTCTGCACATAGGAGCAGTGTAGCTCTTGCTTCAATTTAGGAATTGCTTGAAAAGCAATATTCTGCTCAGGTTTTGGACTGTTGTTCTATAATGTGGCTGGCCATGACCATGAGATTCATTCTCTTTACAGGTATGTGAAGTCTACACACTTCATAGAGAAACTTTCTATTTAGCACAAGACTTTTTTGATCGATTCATGCTGACTCAAAAAAATATAAACAAAACCATGCTTCAGCTCATAGGAATTACAACTCTGTTTATTGCTTCTAAGCTTGAGGTAAGTCAAACATTTCTTTGATTATACATCTAGATTACTTCCTTTCTAGAGCTGTCCAAGACAACTAAAGCCTTCCCTGGTGAAGCAGTTAAGAAAGAGAACATTTAAACCAGTAGATTATAATAACTTTAATTTAAATGACTAACAGTGAATGTTCTAACCAGCACATGTGAAAAGTTAAAAATGGTTCTGGGGAGCTTAGTTCTTGCAAATGGCAAATAGTTAGATGTTTATGCCCATCAAATCTAAACTGATAGTACAATGGGAAGCATTGGCCCACAGACATGAATTTATCTGGCTCTAGCTTCATTTTTGGATAATAATAAATTGATCTTTATGCTTCCTTGTCCTTAAACAATTATCTGGCTGTTCACTTTCAGACCTGGGAGTTTAAGATCAGATTACTAACAGAAGGGAATCTGAATAGAAACTTGGACTGCTTGCTTAAATTTCTCCAGATTGTAGTGTAATATATTGCTGAGAGGCCCATTTGCCAAAATAATGCTGCCTGCTTGATTACTTTGCATATGGAGTCTAGTCAATCATGAAGACTTGTGAGAACTTTGTAGCAGCATTTTTTCCCCTACTTACAAGATGTGGTGTTGGATGGCTGTTGTGCATTTTTCTTTTTTGGAAGGAAATAAAATAAACTTTATATGCATCATGTAATCAGGTGGCAGAGCAATTGATTGAGCCTCTATAGATCTGCAGAGCCAGTGTGGTCTTTGGATATTATAATAGATCTGACCCTAGCAGTGCTTGTTTCATATTCTGTTTCTGATTCTTCTGTCTTGCTCAAGACAACCTTTCCAAGGACAGTGGTCCAGTTCAGAAACTCTTAGCCCCCTTTCTTTCACTCCAGTATTTATTCATGAGAGTGGACGTGGCTGCTGCAATCTTACAATGTATCTCAGATTGTGTGGAGGTGCAATTGTATGAATTAAATCCTCCATGGGTGTGGACACGCTGTCACTAGTACAATGTGTATTTATGATGGTTCTCCAATAGACCGGCAACAGCTTGCCAGTCCTATGAGCAGACCCAGGTTAATGCAATCCAGTTCCTCCATGTGATTGCTACTGGGTCACAAACCCGCCAGTGTGTGTTTAAGCATCTAAACCAAAACCATGTTTATTCTGTAAAACTACATTAGTTGTGGTCTGCTAAACAGGGTTGTAAAATTAAACAATTGTCTTATGTCTGTCCTACCATTCTCTCTCCCCCCCCCCTTTTCTTTAATAAGGAGATATATGCTCCCAAGCTACAGGAATTTGCATACGTTACTGATGGTGCTTGCAGTGAAGAAGACATTATAAGGATGGAGCTCATTATACTAAAGGTAACAAAAGTATTGATCATTGGGACAGCATGGAGTAGTGGTTAGTGCCAGACTAGACCAAGGGAGATAAAGGTTCTAATCTCTCATCAGCCATGAGGCCATCTCGGAGTATTTAGGCCAAGTCAGGCTTTCCCAGCTTAACCACCCCATGGTGGGGCTCCTAAGATCTTTGGAGCAGGGTAGGATAAAAGAGAGAGATTGGTTGTTCGCCAAGTTGTGAAATGAACAGAACTGTCTTCAAAATCCTAACTGGTCCAGGAGCAAATATTACTGAACAATACATATACAGCCCTGATAGCATGTCAACAGGGTCCATTCTGCACGAAGAGTGTGCATCATTTAAAATTTAGTATTTGAGGGAAGATAATCCTCATTCTGCAGGATTTAGAAAGAGGTTTACTTGTTAAGCAGCCAGTGGTTTATGCTAGTATAGAAATGCTATAGCCTTATCTTTCTAGGTATACTGGGGCTAATATGCCAGTTTATCTGTTCAAGTGAACTAGGCTTGTGACACATGCCCCCAAGTCCTATCCAGGATCTCACTAAGTACCCAAACTTTGGCTCAAGTCCCATTTTGTGAAAAGACAATGCAACAAAAACAAGCAAACAATTCCATATATCTCATACAGTTTCACCATCACCCAAGATACAGTAAATTGTTGTATCGTGTTAAACTGCGCACACGGGGAGAGCTAAAGCATTTCACTTTTGTCTCCCTGAAACACAGGCTCTAAAGTGGGAGCTCAGCCCAGTAACGATAGTCTCTTGGCTCAAACTTTATCTCCAAGTGGATGCCCTGGAAGATATCCCAAAGGTGCTGCTACCTCAGTATTCTCAGGAAATGTTTATTCAAATAGCACAGGTGAGTGCCCATTCCAGTATGTGTGGTTTGTAACAGTTATTAAGGCAACGATACATCTCTAGCACAGATGCCCCAGTTACTTGGCACTAAATGGGAGCGCCTGGCCGGAGAGAGGCATCTTGTATTGCTTGGCAGTCTGAGTACCATGAAGAGGCTGGCTTTGGAATGCAGAACAAGAAATGATGTGCTGGAAATGTCCTATGCTCTTCATTATACACAGTGCAATCCTATGCAGAGTTACTCCCAATGAAGTCAATGGGCTTACGATGGGAGTAGCTGTACAGGATTGCACTGACAGTTGCTTACAGCTGTTCCTCCTCACCCAGCTGCACAATATTTACTGCATGATCTAGAGTGGTACTATGTTTGCAGTGTTCTCTGTAAGGGAATATAGTATTTGTACCGGAGAATAATCTGTACATTGTACCTGAGAACTTGGATAACGTGTATTTTGCTTGGCGTGAAATGTGCACACGGATTCTCTTCTTGGTTTCTTCCAAATGGCAATGACTTTCTATGTAGCATTCATATTAAGGCATTCTCAACTGCATATGGCGTGGCAGTTTTATCCTTAATCTCCTTGCCCCTGTCCCTTCCCACACCACTGGAGGGCTTTTTCAGGATTTCTTTAAAACTGGCAATTGACATATTGCTGTAACTACCTTATCTACTAAGTCCTCTGAATTCTCAGCATTCATTATATTTTAAAAGTCTCTAGCCCTTTTTTTGGTAAGATATGTGTTTTCCCTTGTACCTCTGCAGCAAAAAGGGAAAAGAGACTTGCCTTTTTAAAAACAAAAAAGCTACAGAACAACCAGTAGGTAGGTTGTTACAGTGGTATAACACTATGGTAATAGGTCAGTGAAGTCCTAAAAAAAGTCCCCCAATAGTAGAGTGAAATAGCTGCGGTAAAGAATATGGTGCCAATGTGGTCAGGGCTTGAAAAAATGAACACCTTCCCACCCACCTATACAAACATGTCTTGACTGTGATAATTCTCTTGAAGACTGTACCAAACCAGGGTCCCGGTCACACGGGCCAGAAAATGTGTGTGTGGGGGGGAGCATGGCTGTTTGCCCCGGAGCAAAGTAACGCGCAGCAGCCTGATCACATGTCCCGTGGAAGTCCCATGGATATGCCGTTAGGGGCCGATCACATGGCTATCCTGTGGCGTGGCACAATCTGGCAATCGCTATGTGCCGCTTCCGTGGCAAATGGGCATTTTTCCCCCTCACCAGTGTGCACATGTGCTGGTGGCCGTTTGTGCGCATCCTGTGGAGACTTTAAAAAAAACTATCTGGTTTGCGACGGGACATGGGCGGGCGCCGGATGCCACGGGATTCCAGCGGAAACGCGATCAGACGCCCGCCCTTGCCCCATGTTTTCCGGAAACTAGCACATTGTATGTACTAGTTTTTTACTCCGTATCTTCAGCAAGAAGCCACAGGTTATCCACGGGTGCACTACGCTTCCCAGATGTTGTGGTGTGATCACGCCCGGAAAATCCGCCTATCATCGTATCTTTAGCATGGCAAATGCTCCGAGTGAACTGGGCCCAGGTGTAGGAAGGATTGTAGTAAAGCAAGTGGATAGCTAGGGAACAATGTCATTTGGATATTCTCTTCCCCTCCAAACACCCCCATGGCTCTGATCTGAATACCAAACTGGGCAAAACCCTTTTTTGTGACTGCACCCCTTGTAAGGATGGGGCTGCCAAAAGAGCTTACAGCACTGTTCTCCCCTCTTGGGGATTTGAAACTGGGTCTCCCAGATGCTAGCCTGGCCCAGCCACCAGGCTCTCAGAACAGCCTTCTGTCACGGCTCCTTCTGAATCCCATAGGCCGAAGTATTCTGAAACTGTCATTCCTCCCAGGCACACGGGCCTTTTTTGTTTTTAATTGGGTGGGAAGATTACCTCATCCTGAAACCCTTGAGAATGAGAACTTATTCTTTCCTTCTGGGGTGATATAGTATAATCTAGACAAGTGGGAAGTTGAAAAAAGTAGTAACGCTTCTCCTAGCGCAAGATGAAAACAAGCTATTGACCTATTCTGTTTTAACTGTCCAGTGGGCCTTTTTACCAAAAGCTTTATCTACAGTGCAATATTGAATAGTGTGATTTACAGCTCTGCTGTTTAGTCATAAATAGGTTTCAGCTTAATCAACTTAAACTAAAATATAGATGACTGATAAAAACTCTGTGGTTAACCCAAATCTCAGGAGAATAAATATTGTAAAAGTGGTTGGTTGTACTACTCAAGTAACATGAGCTTAATATGTGGGATAGACTTAAAACACTGACAGAATCTGGTGTACGAAGCAAAACAGACCATTGCTATTTCTGGAGTCTTAGCAAGAGAAGGGTACCATTTGCACTTTACTAGGGCAATGACATGGTAATTGGCTGAAGTGGAGATATTCCAAAGTTAGATGGTTCTCTCATACAGTAGCTGAAGTACTGCACCACTTCAGAAGCTGGTTATAGCAGGAATTGTTCTAACAAAATGTGTGGCTTCCTTTACAGCTCTTAGATCTCTGTATTCTAGACGTCAATTCTCTGGATTTCCAGTACAGGACGTTGGCGGCGGCTGCAACTTGCCATTATACCTCAGTAGAAGTAGTTAAGAAAGTATCAGGTATGATAAAATAACATGCTCTTGTGCCTCTGCTTGCATGTTTGGATGCAAGGTGCATTGAAGTCTGTAGTTAAGGTTAGGGTGTAGAAATACTTTAATTTAGGATATTAGAGCATACAGCTGCTGACCTCCAATAGCATGTACTCCTGTTCTTGTGAGCTACAGCAAACGTCAGTGTTCTAGACCATGAATTTCTTCCACCCCACCCTGTCTTCATCTAGCCATTGTATACCAGTGGATTCCAACAACAAAATCCTAGCCCTACACTGAGTCAACTCTGTTTTAATTTATTTAATTCCATTTATTGATTGCCTATCCCCACAGACTGTGGGGCTCAAGGCCATGGACAAGAGTTCTAAAAAACAATCCAATAACATACTATAATTAAAAGCAGGTGGTAAAACTTTGTAGCTTCCTACAGTATCTGGTATGTGAGCGCTACACATATTCAGGGGGGAATAAGTTCTATACAGAAGAAAGGTCCAGGTGGGTAGGGTTAGGGTGCCAGCCATGATGTTAACCGTTGCTGTCCTCAACCAAATGCCTGGCGGAACATCTCTGCCTCACAGGCCCCGTGGAATTGCATAAGGTCTCGCAGGGCCCTGATGTTATTTGGCAGAGGGTTCCACCAGGTTGGGGCCAGGGCCGAAAAAGCCCTGGCCCTGGTCGAGGACAGCCGTATCTCTCTAGGGCCAGGGATCACCAGCAGATTGTTCTGTGAAGAGCGTAATGCTCTCCTGGGGGTATAACGGAAGAGGTGGTCCTGCAGATACGTTTGTCCCAGACTGCTGAAGGCCTTGAACTTGACTTGGTGCTGCACTGAAGCCCCCCAAAAATTTCTTCCAATCTCTCTCCCCTGCTAAACCTACTGGGAATGCCTTTCCTTTTCGGGAAGGGGTATCTGTTCTTGCAAAGGAAGAGCTGGAAACTGCTGGTGGGACCAACAATTCTTGCCTATAACCTACAAGAGGAGAGGTGTAATGGATAGTGTGTCAGACTAGAACCCTGGGAGACCTAGGTCGAGATCCCCACTTCTACCATTGAAACTCACTGGGCCTGTCATGTACTCTCAGCCTGACCTACCTTGCAAGGCTGTTGGTCTAAGCCGCTATGAGTCACAACTGGGGAGAAAAGCAGGATGTAAATAAATGAATGCAAATACAGCTCTACCCATAAAGCTTCGTCTTGAAAAGGCAGGTGGCATTTGAAGGATCATGCCTGTGTAGTGCTGGAAGCAGAGATTTTAGCAGGACTCTCAGGTGGTGGTTGTGCAGCACTTGGCCCCTGCTGGCCCTGCTTCTCTGGGTTGTGGTAACTGGTTTTAACTTGAAGCACAAAGTGTCATCCCGTAACAGTGCCAGAACTGTGAGCTGTTCCCTCTGAGCTAGGATTTCTGTAGGAGAGGACAGCGAAACTGATTTGTTTCAGTTTGGTGTAGTGGTTAAGTGTGCAGACTCTAATCTGGGAGAACCGGGTTTGATTCCCCACTCCTCCACTTGCACCTGCTGATGTGACCTTGGGTCAGTCACAAGCCCTGGCACAGCTGTCCTTGAAAAAGAGCAGTTTGTGTCAGACTTCTCTCAGCCCCACCCACCTCACAGGGCGTCTGTTGTGGGGAGGGGAAGGGAAAGGAGTTTGTAAGCCGCTCTGAGACTCCAAGTGAAGGGCGGGGTATAAATCCAATCTCTTCTTCTTCAAATAATAGCTGGTGTACTGGCTAAGACTGACCTGTCAGTCAGGAAGTTATCCAAATCTTTTCCCTCTGTCATGAAATCATCAAGTGACCTTGAGCAACCTGCTGTGTCTGAGCTTCAACCCCTGTCTATAATATAGGATTATTGGAAGGCTGCTGTAAAGGCTACTGGGATAGCCGTAAGAATATAAGAAGAGCCCTGCTGGATCAAACCAGAGGTCCATCTAGTCCAGGGGTGGCCAAACTGTGGCTCAGGAGCTACATGCGGCTCTTTGGTACATATTGCGTGGCTCCCACTACAGTGGCTGGGGAAGAAAAGGGGAGGCATCCTTCCCCAATTGGTCTTCCCTTCCCCAGCCAGTGCAGAGAAAGAAAGCAACTTGAACTTTAAACGTGATTATTCTCAAAGTGCACCTCCCCCGCCAGCCGGCTTGGAGGCGGGGGGAGGGGCTTGGAGAACACGTTTAACGTTAAAGTTGCTTTCTTTCCCTCCTTAAAGTTATCAATTTAATATTAATAAAAAGCAAATTCGCATATTTTCCAATTTAAAACATTTGTTCACGTCTTGGGGGTCTCAAACATCTGACGTTTATTCTATGTGGCTCTTACATTAAGCAAGTTTGGCCACCCCTGATCTAGTCTTAACTTCCTGTCTCACACACTGGCCAACTCTAGAAGTCCACTTCCTCTGGCATAGAGACTGAGACCTTCTTCCCCTGCTATTGCCTCTTGGCACTGGTATTCAGCTTTACTGCCTATGAACATGGAGGTTCCTTTTAGTCACCATGGCATGTAGCCACTAATAGCCCTATTCCTCCATGAATCAGTCTAATCCCCTTTTAAAGCTGTCTGTGCCTGGGGCCATCACTCACAGCGAATTCCACACAATTACTTGCTGTATAGAGTATTTCCTTTTGTCTGTCCTGAATCTACTGCCTGTTTTGGGAGAGGGAGAAATAGTTCTCCTTGTCAACTCCCTGTGCATAATTTTATAAACCTTTACCATGTTCTCCCATTTGGTCATCTCTTTTCTAGACTGATAAATGCCAAACTCTTCAGCCTTTCCTCATAGGGAAGGTGCTCTAGCCCCCTAATTATCTAAAAAAGATCATCTGTTCATTAAGTACATATTGTTTAAATAGGGTTGTCCTTTTATTTTAAACTTAATCTTTAAAGGCAACCACATGATCAAATGTGCTGCTACTATGGAAAAAGAGATTGGAGTGAGTGTACAATCCCCTCCCCTCCCCTCCCCCACAACAGACACCCTGTGAGGTAGGTGGGGCTGAGAGAGCTCTCTCAAGAACTGCCCTTGAAAGAACAGCTCTGAAAGAACTTATCACTGACCCAAGGTCATACCAGCAGCTGCATGTGGAGAAGTGGGGAATCAAACTTGGTTCTCCCAGATTAGAATCCACGCTCTTAACCACTACACCAAACTGGCTCTGTGTTCAATATGCCATAATGCTCACTGGGTGGCTTTAGGCTAATCACTCACATTTACTCTAACCTGATAGCCTTATTAGGATGAAATGGGGATGGGAGGAACAGAGTATCACTCCCTCAGCTCCTGGAGAAAAAGCAGTGTAACAGTTGTGTAGTAGTGGGGTAACTTTGTGCAACCTTGTGTCAGAAATGATTATGTTTTTGGTTCTTAGGCTTAGAATGGAACAGTATTTCAGAATGTGTAGAGTGGATGAGACCATTTGTCAAGGTATCAAAAAAAGCCCCGGTAAAATTGAAGAACTTTAAGAAAATTGCAGCAGAAAATAGACATAATATACAAACCCACACCAACTACTTGGATATGCTGGTAAGACTACCTTTTGCTTTGGTCCTAATTTCATCTGTGGTGGCAGTAGGTTTTTCCCCTGTTAGGAATGTTAAAAGGATGCAATGTATTCTACTTTGAAACAAAACCAGTTAAATGTATATCAGCCCCCAATTTTGTGAAGTTAAATGACTGCCACCCTAAAATGGCAGCCATAGAAGGATGCAACCAACTACAAAATGGCTACCATAGGAGTTAAAACTGATTATAAAATGTTAGGAGGTTCCAAGCCAGGTGTTGTCCCGTGATGGAGACAGCTGAGTCTGAATTGGTGCTACCTGAAGATACCCGAATTCTTCAAAGTGCAAGAAACTAAATAAGGTGGAAGGCAAGAGGGAAGTATTGTGGGAATGATGCAAAGAAAACTGAGGTGTCCTTCAAGTCCCTGTACAACTTGGCCAGATGTTTCCTGGGGAGAGGCTGCCAGGGGTAGGAAAAGGCTGGTGTCCAGTGTTCCCTCTAAGCTGAGTTAGTGTGAGCTAACTCAGTTTTTTAGCCTCCAGCTCACACATTTTTATCCCAGCTCATGGAGGATGACTGAAGAGCAAACTAATTTATGCAGTAGCCAAATTGCTCACTGACAACTTTAATGCCAGTCGCTCACAGCTTAGAGGGAGCATTGCTGGTGTCACGTAGTGGGGTAAGAGTGTAGGACTAGGATCTGGGACAGCCAGGTTTGAATCCCCTCTTCAGCCAGGGAAGCCTGCCAGGCGACAATCTCTTCAACTCACCCACCTTTCATGAATTGTAAGGATTAATTGGTGGAGGGAGGAAAGATGTGAAAATTCACTTTGAGTTCCTGGGCAGGGAGAAAAGCAGGATATAAATAAAGTTAAGTGAAAGGAAAACTGGAGGAGGAGGAGATAAAGGTAGACTGGCAGGCTGCTGGGAAGCAGGCAGGAAAAGGCGAGAGGCTATGGAGGCTCTCGGGGAAGGGAAAGAAAAAGTGGGGAAATGAGACCCTCCTGCAAGTCACCCGCTTCTCACTTCTGTCATCCAAGCTAGCCAACTTTCCACGCTGTATGCTAATCAGTTACCATAATATTCTCCACTACTACAGTATGTAAAATTTTTGAGTTCCTGGGAGTAAAGACTTGTATGGGGGCTCTACCTTTCTGGTTATCCATGTTCTTGTTTGCAGGAAGCAAAAGGTTGGTTTGGCCCTGGTGCAGATATGGTTGGAAGTACTACATTATTTTGATTTGATGCACCCTCAGTAACTTTTTAAATTAATAAATCCTGAGTCCACCATCTCGGTGCAGCCTTAAACAGATGTGATGCTGGGAGTTTCATGAACAGAACTCCCACCACTTCTCTAAGAATCAGGCACATGGGGAGCTTAACATAAGAGAAGCCAATGTTGGATCAGGCCAATGGCCCATCCAGTCCAACACTCTGTGTCACACAGTGGCCAAAAATACCAGGTGGGGCCAGGACACTAGAAGCCCTCCCACTGTTGCCCCCCCCCCAAGCACCAAGAATACACAAGAGCTTGATTAAAAGTAGGACCCTAGCCCAAGATGTGGGGGTAGGCAGCTCTTTCTGAAACTACTGTTTCAGCTAATAATAGTTCTCTAGAGCAATTTCAGTTGGTGAAATAGGGGAGGAGGAGCTTAATGCACTGGGGGAACCTGCTTCAGAAACAAAACACTGAGAGCTCAGTTGATGGAGCTGTGTCACATCTGTCTGAGCCCTTATCAGTCCAATTTACTGGGCATATTGCTTAAGGGCAATAACAACGAAAGACAGCTTGTACTTAAACCCTTCCCTACCCCCCTTTTCATTCGGGATGTGGTGACACCTGAATCCTCTGATCAGCTAGCAGAAGGCACTCTTAGTTATGGGTCTTCCCCCCCAGTAGTTCTTCCTGCCCTTGGGGACCTCTGCTCCTGTGGGATCTGACAGTCAAACAGGGAAGGCAGCTGCAGTGGCAAAGGGATGACATCACCCTCTCTCTCCCACCTTCCAAGTGTCAGGAAGAACAGCTCAGGAGTGTCTGGGAGAGATCTAGATCACAAGCCCCCAACCCTTTTTTAAAAATCAAAATTGACTTATGCACCTGATAAACAAATCCAGAGAGAATATATTGTAGAAGGTGTTCTGCATGGGTGGTGTACACAAGGCAGGGTCTATGTGCTCTGACCTGGATAGCCCAGGCAAGCCCGATCTTGTCAGGTCTCAGAAGCTAAGCAGGGCCGATCTCCAAGGAATACCAGGGCCAGGATGCAGAGGCAGGTCATGTCAAAGACTCCAAAATGTCCTAGCCCCACTAGGGGTTACCAGCATACACACACACAAAATACCACCCCCCTCCCGGGTCCATGAGAAACTCAAGGATGATAAACAGCTATATGAAACTTCCATTCAGACAAGAAGTAACAAGAGCACCACCTTTCTGCCCTGTTGGTGAACCGCTATTAAACAAGCTAAGAGGACAGTTACTACAGGTGTATTACTATTAGCTTTACTGAAAGTAATCAAACTACTTTATTGAACAGGAAGAAGCTAACTTTGAGGCAACTGTTGTGGTCGCAGGTCAACTGTCACCCATGTCTACAGGAGGAATAATCACTCCCCCAAAGAGCTCTGAAAAGAAGTGAAATACCAGAATACATCTGCATGAACTCTATATCATAAGACTCATAAAAGAAAAAACTGAACTATTGGAGAAGATACCAAATATAACAGAAGAAAGAAGGAAGTCTTAATGGGAGAAGGCCTGAAGCTGTTAAGTTTACACCCTAACCCACTAGGCTGTGGGATAAAGCTGGATTTCTTGAAGTTATTCATAAACATTTTGTTTTAACCTGTAACAACAGCCTTCATTTTTGCTTCATACGTAACTAAAGTTTGGAGGCAGCTTGGCTCTAGGGTTACACTTAACCTACTGTATTCCAATTGCCAGGATAATGTATTCATTTGTTTAACCCTAGTAGAATATGGTCTGACTTGTTCCAAAAGCCTAGGCAATACTACGAGCAGCCTGAATAGGACTTCGGGCCAAGTCTGCAATTAAATGAGTTGATGCAGTATTAACTTCTGCCTAGAAGCTAGAACAGCTGGTGCTCCTGCCCTTTTTTCCCCCGGTCCTCTTTTAAGGAGAGCACAGCAAGGCACAGATATCCAAACAGGGTTGGCTGAAGCATCTAAAATGATGGCTGAACCAGTGAAATGGTCTTCATCAGCAACATGCCTCTTGTATTGCTATATGCAACACTGTTACCCACAACAGCAAACTGCTTGTTTAAGGATGCAAAGAATCTAAGGTGACTAAAGATCAGTAATTTATATAGGATTTCCTTCTACCTTACGGAGCTCAGAATGCAAGAATATGCTGTTAGCTGGAAAAATCCTCTGCCCCCAGTAAAAAGGCTTAGGGCCAATGAAGCATTGAACTATTATCTAGAATCCTGGGCTGGAGGGAAAACAGCAAACCCATCATTTGGGTTCCACTGTAACATGGCTGCTGGCAAGGGAAAGCAGATGATATTCATCAACAGGGCATGCTCCAGCCTGAAGACCAATGGTTTGTAACACCTGAACTATTCCAGAGGGACCAACTCTTTAAGAGGCACATCGTACCTTTTTTCTCCTGTTTCTGCCCAAGAACAAAGCTACCACAAAATTGGGGGTGGGGGTGGGGAGAACAGACTGGAGAAGACTAATGTTACAGACATCCTAGTAGGACACTCTGAATACTACAGAGAGTTATATGGTGCCGAAGAGTGTGCATTCTGCACTCTATCTTGTATCTGTTTGAAATGCATTATGGAAGATTAACTACTTCTGTACAAGCTTGTAAAATAAGGAAGGATTTATGTTTTTAAAAATAGGAAAATACCACACTATTGTTTATAAATATGTATTGTATGAAAGTCTCACATGTAATAAACTGTTGGAATGTCATGAAAGACCTTTAGAAGTAGAGCTGTGCCATTGTTTGCAGAAATTTCTTTTTTCGCCTTTGAGCGGCAAGCTGTAACACTTCTTCTGGATTGCTGGCGTTCAGCTCGGTCTGGCCAATAGCTTTAATCTAAATACATAACCATCAGTTAATTCACTTTTGTAACAAGCATGTTCAAATTCACAAATCACAAATCCACGCTTCAATTGAAGTGTTAACGTTAATTCACTTTTGTAACAAGCATGTTCACAAATCACAAATCCACGCTTCAACTGAAGTTCAATTTTTTTTTTAAAGGACAAAGGTGATGAGGTAGACATGACTGTGGCTGCACAAAAATAGCAGTAAGAGCAAAGCAGAAAATGAACAGTGACTTACTGCTATTTGTTTCTTGTCCGTTTCTCCTCGCTTATGATGAAGATCTGCAAACCTCTTAAGGAAATATAGAACAGCTCTGCAAGCAGTTGGATAAACCTTACTGGTAGCACTTCCACATGCTAATTTTCACACAGTGGTCTTAACATCTTCCCAAGGGCACAGATTAAAACCCAGTCTGAACACAGTGATCAGCAGTGGGTCAGATTCAGAAAGTAGGATCCATGTTTTCAGTACAGTAACTGGCATTTTTACTGGCAAGAAACTTTGCTCTATTCCCTGCTTAGCTGGCCATCATAGTCACTTTTGGGAAAGGAACCACAAGTGTATGAAAACCTGCTTGTCATAAAAGTTCATGTAAGCCTCACTGAAATTGCTCTAGTTTTTCAAACCTACAATGTGTAGCTGTTTGTTTTTTACAAGAGGATACGTGTCAAGTATTCCAAGATGGTAATATCCCAGATGTAGTCATAATAAGAGTCCATAGCATCATGACTGAAAAGAAATAGCAAGCATAAATTAACCACATTTCATTTATTAAAAAATACTGGGCATACAGTAATCATACCATTATATTAGTAAAAGATGCCATTTACCTGTTTTGCTCTTGAAGTACCTTAAATGCAGTTTTATAATCTACTTCCCGTAGGAACTGGCATAAAATAGCTACCTAGGTAGGATAAAAACGAGGACTTGATAAAACACAACCTGCGCCACAAAACCACCTCCCCAGAACTTTCTATGCTGCAGAAGTATACAATGCAACATGCATTATAAATGAAACAGTGGCAAATATTTAATGTGGTACACTTTTGCTTTAGATATATAGTCTTACCTGTGTGTGACAGTTGAGCAGAGAACAACATTTTATCATTCGTTTTATCACCTAGAGAAAATAAAGACAGTGTAAGCAGCAATTCTAGCATGTATCCAGTTATCCAATATTGTACCATACTTGATTTTAGAAACACATGATTTGTATTACAAGGGCTAGTTATAGTACAGGAACCGTACCATATTTCTGGTTACTATTGGAATGGATGAAAACATCTTACTGCATTTCCATAAGATGCTCAGCCTTCACAATATGATAATTCTGATGTTGAGGGTCACCCAGCAAGAATGCTTCTCTGTACATGTGTACAGATATGATTTGGCAGTGCGTGTGTACTAGGGCTCTGCGCTTGGTATATACTGAGCCGAATATATTTACTGAAGTAGCCTCACCCGAATAAAAGCTGATATTATTCAGCTTCCTGAGTGAAGGCCAGAGGTTTAAAGTTTAAACCCCTCCCCGCCCGGAGTCAGGCCTCAGTTGCAACATGACTCCAGAGAGAAGGGAAGGGGTTTAAACCCCTCCCTGGAGTCCAGCTGCAGCTTCTGCAGGGTGGTTTTTAAACCACTCCACGGAAGAAGCCAGCTCAGTCTGTGCAGCTGGGGGAGAGCTCTCCCTCCCCGGCGTGCACAGATCCTGGGGCAAGCTTCTTCTCTGGGGTAGTTTAAAAACCACCCTGCAGAAGAAGCCCTGCCAGGCAGCTAGGTCTGTGTGGTGGGGAGGGCTCTCCCTCCCCGCTTGCACAGATCCCAAGCCCAGTTTCTTCCCACAGATCCCAAGCCCCTGCAGAAGAAGCTCTCCCAGGAAGGATTTAAACGTTACTAGTATTCCGGAATACTCTGGAATACCAAATATTTTCGGGTGTGGTGGGGAGGGCTCTCCCTCCCCGCCTGCACAGATCCCAAGCCCAGTTTCCTCTGTGGGGGTTTAAAAACCACCCCACTGAAGATGCTCTCCCAGGAAGGATTTAAACTTTAAATGCTTGCTGGGTTCAGTCGGTACTAGTATTCCGGAATACTCTGGAATACTGAATATTTTCAGGTCAAAAGTACCTGAATCCAAAGTCAACCATTTTTTTTTCTTGCACCCCCCCTCCCCAATATATAAAATAATTTACGAGTGAGCGAGGGTTGCTGACCTCCAACTGTTACAACTGATCTCCAGACAACCAAGATCAGTTCCCCTGTAGAAAATGGCTGCTTTGGAGGATGGACTCTGTGGCATTACACACGTGCTAAGGGTCCCTCCCCTCCCCAAACCCCGACCCTCTCCAAATCTCCAGGTATTTCCCAGTCCAGAGCTGGCAAGCCTAGAATGATCCTAGTAAAAAATAATAATATATATGGATGGAGAACACCTAAGGAGTATAACGGTGCACTATTATCCCGAGACCCATTAAAACTTTGCACACGGTTTCTAGCACTGGGAGTGAAGAGGTGGAGTGAGAAGGTGGAAACTACTGGGAGCCAATGAATTCAGATATTTAGCAAGTTTGTCATCTCAAACGTCCACTGATCAATGTCCTACCAGACTTCACTCCTGAGAGCCTTGTTTTATGCTTGCAAAGCAGAACATATGCCTGTCAACCTGTTTTCTGCCAGACTCACCTGATCAGTATAGACATCAGGTGGCACCATCTTAGTAAAGAAATCTGAGCACACAGCTCCTGCCTGAAGATAGTAGTGAAGAGCTGCAGAGTACTGATTCGTTGCTACATTGGAAGGAAACAAAAAATATTGGTTAATGCAGAGTTTACGCAATAATTGTTCGTTGTGTTCACTTTCTGCCCTTCCTCTCCAAAAGAGCTTGCATTGGTTAAGGATAATTTAAGGAAGATCATAACCCCTATAGGAACCCCCCCAACAAAAAGAATCAACTAAAAAATATTGGGGAGGGGATGGCAGTACACAGTTTTGTATGAAAGTTAGTCCCAGATAAGATATTCCTCATAAATATGCAAGGAGCCTGCCACGTTTATGATTCCAGACACGGTTGTTACAAGAGTTTAAAAAATCCACTCCCACACGACACACTGACACACGTTATAGCTGTTTTTGAGCTGCAAAAAGACTAAGTCTGAAGAGTGCCAGCTACTGAGCCGCAGAAATGCCAAAAGTGCTTCATTCTACTTACCAAAATAAATGTCCGCCTGAATTATTAACCAGAAGTGGTTGTTTGAGTTTATAGTCAGTGCATAACTGACTAGCTCTTTGATAGTAACAGCTACAGCTTCAAAATCCACTGACTGTAAACTAAAAAAGAATAGGATGTTTATAATGAATAAATACGCACATTCAAAATCTATTCCCTGGCCGTTACTAGGCTGTGCTACTGACAAGTTGAGCAGCAGCACTTTATTTTTGCCCGCCATCATCAACAGGGAGAGGATAAGCCCACAAACTGAAAAGAGCCTCTATTTACAGGGTGTCTAAGCAAGCAGGAAGAGCACCTTCCATTCAGGAGAACATTCCGTATCATCAAACCTTCCATTGTCCTCACCAGTGTGATCAACCAGGATTATGAAGTGCTTTGCCTGACTACACAGAGACAGCATTACACAGGCATGCTAAGAAACAGCTCCCCAGGGAACACACAGGGCTGGATCCAACATGGAATTCCTCCTTCTGCTCTACAACTGTGTAGAACAATGATCCTACCAGCCATTAGTTTGGATCCCCTCTGGCTGGGTGAGGAGTTGCCCTGCCATACTTCACAAATTCCTTTCCCACAATTTCAAGCACATTCTAGTCTGGAAGCAATTCATTATAAATACCAGAGTACCTCTACAGGCTTGTTCAGTCCCATTATAGCAAAGAGCAAAAGACACATATGTCATTTTCCTCCCTCCACTTAAGATAGCGCAGTCTACACTATGTCATGAAATGCCTCAAAGCACACAGCTTGGTTTTATATTTGTCTCTTCCCTCAGCATGTGGGAAGTTAAAGGACTGGTCCAAGATTCTTGAGGAAGAGTAAGCCCTTCTTCTTCCATCATCCTTCACTTTTAGAGTGAAGAAAACCAAAAGGCATTACATTTAAGATTGAAATCCTCTGTTTTCATGTTTGTTGAGTGAATACCCTGTAGAATGCACTACTCACTGTTACTGTTCATGCATTAAGCAAGGATCATGACAGCAGTCACTCAGTCAAGTCAAAATGTGTACCAAAGCCCACACAGTCTTGACTTCGAGGCACACTGCATTAGTTCTTTAGTAGAAGACAGATTGGCAGCTCTGCTAGACTGATCAGTCAATTTAATATATAATCAAGAGGGAAGCCATCACTATATCTAATAGCTGGACCCTGCGCAGACAGGCAAATCTATTTAGGCTTTTATAAACCTTCAGGTTTGCAGAAAAATGTTGTCAATCTGGGGGCAAAACTGCCAATAAATAAACAGAAATACCTGTGCATGAAGACATTTGGCAAAAAAACCCCAAGAGAGGCAGAGTCTGTGCACCATTTTGAGTTGCCACGTCAACTCAAAATAGTGTATAACCACACAGCAGCAAGCAGGATTTGGTGGTGAGACCTCACGGATCTCCTCTTGTTTTATCACTAAACTAGCAGTAAAGCCCGTTGTGAAAGCAATACAACGGGATCTAAAAAGAGGCTCTGGGGCAGTGCTCTGGCTTTGGGCAAACAGTGTCAATTTGCTGTGGTGACCTCAGCAGGGTATAATGACAGAGTCCACTGTTTTCTCCAGAGGAACTGATCTCTGCTACCTGAAGAGCAGTTGTAATTGTGAGTAATCTGTAGGCCTCACCTGGAGATTGGCAACAATTGTTACCCAGGACAAAATGGCTGGTTTGGAGGGTGGAGTCTATGGCATTCTACCTGTCTGAGGTCCCACCCCTCTGCAAACCCCACCAGGCTCCACCCCTCAAATCCCCAGGAATTTGTCAGCATGTAGTTGGCAACCCCATCTCCTTCCCAGCTAGCCACCAACCTACCATTATCTGCCCCTTTGACTTCAGCTGACTTCTGCCCTCCCTTCTGCAGAGCAGTTGTAATACTGAGTGCTCTCCAGCCCTCACCTGGAGATTGGCAACAATGGTTCCCTATGGGAGACTGACTGGTTTGGAGGGTGGAGTCTATGGCAGTGTACCTGTCTGAGGTCCCACCCCTCCTCAAACCTCACCCTCTTCAGGCTCCATCCCTCAAGTCTCCAGGAATTTCCCATCTGGAGATGGCAACCCTATCAGGATTGGCCCCAATGTGTTTTCTCCCAAAGGCCAAAGTAGGTGACAGGACCAAGCTTAGTTGCCTACCAACAGGCACTGAGGGGAATGTAGGGTTGCCAGCTCTAAGGAGGGAAATACCTGGAGGTTTGGGGGGTGGATTCTGTAGAGGGCCGGGCGACGGAGGCATCGGCCTTCTGTCGCCCGCCTTGCCCCCCCAATCTCGGCCCGGGCACCCGCGGCTCCCACCAGCGGCCGCCCGACTCCAGACTCCCCCGCGGCCACTCCAGCCAGGCGACGGAGGCATCGGCCTTCCATCGCCTGCCTCGCCCCC
>NW_015165235.1:1738716-1783737 GCF_001447785.1 Gekko japonicus
GCCTCTGCCTAGGGGGCAGCTGACATCATTCTCCTCTCCCAACTGAAAATTCCAACTGCCTTGTGGGGGGGTGAGTTTGAGGTGTGGAATGGAGTGTAGTCCAATCAGCTTCCATATGTAAATGACCTTGGAACGCTGGCCGGGACTGCACAAAGCAGCCAATGAACCCAGCCAGTGTCTTCCGAGTGGCAGTTTTTTCGGCCTTACACTAAAGGGGCCAATTTTAGAATTCTGGCACCCAAAACTCTTTTATAATAAGGGAGAGATTGCAGAAATGTCCCTGAAACTCAACTAGACAGAACTAATAGACAAGACAAACATTCTAAAAGTGAGGAACTCAGGATCATCTGCACAAACCAGGAGAGAAACACATTTCACAATTATGATAGCTGAAGCTCTTATGAGTAATTTCCTTACTTCAGAATTGACGATGGCCAAATAGAGATATGCTCTGCAGTGATATCATTCACTATATCCTCCTGAAAAAGGAACCACACATTATATATGAAATCAGTCACAGAGGGCAGGCATCAGAGTCAAAGAGTTATGTTGAAGAGGGTACTGTACTAACCCGAATGTTATGAAGCTTGACAAACAATGATAGGATTGTAGTCAAAACCAAAGGCTCCTACAAGAAAATAAGAAAATGTTACATAATGTAATGTTTCTTCTCACTCTCTAGGAAAGCCAGTTTATTCTGAACTTTAAATATAATCATTATTCCTGCTACTATTTTTTATTATTATTTCTTCTGCTAGTAAAAGTGGTACAATTATGAAAGCAGCACAGTGGGGCCACACTATTAATATTTGGGGGACTCTCTGGACACGCAAAAACCCCTCAAGATTCAGTAAATAAGCCAAAAGGGGAAAAAACCAAGATAACCTGATAAAGATTGAGCATGCTCCAGAATCAGAAAAAAAGCAGACAAAGATGAATTAATTGGTTGACTCAAGTTTTATAGAATCCTGGAAGAGGAAACCTGGGTACGCACGTGGGGAATTCCCTACCAGTTTATTCTCCCCACCACTCATAGTTCCAAACAGACCCCCAGCTTCTTTTCAGCAAAAGCTAACTCTATGGATGAGCATCTCCAAGGCAGTGAAAGGGGCCAACCTGCAGCAAGCCTGGGTTTTTTACATGTTTAGGGGAACCCTCTAGCTATGAAAAAATGGCTTATACCAATCAGAGCATGGGCATTGCCCTCAAAATATGAATGCAACTGAGTCAGTTAAAAATAAATATGATAACTGCTCTCCTCAAGCCCTTGAACCTGGAGGAAGAGGAATTTCCAAATCTTTATCTGCCCAGCCTCCAATTCCTTGCAGGCCTCTAGCTGGTGTTCCTGCAAGCACAATGATCCCCTAGAAGTCATTTATTACCAGCTTCACACACAGTTTAAGGCCATTTTTATCAGATACTCCCATAAGTGAATTTCTTAAGTCTGTACATAAAATACTGGCTCTTATATAAACTGGATTTCAAATTACCTTCTTGTAGGGTTGCCAAATTTAGATCGTCCGGGAGCGGGGGGCTCCCGGACGATCCCGGGCATGTGCGCGCGCGCGTCACCCGGAAGTGACGTCGCACGTTGGGGGCGGGGCCCCGCCCCCAACGTGCGACGTCACTTCCGGGTGACGCGCACGTGGGGGTGGGGTTTCCCCCGGGCCCCGATTCCGGCGCGCCGGTAATCGGAGGTCCGAAGCGGGGGAATCCCCGCCCCCCGGCTGCATTTGGCAGCCCTACCTTCTTGCCTATATGTTGTTGTTATTAATACTGCAGCCTGCTAATGTTAATGGCACAATGCCTCTGTTGGTTCTGAACATGCCACAAGGCTCTTCTTGGGTTTTTGCTACAACTGCTTGAAACAGCTACTCCACTGGGATTTCATACACAGATCCAGCAAAGCAAGCTAGGTAGGCAGGGTCAGTTTGAAGGGAGGGGGAATGTGACTGCTCCATGCAAGAAGTGAGCTCACAGAACCAGCCAGCTCTCCCGATTGTGAGCAGCTCGTCAACATGACCATATTTATTTTACTATCAGTTTGTGATTTCACAAAGGAATCAAAACAAAGGGAATAATTAAACTTTGCAACGCTTTCCTCGTGTGACTATATCTGCTATTACAGCTCCGTCTGAGCTGGGGGGGGGGGGGGAAGTCAGATAAAACAGGCTTTTCTATAGAAAAAGCAACCTATCCAACAAAACTGTTATTGCTTTAAGGAAAGAAAAAGGAGGATTTTTTTTCTTTTCTTTAATACACTAATTTGGTTCAAACCCTTCAAAGCAAGACTCACCCGCAACTTTCTGATAAAAGACAGCATTTCACTCCTAAATAAGAGAAGAGAGTTGTTCAAGACATTTATTGTTAAACTATGTAAACATCTATGTATCGCACTCTGCCTGGAAGCACTTGAAAGGATATACAAGTTTTAAACACAATACTAGCAGAAACAGAAAAGATAAGGAATTCTCGGGCTTTTTTCTGCAGTCCCTTTAAACTGGGGGTGTTTAAAGGAACTGCAGAAAACATCTCACAAAACAGCTGAGTGTGTGTGTGGGGGGGGACCACTCTCCCCACCAGCTCCGCTGTGGCTCTTTTGGGCAGCCCCTTTAAACCAGACTGCCCAAAAGAGCCCGCAAAACAGCTGAACCTGCAGGGAGAGATCGCCTTGCAAGATCAGGCAGTCCAGTTTAAACCAGGCTCCTTAAGAAAGCTCCAGCTGAGCCACCTCTCAACTGTTTTTTGCGGCTTTGCCATTGCTTTTCTCTCTCTGTGTAACTTTCCATTTGGGTCTATTGTACCCAAAATATTGGACCTAAAAAATTCAGGATTTCTGAAAAATCCCAGATCTGAATGCCTTACCAGTAGTGGGATCTGCGTTTTTTCGGGAATCCCAAAACTTTTTCGGGTCCAACAGACCCTAACCAAAAAATACCAAGAAAAACTCATTGCACACTCCAGTAATGGATATACGGCTGTTATCCAGATATGTTACAACTTGCCTTCTGTACTATAATGTTGTTTTACAATTTCTCTCAATTGTCCAACTTTTTTTCAAGTTACCTTTGCATTCCATTATTCATATGCAGTAACTACGATACTATTAAACAAACCAGTTTTGGAGTGCAGTAATACTGTAGCTGGAGCTGCGGTGGCTCAAGTGGTTAAGATGCTGAACTGCGGGCTGTGGAAGGTCGGTAGTTCAGCAGTTCAAGACCCGGGTGTCGCAAGACGGGGTGAGCTCCCGTCTCTAGTTCCAGCTCCTGCCAACCTAGCAGTTCGAAAGCAAGAAATTGCAAGTAGATAAATAGGTACCACTTCGGTGGGAAGGTAACAGCGTTCCGTGCGCCTCGGTGTTTAGTCATGCCGGCCACATGACCACGGAAACGTCTTCGGACAGCGCTGGCTCTTCGGCTTTGAAACAGAGAGGAGCACCGCAACCCTAGAGTCGGATTCGACTGGCTTTCGAGCAAGGGAACCTTTACCTTTACCTTTAATACTGTAGCTACTCCAAGTTTATCAAATGCTTATTTGGAATGTACACTCTTTAGTGCAGCTGTGCACACACACACACAAATACTGCAGAGCAGAAAACCTTACCTGTACATAATGCCCAGAGTTGATTCTCTCTGCTTTATTAGGCTCACCCTGCCATCATTCCCTCGTTTGTGTTGGCTGGATACACTGCAGATCTGTACAACCACCTCCCAGAGGTCTTTAGCTGCTCGTCTACTTTCTTTAGGCCCAGGAAGATCTTTACATGTGGCAGCCAAAAGCTGTCCTAGCTAAGTAAACCACAAAGCAAAGAACATCAAAGGTATAATGCTTCTGTCCTATCCTCAACAAGGTACACAGGAAAGGTACACAGGAAAGAAAATACTGTAGCAGAAGCAGAACATCTACTAGCCCAGAAAGCTACTTCAGGGTGACTCTTAGGGCTTGCTCACAGCCAGGAATTTTAAAACCCACTTTTGGAAACAGTATCAAGCCCCTTGATCTAAGGAGAGAGCTTTCTCCCACAACTGAGTCTTTAATATGATACCACGATCACATCTAGCATGCTTCATAATCTTAAAGCAATGCTCTCAAATGTCCACTTTATGCACGTCTCCTGAACATAAAAGACAAAGACTATGTCCGTCTGTGGAAGGGATTTCCCCCCCACAGGCAGAGCAATTCTTAACGGTTGAGAACTACACCACAGGCACAAAAGCACACAACTAAGGTTTTTCCCCCTCCTTTTTTGTTTTGTGGCACTCAAAACAGTTTGAAGCAACTGACAATGAGAAGGTGCTTCTAAAGTCAGCAGCAGCAAAAAAAGAACTGATGGATGAGTGTTGCTCCACCTGCTTTGGCGCATGCAGCAAGCAGCTATTGTCAGTGGGGAAGCTTGCTTTCAAAGTTTTATAGCTTTCATAGATTTAGCATGCTGTGCACACTTGAGATCCCATGAAGAAGAACTGGCCAGGGTTTCAAGCACAGTTTAGTGTGCACCACAAGCCGCTTCTCCTCTTCAAGCAAGTCTGAAATCTTCCCTGGGCACAAACACTAGATAATTCCTTTGAATTATGGCCCATTGGATCATGTGTGAATTTTTAAAAAAATAACACAGATCCAGTTACAGACCTTCATTTTCAAAAGGTCACTAAGCAGTCAGACTCTACATCATGGCAGAAGAACATATTCAGGATTTCATATTTCACATGATTTCATATTTTAAAACCCGTGCCGTAAGAGCAAATGCTGTTCTACAAGGCAGCTGCAAAAATGTCCGGGAAGTTTTTATTAAGAAATGCAACAGTTTGGTGGGGGAGTGGAAATGAAGGGGAAAAGAATAAGTCAGATAATATTGTAAGATTATGAAACTTCAAAATATCTTGCATTAAAAAAATGCTTTACCTTTACATAAGGATTGGTCTGGACCAGAGGGAGAGGAACTTGCATAGTTAAGTATTCATTCTCCCTCCAGTTTAACAAGAAGGCAACACATTCCTCTGCTACAACTTGCCGAAGAGGAATATCTAAAAAAAAAAAAAAAAAATGTTGGGAGAGCAACTGATCAGACATTTTGACAAATTTCTGTCATTACATACCAACTTTCATGATCCAGGATCTGGCATGAACTACAATAAAGTACTCCACTGGTAAGGTTCAATGCACCCTGAAAATCCAGTGACATCTCTGGGTTATAGTTAGCACTGACTGATAAAACCTCCCCTCCCAATTCTGCTTGTGAGAAAAACAGGAAGTACAACAATCTCTCTAGCAATGCCTCTGCTTCCTTCTCCAACGTGAATGCACATACATCTGAAACTAGCAAAATACCACAGAGGCGAAGACAGAATTGGCCAAGACACCATCTGATATGATCACCACGCCAATCATAAATACGGCAAGGAAGTTACACCTGGAAATGAGTTTTCCACTGAATTGAAATTACTATTGGAGTGATTTCTTATGACTTGCTTTAATTCTAGTATTGAGGAACCTGACTGAAGGAGGTTTTAAAGACACACGACTCCAAATCGCGCCCCCCACCCCTATAAGACACAACCTCTTATCTGGTGCCCTGGGAATCTTAGTAGACCTAACAAGAGAGAAAATGACCTAGGGCAAAAACGGGAGTTGCCTGGAATGTTCTCTTTGCTGTAGTCATTTCTATCACTGTGTACCAAAATGTATATGGCTATAGGCCCACCCCTATACAAGAACACGGACAGCAACATTTGTTGGATTCTACTGTGTATGTCCGTAGCATCTTTAGTTTTGGAGAGGGAATGAGGAAAAAACAATTAAAAACCCAGCAATTAACCAGGTTCATGCCATGAACAAACCAGCACCATTTTCTTTGGGACAGTAAACTGAGAGCAACTTTGAGAGGCATATTTGATGAACTTTGACTTACCAGGCACCCTCATTTCCAAATACCCTCGAACCCTGCTGATCAAGTCAGAGGGAGGACGTTCTCCTGAAAGCCCTGCTCCTGCTTCATGGGTATAGATGTCTAGAAGTAGCATCTCATTCAGCATGACCTGGCGCAGTTTTGGAGAGAACTCGGTAACTAGTTCCAGGCAAGCAGCAAAAAGCTGTTTCGCGTGGACGAAATCCTGGAACAACATACACACCACACTCGTAAGTGAGAGTTAGCACCTGGAGCAAAAAGTCTGCCTGCCAAAATTACGAGCACAGATTACAAAACAGTAGCCAGATTCGTCTGTTCAAAGAGACCAGGTTCTATGGAACCATAAAAGACTAATTCATATAGACTACAGAAGCTGATCTTCATGTAACAGTTCTGCTAGTCTTGTGGTACAACTGGGGTGTTACATCTTTCCATGTCCCTTTCTGTCCACATGAAGAAGACTAATGCAACACACATCCTTTTAAGCTGATGTTCGGACGAGCCACAGGATAAAGACCAATTTGGTATCCCAGTGGAGACTGCCCTGCCCCACCACATCAGTCTGCAGACACGACACCAGCAGTCCTGAACGGAAGAGAAAAATACAGCAAGCTGGACAAGCTAGCCTACAGTGGCAACAGTCAGCTCTGTACCTTCCTCATAAAGCTGAAGGCAGCTCTTTGCCAGCTATATGCCTGACTCAGGCACTCACTAGACGAAGAAATCTGACATCACAGTCAGGGGAACAAATGTACAAATAGCACTGGCTTACAAAGGTCTCTAGCAAAGGAATTTTATATTCCATACCACACCACTGTTCTGTGGTTACTTTTTAAATAGTAGAACAAAGTTTGGCTAAAACCTTTCAGCAGAAAACAGTAATGCTACAGGGCGTTCTCACCTTAATCACACTGCAATGCAGACCCTTTGCCATCAG
This sequence comes from Gekko japonicus, assembly GCF_001447785.1. Taxonomy (NCBI): domain Eukaryota; kingdom Metazoa; phylum Chordata; class Lepidosauria; order Squamata; family Gekkonidae; genus Gekko; species Gekko japonicus. Next base: position 1,745,559 of record NW_015165235.1, read on the forward strand.
GATGTAGACCAAGTCCTTGGTTAAGTTGTCTTTAATTCCTAGGATAACGTTGCCATAAACATTTGGTACTTCCCACTAATGAAAGTGAATATATATATCAATTTACTGTACCAGAAGAGATATAGTAGCATTTTCAAAAACGTGCAAGGGAAATCTCAAAACAGTTTCTCAGAGTCACAATTTTATTATTTTTCAAAGTGTGCATTCCATTTTTTATCGGCATCTCAAATCGGATCACCCACAAATAACTCAGAGTTTTTCAGTTTATTAAACACTCTGGTGTAATTTTGTAAAGGAGTATTTTTATGTTTTACACTTAACTAGCAATTGTGAGCCCTGGGAGCAGGGAAGACCATGCACTTAAGCAAAACATAGCAGCAACTGTTACTAACACTTCAATAGAAAATAAGGTACCTTGTTAGAAACTGTCCAGAACTGGCGCTCTGATGTCATGCCATGCAACTCAATTAAAATCTGGCGAATTCTCCAGGGATCCACCGATAGTATAAGCTGATGTTCCAGCTGACCAATATTCACACTTGCTGAGGCTGGAAGAAAAGTGGTAACATTTGTAACTGAGCAAACTATAACTGGCAGTATGAGAAAAGGTTGATTATAGGGTTGATTTCAGAGGTAGCAAACCCATGGGTACTGGCGCTAGGCGGCAACATCAGGCAAAAGCCTTGGCCTCTATGCCCTGTTTGTTTGGCTCTCCAGAGCAACTGGTTTGGCTGCTGTGTGAAACACAATGCTGGACTAGACAGACCACCGGTCTGACCCAGGGCTCTTATGCTCTTAGGGACGAACCAAACTTGCTTTGATTTTCGCAGTGAAAGAGCTTATTAATCACATAACATTTTGATGGTGCAATGCTAGAACTGAGAAAGAGAACGGTCACTATGTCTCCCAGACATGACGACTTTCAACCAACATAGCCCACTGAGGGTATTTATGTTCCCAGCAGGATTCTGCTGAACACACTGCTTTGTTATGCTGTTTTGAAAACACTGACCATAGCACTATAGAATAAACCATACATTAAAGAGGCTAGGGCTGTTCAGCTTGGAGAAATGACAATTGAGAGAGGTGACATGATAGAGGTTTACAAAACTATGCATGGGACGGAGAAGGTAGAGAAAGAAGTACTTTCCTCCATTTCCCGCAATACAAGAAAATATGGGCACTCAATGAAATTAATGAGCAGTATGTTTAGGACAGATAAAAGTACTTCATCACCCAAAGAGTAGTTAACATGAGGAATTCAGCGCTGCAGCAAGTGTTGGAGGCTACAAGCACAGACAGCTTCAAGAGGGGATTGGATTAACATATAGAGCAGAGGTCCATCTGTGGCTATTAGCCACAAGGTACAGAGTGAGCACTATGTCTAGGACAGTGATGCTCTGTATTCTTGGGGCTGGGGGGGGGCAACAGTGGGAGGGCTTCTAGAGTTCTGGCCCTGCTGGTGGGCCTCCTGATGGCCCCTGAGTTTTGGCCACTGTGTGACACAGAGTGTTGGACTAGATGGGCCATTGGTGTGATCCAACATGGCTTCTCTTATATTCTTAGGTCTACAAAGAGTCTCCAAGATTTACTAGTTTATACCCCCAGTTCAGATAATGGCAAAAAGATGTCTCTGTCTTCTACTCTGTACTCTCCAGTTTAATCCCAATGAAGTTAAGATGGGTAATTCAGGCTGCAGCCTGGAAAAACAAATGAAGAGACTAATTCTCAGCCCCCAGCCACAAGTTCAACTAAGACTGATGTCATGATGCCAGGGTAGTGGGCTAGATACATGGCTCGCTCTCTTTTCTTTCTGCCATCAAAACATGATGAGGAAGCACGGTCTATGGATTCACTCACTGATTCTTCATTCAATACTAATATATTACAGAAATTCCCATAAAATATTTATGAATATTCTGAACAGTAAAAACAACAATAACCTGGAATATCATAAAATGAAGTTATAAGCTTAGTGCCTAGGTTGACGCGAGGTGACCTTTTCCTCATCTGATCAATGAGTAGCTTCCTTTCATCATCTTTCAAAAGTGCTATGAAGAGCTCATGGGAGGAAATCATGAAGACAAGTTGGAGGTCTTCCAAACCCAAACACAGGTTCCTGCATAAAGTCCCAAAAGTTCATTAAGAAAATATAAGTGTAAAGAAAAATTATGGCAATTTAATTTTTGCAGTCTCTACTGTGATATTGGAGAGGGAAAGATCCTTTCATTTTTAACGGAGAACACAGGATCAAAGGGGGGGTATTGGGGTGAGATACTGGACACAACAGCACTGACTATAGAGGCTGTTGGTAGAAAATGCCATCGAGTCACTGCCAACCTCTAGTGACCCGTCAAACGTTTTTCAAGGCAAGAGATGAGCAGAGGTGGTTTGCCATTGCCTTCCTCTGCATGGCAACCCTGGACTTCCTTGGTGATCTCCCATCCAAGTACTAACCAGGGCTGACCCTGATCTGATGAGATCAGGCTAGTGTGGGGTCTATAGCTACAACTCCCTTCTGAACAATACAGATAGAATGGGCTAGGACCAATAATCAAAAATGCAGCTTGTGAATAATCATCAAGTTAAAGGGCCTTGAGCAGGCATTATCACTTTTCTGGAGATACATTAGTAACAGCCCTCAGAGAGAGGAACTAGAAGAGGCTGAAAAGGGGAGTAAGCTGAAGCATCTGTGCTCAAACTTCAAAACACACTTCGGGCTACTTAACTTACACTCTGTCAGGAGCTACCCTGATGTAAAGGGATAAAATATGCCCCACGTCAGCTAGCGCCCTAATACTCTCTCGGATATTTGAAAATAAGCAGAGAAAACAATCTACCACCACTTACTTCAGAAAATATGCCATTTTTCTTCTTGAAGATTCTGAAGCACTTTCTACATTTATTGATTTTGAACATACCTGGCAATTTAAAATATTGAATAAGATTACATTTAGCATATAACCAATATAGCAAAAATGTTTTATCAAAATGTTTATTTCATGGGGGTAAAACAGAAGGATCATGAGACTTTAATATGATTTATCCATACATTTTTATCACCAGGAGCTTCTTTTGCTTACTGGCTGAGAACTAGTGGCCAAGACACATGCCTGATCCCAGGTTATTGTGAACAATAAGCAAGTAATCTGGGGCAGTGAAGTGATGCTCTGCATTCTTGGTGCTTGGGCAGCAACTGTGGGAGGGCTTCTGGAGGTCTGGCCCTGCTGGTGGACCTCCTGACGGCAACCGGGCTTTGGCCACGGTGTGACACAGAGTTCTGGAGTGGATGGGCCACTGGACTGATCCAACATGGCTTCTCTTATAAGTAGTTCATAAGTAGTAAGCAGATGCATTAAGTCACTAAGAAGTCCCTCGGTAGCATGCTTGAATGGGTTAGTGACTGCATCCATATAATAAGAAATAAGCATAATCAAGTTAGTATGCCAACTAAGCAACAGTTGAAAGTCTGGATGCAGAAAGCCACAAAACTCAAGGAACAGATTTCTGCCACCTTCTGCTTACAGCACTCCCTGAAAAGTTGCTGAGGGTCAAGTATGGGATGCGGTGTGAGGGGGGGGTGTCATGGGAAGAGGAAATCAGCAGAAATCCCCCCCCCCAGTGAACAGAATAAAAGTTTATGCATGAGGCGAGTAGGGCTAATTCCCCCAATTCCCTCTTCTCATTGCAGTTTCCTCAAGAGCAGCTCATGAAACTCTAGATCCAAACTATAAGACTGAAAAAGGATTAAGTTGAGCAAGTTGTTTGACAACAATTCATTAAAACGCAGCTCAAGGACATTTAAGGTACTATGCTAAGACAAAGGCCAATTCCTTACCTCAAGTAGAAAGTCTATTTTTTCTTTAGTGGGTTTAAGAAATAGCTGGTTAAACTGGATACCAACTGGTCGACCTTGCATTACATCACAAACACTATTACATGAACATACTTTAAAGCATATTTCATTCAGGGAATCGTTCCTAAATAAACATAAAAAACAAAGTTTTAACAGATTTTTAGGGACAGAAAGGATACCAAAAAGTTCACTACATGGCTCTGTTCCCGATACCCCAGATTACTAGGTAATCACATGGCTTCTGCCAAGTCATATATAAAGTACCTGATCCATCAGGTCCCTGAGAATCTTAGGTTTTGTTTTTTGTTTGCTTATTTTAGAAGAGGAGATTGGATTTATACCCTGCCCTTCACTACCTGAAGGAGTCTCAGAGTGGCTTACACTCCCTTCCCCTCCCCATAACAGACACCCTGTGAAGTATTTTATTCCAATGTAACCATGATATTTTTAGCTGCCCTGAGCATGGTAACAGAAAGGCAGAACACAGAGTTATTGAATCAATTTAAACTCCAGTCTTAGCAGCTTCTAAATGGTTCTCTCATTCAAGTTCCCTTATGAACCCGCCTGACCGTTATTGGCTACCTTTTGCTTCTTATGTCCCGCCCCTTCTGAGATTAGACGGGTGGCAACCTGGGAGAGAGGGCCTTCTTGGTCATGGCCCCAAAGCTCTGGAACTCTCATCCCCTTCTGTGGCCCTACTCTGTCACTGGGTGAAGACTTTTTTGTTGCGTTGGGCATTCCCCTCAATGACTCCTCCTTCCTAGACCTACGTTTCTTATGCATTTTAACTTTGTTTTTAAGGTTCTCTTTATGGTTGATTTAAGGATGATTTATATGCTTTTATTATAATGGTTTTATCATGCATTTTTTAAATTGTTAGCTACCTTGGTGGCCCTTTTAAGGGCAGAAAGGCGAGATGTACATTTTGTAAATCTCTCCTTATATATAATTGAATAGTGGGTGCCAAAGTTCTAATTCTAAAATGCACTCCCTTAGTGTATGGCTGATGGCACTGCTCCTCAGCATATATCGCCACCAATCAAAAGGCAAAGCCCGGGTCCCGCCCACACCACAACTGCTGCGACAACCTGGTCTTTTGCATATGGAAGCTGATTGGACTTCACTCCATTCCACACCTCAAACTCCCCCCCCCCCCGCAAGGCAGTTGGAATGTCAGTTACATATGGAACCTGCTGTATTCTGGTGGTGTGCAGGTCCCAGGTTCATGTTTTAAAAGCAGACTGACACTGTTTGCCCAAAGCCAGAGCACTCTCCCAGAGCCTCTTTCTAGATCTCGTTGTATTTATTTCCACAACGGGCCTTATTACTAGTAAATAAATAAATAAGTTGCTTCTCACCCTTGTTGAGCTTTCTGGAAGAGCTCCCTTAGCACTGATTGCCTGAACTGAACAGGTAAACTGGGTGTCAAGTTGTCTTCAAGGAAAATCTTCACTAGTTCCTGAAAACCAAGCACAAGAAAAGGTGACTCTCTTTTCATACAAGAATTAAGTAGTGCTAGTAAAGAGTGTCAAGGCTTGGATGGGGGAAACTCAAATTAAAATATCCACTCACTCACAAAACTCACTTAGGGTACCCTTGTATTTCACTACCTTTCTGCCTAGGAATCCTCATAAGGTTATTGTGAAGACCACCAAGGAAGCCCAGGGTTACTTCACAGAGGCAGGCTATGGCAAACCACCATGATGGCACTTTTCACCACCACTGTTAACAGGCAAAATAGCTACATAAAAACTGTCTCTTTTCAAGAAATACATGAGTTACACAAAGAGAACCATCAAAAGAGTTTACCAGAAAAGAAAGCTATCCCTGCTTTAGGAGTCAGAAAAATTAAGTTGCAAGATACAAAAATGCCTAGAATACCCCTAGGAGTTTTAACCACGGCAGCCTTTCAGTTACTGGAAAACAATACCACTGAGCATACATTGATTAATTTTAGATTTCCAGATTTCAATATAGCATTTTTGATCACATGCAAATCAAGATTATTCTCTAACATCAATAAATATCCTAGAAACAAAACTGTATCAGGTAAACAGGGGGTGACAGGACCCATTATACAAAATGACAGCACAGATAGGCAGGCACTTGCTTTGCCAGAGGTTTACCTGATAATTGCCAGATCTTAAACAGATGTGGATTCGACTGTAAGGAGTTGCTGGTTGTGATGCATCATCGTCAGAAGGTGAAAGAACACCACAGGCTTGACAGTAGCCAGCTAACCTCTTCTCATCTATGGTGTAGTGAAGGGATGATCCAATCTGTTAAGATAACAATCACATTTTACATCCCCAGTGCAAATGCTGCATTTTATATTGACTTAAAATAGGTCACCGTTCAAGAAAAATTCCTTCCAGGACTGCAGTCCTTGCAATGATCTAAAAAAATTATAACACACACACACACACACAGTAATGATACATGGAGTAACTGGATGCAAATCACTGTTTTTAAATATTTTTTGAAATCGCTGTTAGACTTAATGATGGGGAAACATTGCCTGGAAGCACTTACATTTTTACAAACATCCCTGTCATGCTCAAAAATATGTGATGGACACTTGCTAACAAGTAATGGGAACCTTACAAAACACACAGGTACATGTGCTCACATGCACAGGCTCCCATCCCCTCCCTGCCAATTTCTCCCCCCTCCCAGGACAAAGTAGCTGCTAGGAGGATGGGCCCCCAAACAGCAGAAAAGCTCTACTCAGATCCTCTCTTTTTGTAAATTAGTCTTCCCTATCTTTCATTACTTTTTTACAGGAAACTGTAGTTTTTTTGCGCGCACACACACACGAATCAGAAGGCCAAAACCAAAGTTAAACCCAGCAATCCAGCAAGTTCTGAGCATGTGCCAACAGAGTGGGGGCTGCCTACGTATGTGATTATGGATGCAACACTTGCAGATACAAGTCTGTTTGAAATTAGGATATTTCCTTGCCGTTTAAAACAGTAGTATTGTACAGGGAAGCTCAACTCAACACAGGCACTGCAAGCAAGGAAAGCTCAATTTTCAAGTCTATTTGCAAAGCTCACTGCATCAGGAATTAGAATTTTTTACAATTAGAATATTTACAATCAGAACATACTTCAACAAATCTAATGTAAGTTACCACAGAATAACCCACCTTTGAAAGCAGTTCCTTTGTTCTAAAGAATTTCTCTCTGGCATTTCCATATAAAGTTGAATTTGTGGAACCTTGTTGAAAATAGATGGCTCCTAGATCATAACAGACCTGAAATAATATTAAAATGGGTTAATATCATGGCAAACAGAATGTCTTTATCGACCATTCTTTTAAGATTTAAAAAAAGATTGTGAAAAAGGGTTTAAACCCTGGGATTACATTTCTGTTAGAAGATGTAGAGAGAATGAATTGCCATGAGTCTGGAAATATTTAACATTTGAAATAATTGGAAACATGACACTGATCTAGGGAATTTGCAAGACTGCCTGGACAAAAGGCCAAGAAGACACACGTTACACCAGGACAGCTTTAAATCTAAAATGGCAAACAGCAAATCTCTAATCAGTCGGGTTCAAGTGGCTATGTTTTCAGTAAAAGCAGCTGGCATACCTGGCACTGCATTTCCTCATCACTGATACTGAATCCTGCTGTAGAGCTCTCTGTTTCTCCATTCACCATTCCAGGCTCCATGGCTAGTAAATCTAGAGTTCTTATTGTGTGAATGTAAAGATCCTTATTTAATTTTAGTGCTCCTTCTAGCACCAAAATGGAATCAGCAGCCTGTTCTTTTAACTGTAATAACCCAAACAAATGTATATAGTCAAACATACATCATTCACTAATGTGCATATTCAATTATTTCCAGCTTTGCAAGAAAGGGGAAGGGGACTTAAAACCTACATTCTACTGTTCAAAAGTGGGCTCCTAGGTTCATCAGTATTTTAAAGGAAAAGAAGGTGTTCTTAAGGGACTGCATCTTTTGTGCATTAGAAGGCTAACAGCAGAGTAGGGGGCTGCTTTCAAAAACTCCCTCTGCCTTCCATGCATACCCCCAAGGCAAACAGAGGCTGAAAGAGCCCGCAATCTGCATTTCATAGAGTGAATAAAAGATGCACAATCTTTATCTCTCATTTAATCTATTTTACGTGAATGTAATGAAGATAAGATGAAGTAATGGAGAGGTTCTTGGAGTAAGGATGGGATAAAAGTGTGAAAGCGCACAAATAAAGGGGGAGATGGCTGATTCAGTTAAGTGCATTTAAAATAATACTAGTGTTGCTAGTTTATGTGATCCAGGAAAAAGAGTGCAATTGCTATGCTACGATATGAAGGGCGATTCCTAGCTTATGAAGATATTTCTCATCTAAGTAGTAAAATAACACAATCATATGTGCATTACAAGGTAAGGAAGGACTATCAGCATGAAACCTTGGACCTGTGCACCAGTCTAAGTCATGCCAGAGCCTGGAAGCTAAGCAGGGTTGGCCACTGTTAGTACCTGGATGGGAGAACACCAAGGAAGACTGGGGCTGCTACGCAGAGGCAGGTAATGGCAAACCACCTCTGCTCATCTCTTGCCTTGAAAACCCCCAGGGGTCACCTTGAGTCAGTTGTGACTTGATGGCACAGTTAGTATTTATTTAAATCTGGCCCCTTGTAACTTTGCTGTGGACTTCTTGGTGTTCTCCTACATTAGTCTGCTCCCAGCTATATGGTGGATGTGGAGTATAAACAGCCAGGTCATGAAAACAAAGGTAGAAGGAACTGACATAGTAACTTACCACCTTCAAAATATTTTCTGTTACTTCTTTTTCTTGTTGAATCTGATTCATTCTAAGCCAGGAAACAAAGACAGTTCTGAGCTTGGCAGTCAAAGTAACATTAGAAGATAAAAGATTGGCTCTATACCCCACCCTTCACTACCCAAAGGAGTCTCAGAGCGGCTTACAAACTCCTTTCCTTTCTCCTCCCCACAACAGACACCTTGTGAGGTAGGTGGGGCTGAGAGAGCTCTTCTGAGGACTGCTCTTGAGAGAGCAGCTCTGAAAGAACTTATGACTGAATCAATGTCACACCAGCAGCTGTGTGTGGAGGAGTGGGGAATCAAACCTGGTTCTCCAAGATTAGAGTTCGCACTCCTAACCACTACACCAAACTGGCTCTAAATGTATTTCTGAAGTCTAAAATATTATACTTTTATTTTATTTATGTTATTTATAGTACACCTTTCTCACGGGGACTCAAGGTGGATTATACACAGCGAGTTAATACAGTCAACAAAATGGGACATTCAATAACCGATGCATTAGGACTGTAGACGTCTGGAGCCAACCAGAAAACACTGAAGCACAGCATAAGTATTAATATGAAAAATTAAGTGGTGCAAAATTTATATAGTTGGATCCTACTTAAAGTAAGTTATACACAGCCATACAGACCACAGTCCCTAGTCATAAGAACATAAGAGACGCCAATGTTGGATCAGGCCAAAGGCCCATCCAGTCCAACACTCTGTGTCACACAGTGGCCAGAAATACCAGGTGCCATCAGGAGGTCCACCAGTGGGGCCAGGACATTAGAAGCCCTCCCACTGTTGACCCCTCCCCCCAAGCACCAAGAAGACAGAGCATCACTTGCCCCAGAGCCCCTATCTATACCTTGTGGCTAATAGCCACTGATGGACCTCTGCTCCATATGCTTATCTAGTCATTTATTCAAGTAAGTTTGGGAAACATTTGGTACAGTCCAAGCAGAAAAGTCCTCTTGAATAATTCAGTTTTGCATAGGTTTGTGGACAGCGGGAGCCTTCCTGGTCTCTTCAGTAAGGTGGGAGCCACAACAGAGAGCGCATACGCACGGACAGCTGCTGGTTTTGCCCATTTGCAGACTGGCACCCGCAGAAGGCCATGCTTACATAAGTGAAGCTGATGTGACGGAGCACAGGAGAACTGGTGGTCCCACAGACAAACGGGACCAAGGCCATGAAGGACTTTTTATGTGATAGCCAAAACCTTAAACTGAAATGTAAGACACCAACAATCTGTAACATTTCAGGTTCCTTTTTTTTTTTTAAATCAGTTTCAGGAACTGGGAAGTTATTAGAGCCAGTACGGTTGCTGGACTAGTATCTGGGAGAACCAGACCCAAATTCCCACTCTATCGTGGAAGTTTGTTGAATAACTTTGGACCAGTCTTCTTCCCTCAGTGTAGCCTAACTCACAGAACTGTTGTGCCGATAAAATGGAAAACAGGAGAATGATGTAAGCTCTTTGGGTCCCCATTGTGGAGAAAGGTGGAAGCATAAATATCGTCAAATCCAGGATGGGCCTCCGGCCTCTATCTTTCTTGTCAACAAGGAAAAATCTCGTGTGAAACCCCCAAGATTGGAGGCCAGAGGGAACTCCTTCAATTGCTCCTTTCTGCAAAAGCTCCTGTAGTTGCATCTGGAGCTCAGGGAATGGGTTGCCTGCCGTTGCTCTAGCAGGGGAAAAAGGGGGCAATGAAACAAACTCTGAAAAATACCCACTATGAGCTATGGATAAAACTCAACTATCAGAATAAATGTGCTGTCACCTTGAACAAAAGCACATGACAGTTTGGGCATGAAAACGCTGTCACATTGGCTCCGAGGGGGAGGGGCTCCCCCCTTTTGATCATTGTAAGCAAGGAAAAATCTGAGGCAGGTCTGCGCAAACACAGTCCCAATGTGGGTCTGCACTGAAGACAGAAGATGGATGTTTATACTAAACAATATTGATTCCAAAATAGCAACACACCTCATGGAAAGTTAAAGTTATTTGGCTAGCATTGTATCAGAAAACTTACACATTTAACTGAGGTGGACCAGGCTTCACTTGCTTGACAGGAAAGCTACTTTTGACTATAGTCCTAATAGCCCTATTAAAAAAAGAGAGGGAAAATATTAGTAAAGAACTTCATCATTTTAACAGGCTGATCTTAACAGAGCTTTTACCAGTGCTGCTTAAAGGGAAATCTGTACTAGCAGCCAAAGTAGGACAGAAGCAGAATCCGCCCAACAGTTCTTCTAAAAATTCGTGTACAAAACTACCAGCTTTTCCCCACCCAGGCAATGTGCTTGTGCCTTTAACTTTCGTTTGACAAGCAGAAATAAGTATATGAAGCTTTCCCTTTTAATGCAGATGAATGTTGGGGTGTTAAAAGGTATAGAAGCTTCTACATTTGAGACAGAAATGTGTTTAAATATGCACTGGATAGCAATCAACCTCTCTTTCAGTTCAAGAACCCCTAACATAATAGTCTTGAACACCAGCCTGGTGGCTAAAGTCCGATCAGCAACAGGTTTCAACTCACCACCACAAAGCCCACTAGGTCACTCCAGCTAGTCACCCTCTTACAGCCTAGCATACCACAATGGGTATAAAATGGAGGAACAATTATTTGTATGTGTTGCCTTAAGTTCCTCAGAGGAAGAGTACAATAACAATGCAATATCATGAAATAATCTTAAAGTTAGGGATCTGCATATTAAAAAAAAATTGTATAGGGGATGATAATGCTTTAAACATGAAGCAAATGCTTGTCACTGGAACATTTTGGAACCCAAGAGGAATAGCCCAATTTGGTTCAATTTGTATAATTAATTAAGATTACTTTAATATTTCTCTCCATATCTGAACTGGACCAATGATACCAAAAACAGTTAAGGTCTCACCATCTGTTGTAGAGCAATATAGCCATTGCAGTGGTTGGAGGTAAACTGGCCAGATCCACATCTACATGTTTGGTTCCTGGAGGTACTTTGCTAACACACAGCAGTTCATTCAGTAGCATGTTTAATACAGGGACTGACAAGCTAAAATAAAAAGCAATTTATGTTCATGTCACACAGAGGAAAGTTTAACTAGTAAGCTTGAAACTAATTAGAACTGAGGACTTAGTTTTGCTACAAAACTTTCTTGGGAAAACCAGCTTTGATCCTCTAACAAGACCTATCAATGATTGTCAACCACTAATTATCACTATAGAGCCTTACAAAGAAACTTGTTGATGTTTGTGCTTCTTCAGAGTGTTGGTTTAAGAGACAACTGACATCAAAAACCCCAGCAAACTACAACCACTGCTAACACATACAGTTTGTGTCAATATCATACAAGTGTTAACCAGGAGGATAATCAATACCTTTTCTCTAGAACATCCAAATCCCACTTTAAATGTGCAGCAACTTTCAGAGCAAGCAGCTTTAAAATACGGTTTCTCTTGTTATCAGGTGGAGGTTGAACCTGATTCTGCTCATTCACCAGAGGTTTGGATGCCTGCTCCAAAAATTGAACTATCAGCTGAACAGGTGATGGATCTATTGAGCAGAAAAAAAAGATATGCCTTGAAATAATGTTCTGAATTAAGAAAATGTATTAAGAAATGAGATAACATAATAAAACCATAGAATCCAAAGCTGTCAACTACAGAGACTTCCACCCACACATGAGGCAGGTACCACAAGTATAAAGTCCTTCCATCACTTGAATGGACTCATAGGCCAAAACGGAAAGTCAACAGCAACCTTTCCAAGTTCATGCATCGCTACAATTTTTGCTTGAAAGAAATCCTAACACAGTGTCCGTTGCTCAGGGCTGACTAAATCTGCAATCCTGACCTCTTGATAACCAATGATGGATGCATATCTTTGCAAATAAATATTTGGAGACTTTTCTTGGGTAAAGGCAGCACCACACATTCATACATTTACATATAAAATGTACAGAGTGACGTGACCCTTTTCAACCCCACTGACTTCGGCAAGACTGAAGATGTTTAACAGTGCATTGGATTTCAGGCTTATACAACTGTGAGACAGTACGTAAAATTAATGTAACATTAACTGCCATGCAACGGCAAAAATAAATTGGAGTCTTAGAAGCACCTTACACTTTGTTAGTCTTTAAGATGCCACCAGACTCCCATTTCATCACATAACATGAATTCACAATGCTACAGCACAAGGTAACCACATTACTCAAGAGCACCCAGCAGAAAACCACCTACTCAAGACATTTGGTCCTCTGCAACCTGTTCACAGAGTGACAGAGATAAAGAATACAGTTTAGATCATGACATCACTAACCAGGGGAAGCCTTTTTCAGATGCTTCTCTAGCAGGGACTCCTCTAGCAGGAACTCAAACCAGGAGGTCTGAGGGGGCGTGCAGGGCCTGCTGGAGGTCGCAGCCTCCCGGTCGACAGCTTCCACACTCATGTTCTCATCAGAAGCTTCCTTGGACTTGTACGAGCAATCTCTTCGTCCAGCAACTCCCAGAACTCCAGCTGCCCCTGAGTGAAAACAACTGCCTTTATTTCCTGAACACAGCTGCCCCACAGAGCGTAACACAGATCTCTTACTGGAAAGCAAAGCATTCAAATCCATTGAACTGCATATCACAAACACACCACAACAAACTGAAAGCCTCCTACTTAGTGTCTGAAAAAGTGGTCTGCAGTCCACATAAGCTTACAAAGTATAAAATAGTGTTCGTCTTTAAGGTTGTGCAACTTGGCTCCTCGTTATTTTTGCTGCCACAGATTCGCATGGTTGGGGGAAAGCACCATCAAGAAACAGCCAAGACATGGCAGCCAACCTCGTAGGGTTTTCAAGGCGAGACGTCCAGAGATGGTTTGCCTTTGCACGTTTATCTGTCTGAAATTTAGCTTCCGGTAGGTAGGCATGTTGGTCTGCAGCAGAAAAGCAAAACCCGAGACCACTTAGCTCGAAGGGAACTCTGGCTCTCGACAGCCCATCCCCCTGGAAAACCTTCGAGATGGGCAGCCGCGTTAGTCTGTCAGTAGCAGTAGAAAAGAGCAAGAGTCCAGGAGCACCTTAAATAACAAAATATGTGGCAGCCTGGTATGAGCTTTCGTGAGCCACAGACATCTGAAGAAGTGAAGACGAAAGCTCATACCCCGCCACATATTTTGTTCGTCTTTAAGGTGCTCCTGGACTCGAACTTCGCTGCCTGGAATTATTACCCGCTCTTTGAAAGTCCTGCTTTGGAACTCCACCACCGGATCCTTACATCAAAAACAAGAAGTTTGGCAACAGCACCTAAAGAAAATATCCCCCCCCCCCTCTCCCCCCCCAGCCGCCTTCCCCCACCCACCTGCCAAAGCATTCCCTCCGCTCCAGAGCACCCTCCGCAATTACCTTCCTGATAGCCCGGTCCCCTCGACCGCCGCAGCTCCTCGGCGTTCATTCATACGTTCATTTCCTCTGCGCCGCCAACCCTCTTCCTTCTGCCTCCCCGCCCAGGATGATGCTCCTGCCGCAGCCGCCGCGCGCCTCCGCCCCCTCCTCCGCCCCAAAATGGCCGCGGCCTGCCTCTCTTGCTCTTACGCTGCCGACCTCGCCTCGGGGAGGGAAGGCGGGCGGGGGTTGTCGCTCCGCCTCGGCCCCTCAGTTCAGGCCGCTCCAGAGACGGCCGTGAGCGGGCCTCGGAAAACTCTTCCTCCTCGCCGGCGACTAGGGTCGCGCCTTCCGTCGGCGTCCTCAGGCGAAGATCGCACCTCAAGGGCTTGATTAGAACTCAGGCTGAGAAACAGGCTGGCCGCTGGTCGTCGCTGCGGCGTCGAAGCCGGCAAATACAACCGGCACAGCTTCACGGTGCAGTAGCTCAAGAACCATGGCGTGTGGAGCGCCTTTCAGGACAGTCTCAGGGGGGAAATTAAGGACAGCGATAGAGAATCCATGGTTGCTCATAGGGACATAATTGCCAACGGAGAATCCATGACTGCCCAAAGGCAATATTGCCCAGAGGTCATCCCAGCTCTCCCAGCTCTCGTTAGGGGCTCTTTAAAAAGTTATGGCCGCCGCCGCTGTCAACAGCAACTGCAACAGCCACGGGGGGCTGAAATGTCCCCCCCTCTCTGAGCCCAGAGGTGGTGGCCTTGGACTGGTAGGGATAAATTCCACTTCTCGAGTGTGATGCCGCTCAGACATCACATGCGAGAGGTCATTCCGGCTCCATCTCTCAAGTAGGGGCAAATTCCACCACACGTGAGAGATTCCGGCTCCCCCAGCTCTCGTTAGGGGCTCTTTAAAAAGTTATGGCCGCTGCCACTGTCGGTGGCGGCTGCAATGGCCAGGAGGCCCGAAATGTTTCCCCGCCTCCCTGAGTCCCAGGGTGGTGGCCTTGGACTCGTAGGGGCAAATTCCACCTCTCACGTAGGGGCAAATTGCACCACACGGGAGAGGTCATTCCAGCTCTCCCAGCTCTCGTTAGGGGCTCTTTAAAAAGTTATGGCTGCCACCGCTGTCAGCAGCAGCTGCAACGGCTGTGGGGGGGGGGCGTTCCCCTGCCGGGACATATGTCCCGTATCAGGGACCTTGTTGTTGCTGGCTGCACGTTTGTCTAATTTTAACATGGCTGCCAGGTTCCCCCTGGCCATTGGCAAGAGATGGCAAGGTATGGTTGACAGATCCTGCTTGGGAAACTCCTGAGGATTTGGGGGTGGCGCCTGAGGGGGACCTCAGTGGGGTACAATGCCATAGAGTCCACTTTCTAAAGAATCAGTGTCTGAAGATGAGCTATAATTCTGTTGTGTGCTTGGGGGGCTGCGAGCTGCTTTAGAGGCGAAGATGAGGTAGATTTTAATTTTTAAAAAATATGTGATGCTCTGTGGTAGAGCATTTGCTCTACCGAAGTTTCGTCCACAGCTTCTGTATTTTGTATCAGGCAGCAGGGGATGTGGAAGACCTCTCTCTGTAAGACCATACAGACAGAGCTGCTGCCAGTACTGATTTCCTTAAGCTAATGGCCTGACTCAGAAGGCAGCTTCATTTGACAGGTTTGATCTGGTGTCGTCACGCTTCAGCAATGGATTTTAAATGCATGATCACACAGTCAACATCTGCCTCCTGTCCCCAGCTGTTGGTTCCAGGCTCAAAACCCCTTTAACCTGGAGTATTTTGTTACCAGGTCCCAAATTGGTGTTTTCTCAGGTCTCCTGTTTGAAGCCGCATTTCCCCCGTGTGATTGCTCCTCCGGTGTCAAGCCACTTCGGGTTTAAACCCCCTCCCCACTCGAAAGCTGCCCAAGGCTTCCGCTTTTTGCCCACCATTTTTTAATGCATCGGTGGTGTGCGCATAGGCGGAGCTCTGCTACCGTGTTTAGAAAAACCAACATTTAAACGGTCACTTGTTTTAGCGTTTAGATGAGTTTGGAATCTCATGGAGGCCATTTTTGGGTCAAACGTTTAAAGGGAAGTCTTTTGTTGGAGGGGTTGGATTAATTTGCCCTGCTGGTTCTGCACATGCGCCATGGTAATTTCACCCAATTCTATGGATGAGTGCCTATGCACATGTGCAAACTGAGGGGGGGAAACCGCCGACACACGCTCCTGCACATTGGTAGTGTAGACGCCGAGGAGCAACATGACTGCGCAGTGAGGCGGGATAAGGGAAGTAAGTGTGATCGCGATTATCCAGATAAAAAATAATTGCGTCAGAACTGGACCAGTTTAAACCACTCTCAGCACGCCGTCTGAACACACCCTTAGAGTGAAATCTGGCCCCACCAATCTTTGCCATGGATTTAGGGTGGTGCCTGACTAAGGTATTTTATAAAGTTCATTACATCCAAACCCTGTTAGGTCCAGTGGAGTAGGGTCTGGGTCATGACCTAGGTCATTTGGATATTAAGCAAGACCCAGGAGGAAAATGGTGTGGGGGAGGTTATGGTCAGGGCCGGCCCCAGCTTATTTTGCACCCTAGGCGGGGATCCCTTCTGGCGCCCCCTCCCCGTGCGCCCACCAATTTTCACAAATAAATGCATTTTAGGAAGAATGAAAAACACAAATAATCAAGAAACTCCCAGAGTACAGGGCCGGGTGCAGTTTGGCGCCCCTAAGGGCCGGCCCGCTCTAGGCGATCGCCTAGTGAGTGAGCCGGCCCTGGTTATGGTCTCCTACGCAAAGAGCATCCATGCTCGCCTGGACCTTTGCTGAGGAGATGCCAGTCACTGTATGTTGCACCTCCTCATTGTGCTGCCCCAGCAGTCTGTTGGGCAGCTTGGTCAAACAACTGGCCCCAGAATGGTGCACTTTGGGGACACTGGTCCAGTTCTCCTGATAAAGCCTGTTATTTAACTTGAGAAATAAAATATTTTTTATGATCCATGAGGGAGAATATTAGACATTTATACTGGACCTTCTCAATTGATGCGTGGACCAGAGCATCTTTGTTTTCTTGTAACATCACAGGCAGAGTTCTCAAGAGATAAGTGCAGAAAACAGCAGAAATCAAGAGTGTTCTGACAAATGATTCTACACTGGGCAAGGGAAGGAGAACTTCTTCCCCTGGATGGCTTAAACAAGGGCAGCAGTTGCCTTTAAGCCATTTTTCATTTGTTAATCCTAGTTAGCAATGAACTATTTTGAGATCTGGTAGGTGACATTACGGTGAGCTGAAGCAAGCTAAGTTAGTGTTGAAATTGGCAAGAACGTGCATACCACTGTTAGGAGCGGATCCAGTGATTTCGAAAATGAGTTCTGTAGCCACATCCCAGATGGGGGGGGGGGGGAGAATTAGTATACAGATGTCTCATCTTGGCCGTCTGTCACAGTATCTTGTAAACACATTCAGTGTGGGATTACCCGTTGAGTATTTTCCCAATCTCCCACATCTCCTTTCTCCACTGCACACTATGCTTTGCCTTAAGGCAAAAGTTTATTGGTCAGCGCTACCTTTGGTAGGAACTTTGAATTGCCACACCAGTATTTGCTTGGTCCAGACAGTTACTCACCGTTTCAGAAGAATTTGCTAGAAATATATGAGAGAGAAGCAATCTTCCATGATGTTTTGCCAGGCCCAAATGCCCGTGTGTGTCAGGGGACTGAGCTGATCCATCTCTCAGCTAGAAGTAGGTGCAGACTACATGCTTTATGCAGCAGGAAACTTTCACTTTTGTGTTCTGTAGTTTTTCACCTTTTGGTAGGTTGTTTTGCAATATTTGTTCTGTTGTAGAAAGCAAACTGCAGAGGGTACACAGAACAAGGAGGACTAGGTGTGTACAGAGCCCACAGTGGTGGTCAGAGAAACACCAGGATCTCTGTAGAGCCGGTCACTGACAACCCCTGCCAGGGCCACAGTAGAAGCTGAGCCCCCAGCAGCCCAAGATATATTGCCATAGACAAAGTGTTAAATATTTTTAATTGACACTCAGATACAAAAGAGAAACAACTAAAACAAGAATACAGATATATTTTACAGTATCAGCACAGACTGTATAAAACAAATTAAACAATACAAGATGGCTGAAATGTAAACACTTGAATCTATAGATTACTTCAAGCTCTTTCAGAACTACAAAAATACTTTTAAGTTCAACATATTCAGGAAACTATTTTTCCTAACTTTATACATCACATATAAAAACATTGTGTTCAGATCATTTTAAAGGAATGTGAGGTAAATATCACACTATTGTTCCCATATAGCCGGTGCTAATAAATAGGTCAATTGATTAGTGTTGTTAAACAAGATACTAAAATGTTTCTAAAGTGTGTTTTCCTAGAAGGATACATGTCTCAACAATGTACTGAGTCCCCATGTCCACATTTTATAAACATTCATTTGGAAGTTCATAGAGCTCTTTTAGCTTTACAAACTTTGGTCCCCATTCTTTGAGGTAATCAAAATTTAGATCTTCCTCTATGCTGGAGGTGTCTAACGAACTCAGGCTTCCAGCTGAAGAACACGGGCCCTCTAGGCAATAGAAATGCATAGTGTCTGCTGGAAGACTGTGCACATCATTGTCTGCTTCCTGTATTATTTGAGTCACATAATGTTTGAAGTCTGGGACACTGGTAACCAAAGAACTAGATTCTCTTCGGAAAGTGTGATTCATGGGTGGGTTTCTCTGTGGTCCAGAATGTGATTCGAGGAGTGAAGCAGCAGTCCCTGGTGAGAGTTGGGGTATACTTTGTAGAGGTTTCTTTAATTCATCTATTTTATAAGCATTCTGGAAAAATGCAAACAAAAAAATTAAAGGAAAAAAATTACTAATACTAATGTAGCACTTTCCATTTGCAAAATGCTTAATAGTCTTTGTCGGGTAGGGTCCAAAGAACTACAAGAGGAACTCTGCTTACGGGACAAGGATTTCCTGCTACCCCCTTCTTACTGCAGCCTGCTAGGCCCCCTGAAAAGCCATTCTGGGGTTGGCTGACCTTCCGGAATATTATAGGCCGTGGCACAGGCACTGCGGCTAGAAAGGGGGAGGGGAATACATAAGGATCAGGACTCCTTTGTTGCCCAAGGGTGTCTTCTTCTCATGGATGCCAGTGGCTGAATCCAACCCACTGTGTTTGCCTCCCAAGCCTGTTATGAAAGCAGGTCACAACAGAACTAGCTCTTATTTTACAGTTGGGCTTAAGGCAGTGAAAGATGGTGACCTGTTTTGAGTCTATGGGCATTTGGATTTGCCAAGTCCAACTCTCCAGCCCTCGATCAACACTCATTCTCAAAAAAATCACAGCACAGTTTTAGAAATGTGTACTTGGAAGTAAATCCCACTGGGCTCAGTGGGGCTTAGGCCCAGGTGAATGTGTGCAGGATCGCAGCTGTAGTCAACGAGATAGCATGTTGTGCATATTACCTTTCCCCCACCTGCCAACATGCACTATCTCAGGGCATCATGGACACTTCTTATATAACTATCAACCCAGAGCTTTCCCCCCCCCCTGCTTAAAGTGTACAGATTGATCAGCAGATATAAACTGTGAGAGTCACGATAGGAAAACTGTTCATACCTCATATAATAATAGTATACATATTTGTGCTACTCAAAGATCAAACTAGAGATTTTATTATATATGAAAAAGCATTAGGAGATCTCAGCTGTCAGGAACTGGCTGGCAAAACTCCAGCCCTGGTAAAAGGACTTAGGGCTGATTCTGGAAAACAAGGATGGGGGGGAAACGGTTGCATGCACAGGGCTGATTTATTAATTGATGTTTACTGATGATAGGTTCAGGAATGCTTTCTACTCCAAAGTTGCTTAAACCTCTGGATAGAGTTATCTCCTCCTTCAGATATGGTGGTGGTCAAAAGTGCTGTCAAGTCGCAGCAAGCTTATAGCAGCCTCATATGGTTTTCAATGCAACAGACGAACAGAGATGCTTTGACACTGCTTGCCTTTGAGAAGCAGTCCTGGACTTCCAAGGTGGTCTTCCATCCATGTAGTAACCAGGGTTGACCTTGCTTAGCTTTCAAAATCTGATTGGGCCTGGGCTATCCAGGTAAGGGCCCTTCAGATGTATCAACCAATTAAAACTTTGAGTACTCCAGAGCCTGATCCTGCCTTTGGGCAGTGTATCCTCAGGAAAGGCTCCCTTGAGCCCCTTATCCCAGAAGTAGTATTTTGTGGCAAACTGAGAATTCTCTCATACTGCCTGTGACCTTCCTGGATGCTCCAAGCATAGTAAGAATGACACCACTGGTGGGGTGGTAGGACCACTGCTAGTCTTGGCACCCTGGCAGATGTCTACCTCACTATGTCAGGCTTGGAATGCTCAAAGGGAATCAACAATGAAAAACATGCAATATGAGGGACGTCTGTAGGAACACAGCTGGTACAAAACCTGGGGTAAAAGTTTTACCGTAAAACATTTGTTTCAGGAGGGTATGTGACAGAAACAGGTCAAAAATCAAAGGAAAACTGGACCTTATTTCAGGGAATACCACAACCATTTTTGGTTTTTTAATTCTTCTCCACCTCCCCACCCTCAGCTTTAGTTGTTCAGGCCAGTTAAACTCACTGCCCATGCTTGGCCATGTGATCATGTGTGGAGACACACCAGAGCTTCGTAAGCTTTCTGTTCTGTTGAAATAAGGGTCCAAGGATTCCCTTGACAGGCTGCAATGCATACTTAGGTACACTGCAGAGAGAATGGGAGCGGAGAGTTTCACATGCATTACCACCAGTGGGGTGGGGGAACTAGCTACTGGCAATCATTTCAGTTTTCCAGATTTTCTCCAGGCAAGAGTTCACAAACTTTTTCTTAATGCCTTCAGAAGGTCCTTAATTTTTACATCTCTGCTGCACATTTGAATCTGGACTATGTTGTGTTTTAAGATGCCACAGTGATGCCATACCAGGTCATGCAAAACCATACCAGGTCATGCTCCCCTCCTCCCTCACTATAATGGAAGACGTTTTCTCTAACATCTTCCCAACTTTCATGTTCCTCAGGAATGTAGTAAATTCCTCCTTTCCGAAAACTTGATCTCCCCCATTGACTCCAAACGGTATAAGAGACTAATAAACCTAGGGGGGAAAGACATATTTGTTACATGGGGGCCTTTACCTGCACAGTATACTAATTTAATTTCCATAATATGAAAACAACCTAATAAAAACAAGAAGCAATTTAATGTTTATGTTTCTAGGCAAGAAATGCAGTGGTTAATTTAAGGGTACAGTAAACAAAGGTACACTCTTCAGGAAGGTTATGAATTATCTCTATCTTATATTCAAGCTTCATTAAAAGGGTATTTTACTTACCTACAGGATCCACTAGGACATTTAAATAGAAGGCATTTTGGCCAGTCTCTGGCCTTTCACCAATCCTGAGTAAATAAGACACCCAAAGTAAGTAAAACACTGTTTTAATGAAGATTAAAGCGGTAATATAATTATTTGAGCCATTATGTTTTTGAGACACGTACAATGTTTCTGGGGAGGTGGTTAATGTTATTTCAAAACAATCAGTCAAGTTCATTTTTGCATTGCATGATTCAAAGTTAATCTAATGAGACAATCCTATAGATTCAAGTGGTGTTTTCTCAGTGCCAGGCTATGGTGTATAAACCTGTGGATCTCTACCTGACACACCAGACAGAAGAAGCCCTAAGCATACATATGGCTCTGAATCACAGCTTTAATGTCTTATAAAAAAGACACTTAACGTAATCAGAAATGGCATTAAAGAAATAGTAAACAAAGAAAGAGAAAAGGGACACCAGTGGATACAGAAGAGTGAACTGCGAGCAGTCTGTGTGTATCCTGCCATGCAGACATCATTAGTTTGTGCAGATTCTGTACTGAAATCATGAGTAATATTCTAAGTTAGGAGGGCACCTTCCATCTAATGGAGGGAGGATGATGAGCAGGGAATCCATTAGCTGTCAATTATAATTTAGCTCCTGGCCATCCCGATCTAGGCATATGACTTATCTGCTGTTAAAGCTAAAAGCTGCTTGGATGCAGCAGCTGCTAGCCACTGTGAATTCTTTGGAAGAAGAGTGTGGAATACATGTAATGAATAGAGCAAGGAAGGGAGTTCTGTGACTGCTACATAAGCACAAAGAGCTTCTTCTTCCTTTGTTACTGGCCAAAATGGCCATATAGGTATTGAAGTATGGCTGGGGGGACAGCAGAAATATAGCAAGCCATACAGAAGAAAAGTTTGCATTCTAGTATGTGGGCCAATCTCTGTCAAAAACCCACAAACACACCTAAAGAGTGAGAAAGGAGGGCAACAAAAAAGAGGGAGAAACAGAGCCAGGTCTCCATAAAATATCTGCACTAGTTGTTAAAAATGACTTCTATTATTCAAATGTTGTTAGTTCAACAGGATCACAGTCTGGATTAAGGTAACGTGAGAAGGGCCAAATCCTCCTACCTAGAAAGACAAGCAGGCACATGCTGATGGCCAAGATAGAACCAGAACTGAGTCCCACTGGTCTTCCTGCTTTCACAGGGCTGATTTCACACCATTTTCCTTTATATCCTTCAGGGCACTGGCAGACATATTTGTCTCGGGATTGTGCTACGCAGGTACCTCCATTTCTACAATTCCAGTGTCCACAAGGTGATGATGTGCACTGTTTAAGGCCTGTAAGACTGTCTGTCACTTCCACTTTGCCAGCCGGACACCTGAATGGAGAAACCATTTTAAATGTTTTAAATAAGAAGGATTTAAAATCCCACCTCAGAGCAGAGAGGAGAGGTGGGTTTTTGGAACCCACATCCTCAGTAGTAGTAGGAATATGCAAAAACTCTAGCAAAACTAAGAGGCTGACGATCCTAATTAGGGCTCTGCTGCTGTCGGTCTATATGGCCACACTCCTGGAGAGATTTGCCAGATATACTGCCTCCAGTGGATGTGCAAAGGTCTAAAGGGACCTAAACCAACTGGTGCAGTGTCATCCTGGAGACTGTGTGATGCCCAAAAGGTGGTGCAATTTCATTTTGCCCTCCAGACCCACAATTTCCTCTGATCTGGAAACCAGCTGCGATATTATTCTGGATGCCCTTTGTGTTCGTGTGTGTCACAGAATCTAGAGCAGCTGCAAGAAATGTTTTGGGAATAGAGGATATCCACAAGGCTAGCTAGATCTAGAGATGCAAACCTCTCACCACCCACTTACTGGTGCACAGGAAATTCAGTACAGCAGGCAGCAGAAGTGTTTCCTTCCTACACAATGGTCAGGAAAGGGAGATTAATAATACAATGCTGTATGAAGCATGAGGCTTCTGCAGGGAAGTAAGAAATCTTGTTTGTTCACAAGGCACTGCTCGAGATGGCTCTAGTTAGGCCTGATTCAGATGCAGGCATGCAATTAACAGTCCCTAGGCATCTAGAGAGCAATTATGTGAATCCAAAAAAGCATCTTACCTCCAGAATAAACAGGTCACAGTAAGGAGCCCCTTCTAACAAGAAGCTCTTGAACAATTCAACTTCTCATATTTAAAGTATTTTAACATCATTTCCTAACAATAGCTAACTGTCCAACTTGATGAGTGCACGTTCTTAGCTAACTCATCATCTTTTACCTTCTAACAGCATGTAAACATATCTATCCTTGTCTTCTTAAAATACAAAAACCTGTTAGTTTATTCTTGCTATTTTTTATCTTAACAAAGTCTATTTAAAAATAGTGATTATAAGTTTCTCATAATCATTTGGTTTTCAACTAGCACATCCATCTTTGAATCATACCTTCACTTCTGTGAAGTAGGGCACTCCTGCTATTCTCAGATGCTCTCTGCTCTTGAGCTTCAACAAATAATATCTACTGACAATGGGTCAGATGTGTTCTACTCTTCACAAAGCTACATAATTGTATAAGTACTTTGTTTCTTGCCCCTCTCCAAGGTTATTCTATTCTGGGTCTCCAAACTCCCTTTTTTGGCATCTTTAGCATCTCTAGCTGAGAGGCCTGGCTGCCTTTGTTTTTGTGCATGTTTTATGATTTTTGATCAAGTCTAGCAACTGTTCCCCTATATTTCTGGCTATATTCTTACAAAAGTATATGTTTGAAAAGGATAAACAACAAGAGGTCATACCTGCACTCATACTTCCTCCACAGGTCTACACAGTGGAAAGGACTGTTGCATGGCTGATTGCTGCAAGAGCTAGAATGGCAGCCAACAGTGACACTGTGTTGCTCCACAATGAAACTGGATCCCGTGCTTTTACCATCTGCCAGAAGAGGCTGGCTGTTCAGTCGAACATCCCGCATACATCCTGCAAGGAGACAGCCAAAGGGAACGTGATTGAAGAATTATTTACCCTCTTATCACGGGAGCAGAGGGTCTCCAGCTCTGCCTCCAGTCATGTCATGTGTGGCCCAACAGCCACCATGCTGGGGTCACATCATAGCCAACATTATTGCTCCGCATGACTGCAAGCAGACCCATGACATCATTCTAATGCAACAGCACAACTTGGGAACTGCGATGAAGGGAAGAACCATCCTTGCCTGATATGACATTATGCAAAGCTGTTCCGTGACACAAGATGAGAATGTGTTAGAGCAGCAATGAGAACCAATGCCCAGGGTTCCCCTACTGCTAAACAGATGGCATCACCAATGCAACACTAGATACCTAATCATTGTAAGTAATTTGTTTCAACTGCTTTTGATAGACAAGCATGGATATAGATAAAATTTTGCATCTGTTAAGGTTCAGTGCGCTGCATCTCCCATGACAGATCGCAGATAGCACAGATGGAAAGGAACCACCTAAGATCTTGGGAAACTGTTGCCAGTCAGAATAGACAGCGCTGGGCAAGATGGATCAATGGACTGGCTTAGCAGACGGCAGCTTCTCATAGCAAAAGTGGGATAGAATAGCTCCATTTACTTCTTTCAGTGCCAACTGGGCACTATTGGAACAATATACAACCATACACATGATGTTATTAGCTTGCTGCTTTTCAACTTTTCCCTTCGCTTTCAATCACATCACATACCTTGGAAATCACTTTCTGAATGGTTAGCAAGACGGTTTCCCAGCACAATGCTTGTCAGATCCATGTCCAATTGTCTGTTTTGTCCCAGAATGAAGGATGTCTCATGATCCCCTCCACCATCATTAATCCGCAACAAAAATTCATTGTGATACTTTTCTAGAGTTAGTACAACCCAGTGGCCATTATCTATGCGTACACTGCTTAGCTGAAGCATATGACCCTCATCTTCCAAACTGAAGCTCACACTGAAATGTCCACCAATTACCTGTATAAACACAGGATTATGAATTGTTATACACTTTTTATAAGATGTACAATACACATTTGTTATTTAAAATCAAAATGTTTCATAAGAGCAAACTGTTGTTGGTTACATGGCTGAAAAAGCTCTCCTCAGGTCCCATGTTTAAAGATGAAAGTTGTTATTGAGAAGGTATGTGGTTTCTCATTCAACTAGTTTTTTAAAAAGTCTATTTTTAATCAACAAACTATGAGATTTCATCCTAGTGGATAACAGTGGATGAATTGCTTACCTCCATTCTAATGTAGCCATTTCCATCAGCAGAGGTCATACTGAGAAGGGTGCAGGAGAACATTCTTGTGCGCACCATAAGTTGGGCTTGTATTTTGTAAGCACTGAGCATGTTTTTCAGTTCATAATGAATCCAACTATCCCTTCCAAAGGTCCATTCCGGAAGAACTAAATATGAAAGAACACATGAAATCTATGGTCTAATACAAATGAATTTTTCCCCTCTCTCTCCATAAGTGCTCACAGTGTGTTCAAATGTTCTTTCCCCCCCACACACACACACGTATTACTATGCAGAGGGTTTGTTGAACTGATACTTGTCAGAATCCAGACTGCTGGGCAAGAGGCTTGGCAAAACAATTATTGAGTCTTGCTAGCCATGACCAAAGCTTCGTCATAGCCAGATGACATCATTATTCTTTGTACCGATAGATTTAATTTACCTTTGTCACATCTTGGTCCAATGTAGCCAATGTTACACTCACAGGTAACAGAGTTCCAGTCACCCAAGCATTTGCCATGGATATCACAGGAGGGAACTCCAAGTGTCTGGCACAATCCATCAGTCAGTGCGCAACCTGGTGCACTGTTTAAGGATTCTGCGGGATGTTCTAAATCGTACACCTATGAAAAGAAGAGACAGGCCAGAAGTATTAGGAGAAAAAGCGGCAGCTACATTTGGCAGCTGGAAAGGGGAGCAGAGGACATAACTTCACAGTGATTTTACCTGGCTGTCGATGATGACATTTCGTATGCAGCCAGTAAACCCTCTGAAGTGCTTTTGTGAAGCATGGTACGGCAGGGCTTTCTTAACACCACCCAGCTGAAGAGGTTGGTGAACACTGAGAAATCTAAGAACAGTAAGACAGAAACAAACAAACAAAAAAAAACATGCAAATCTCAGTGAACGTTTTGTTACCTGGAATTCCAGTCTTGCGTTGTTGAATTATAAGTAGAATCTTCTGTCATGTAATGTGATAATTCTTCTGATGGTTAACTTACAATAAAATAAACAAGATCTACCACTCAGTGATGCAGTTCACACTGCCCAATTATCAAGCTATAAGAGTTCTGGCTTCTACCCCTTCCTGGGAAATTTCCTCTTCTCTGCGTAAGAGGCTGCTTCTACATGGAGGTTTGAATCCAGGCTGGCATCTAAACTGAAGCAAGTTTTTTTTTAAGCATCCAGATGATGCTCTCTCTTAATCATCCACATTCTGGGGTTTTCCCTTCTGATGTGATCTTTCCTAAACATGGTTTGATATAATTTTTGAAAGATCGCAGCACTTTTGCACACGGTATAGTCAAGAATGTGTGCATTGTTTAAGATCCTGCCCACTCTGATGCCATTTTCCTTGCCTCATAAGCTTGGCATGGCCACTATTCCCCACCACCATCATCAGAGGGCTTTTCTTTTAGAATCGGCCACTGCTAGATCACTATAGTGCTACAGAATTATAACAATGTGTTGCAATGCTCTAGTTCGTCCTCTAAATTCCCAGCTCTTTGTTTTTAAAAAGAGCCTCTAGTCAAACATGCGGCCCGAGGGCTGGATCAGGCCCTTGGAGGGCTGAAATCCGACCCACAAGGCTGAAATCCGACCCACAAGGCCCTGGCTGTTTCCTGCTTCCTTTTCCAGTTCTGCGGCTGCTGCCACATCACAGCTTGCTTTACCAGACTGTCTCAATAGTCTGATTGAGAGAGTCTGGTAAGGAACTGGCTGAGGCTCCTTCCCCTCCTCCTCCCAGGGGGAGGGAGGGAACCGGCCAGGGTACCTCTATCTTACAGGAGACAAAGGGAAGCCGTTCCTTCCACTGGCTGAGGCTCCTCCCTGAAGGGAGGGAGAGAACGAGGGAATGAGGGAGAGCTTGCTTTGCTGGGCTGCCTCAGTTGCATGGGAGAAATATCAGGCACCTTTAAGACCAACAAAGTGTTGTTCAAGGTATGAGCTTTTGTGTGCCTTGCTACAGTATATGTGTATTTTGTTGCGCTCCTTATGCTGTGTGTGTGTGTGTTTTGTTGGGCTTCTTATGCCAGGGCTTTCCTGGGTGCAACTGGGTTCTCTCCCTTTTGTCACTGTATTCATGCCCTCATGATCCAGTCATGATCCAGTCTTTCTCAGTAAGAAAGCAATGTGAATTATTTTAGAGGAAGAATAACAACAAGCCAGTGAGGTGGATTAGGCTGAGTGTGTGTGTGTTTTGTTGGGCTTCTTATGCCAGGGCTTTCCTGGGTGCAACTGGGTTCTCTCCCTTTTGTCACTGTATTCATGCCCTCATGATCCAGTCATGATCCAGTCTTTCTCAGTAAGAAAGCAATGTGAATTATTTTAGAGGAAGAATAACAACAAGCCAGTGAGGTGGATTAGGCTGAGTGTGTGTGTGTCCAGACCAAGTTCACTCAGCACATTTTCTTTGGAGGAAGTTGTAGTTATTTCTCTGGGGAAGAAGTTTTGTAGACAAACACATAGCCCTCAGTCTGTGTCAGGATGCCTTCTCATGTTCTTGATCAGCACATGAAGCAACGTATGTACAAAAGTTTGCAGTGCCCAGCCATTTCATGTTTTCCCGTGTCCTAGGCTCAGAACACTGACCATGAGATTTGTGCAATGAATGTCAATAAATCAAAAGTAGGTTTGCAGCTTACAGATACACACCTGAACAGCATACTCAAGATTGCTACAACACAGACATTTTGGTGCAATAATTCAGAGCAAGAGGTGTCAGTTATCAGAGACTGTTAAATAGACAAAATATTGCAAAAGTGCTAATGTTTTAAGCATGTTTTATTTAAAGAGTAAAAAAAATTAATTGTGTTTGTCTGTGTCCTTTATAATCTCTGTTACCTGGCATTACATTTTATGACACACATGGCCTGGCCCGACAAGGTCTCATTTATGTCAGATCTGGCCGTCACGACAAATGAGTTTGACACCCCTGCTCTAGTCCTTTTTGTTACAGAGATATAAGGGACAGAGATCTACTTTAAAATAAATAAAAACTGGGAATTCAGAGGAAGTAGCAGATCATGGCAATACACTGTTATGTTATTGTGCGATAGCAATCTAGCAAACACTGATTTTTTTTAAAAAAAAGCCCTCTAGTGGTACAGGGTGGAATAAGGGATCTTCTGCATTCACAGCAGGAACAAGAAATATATGGAGAATACATGTCATACATTTGATCCAGTATAATCACACTTTGCTTCTAAATCAAAGAACAAAAACCAAGATTACGTGACCACACCAGAGCTTCTTACTTGTCTAGCTTCACCTTCCATAAACTCAGAAAACTGTTTACTGCCATCTGATTTCAAACAATGCGAACTGCCATGTTTCTTCTTCTTAGCCAGCTGCAAAAAGCAGTATCTCAGCGAGTGTGTATTAGAGGAACATTGACACTGGAGGCCCTCCCTCACTACGTCCAATTTTGCTATCTTTACTCAGCTCCCAAGTCCTAGTTTCTTGCAGCCATTTTAGTCAGGCTAGCTTCATGCTCAGTAGTAGATAAAATGAAATATCTTCTTTCTGACGACAATGAGCATATTATTATGCACTGGGTACTAAGAAAAGCCATGTGAATTTTTTTGCTCAGCATTGAATCTGCTGCAACTTATGTTTTACAATCACTTGCTATTTTATTGTGCTTTTACTCTTGTTTTATTTATAACAAAACAACAGCCCAAACAGTGATACTGGAACGGCCTTTGACCCTGTACAATAATTTCTTACCTATCATAAACCAAGATTACTCGCCAAGCTGCATAACATCTGGAATGAGCCATGGTTACAATTAAAGGCTCTCTAATTTTTTTATGTAATTTTTCAAAATACACAATTCATTGAAAGAAAACCAAGAAAGTAAGAAGACAATACCAGTCATTCATCACTCATAAAAAACATATAGAGATAACTTCTCTCATGTCTCTCTTTAATGTCTTGTTTGTCATTCCCTCTTCTCTTCCTACACCAAATCTAACATGTTTAAAATAAGATTTAAAAAAGTTTACCCTTAACTTACAGCCCCGTCAACTAAAACTTTACTTGGTTAATCAAGTTGTATCAGTAGAAGGCTGCAGTTCCAATTTTTACCTCTCATTTCCTGGAGTTTCAGAAGAAACTTTACAGACAGATTGGTCCACCTTTGACACTTCCTCCAGCTTACCATCATTATTCATAACTGAAACATTCAGACAGTGGTCCAAGATAAGTTGTACGTTCTAAAGTGGAACAAGCATGTATTATTATTATTTTAATTATCTTTACATAAAAAAGCAGTATTTACAGTGATTACATTTGCAGCATTAATATTTTTAATTATAATAGAGTACACTACTTCCCAGCCTCAGCTGAACACAAAATCATTGCAATGGAATCTCGACCATGCTGAAAGGAAGGCCATAGACAGCCTCAGAAACAATCCAGATATTATAGTTAAAGAGGCAGACAAAGGTGGAGCCATTGTCATCATGAATAGATCAGACTACATCCAGGAGGCTCAAAGACAGCTCTCAAATACTGCTATTTACAAACAACTGTACTCCTATCTCACACAGGAATACAAAAAAGA
Organism: Gekko japonicus; assembly: GCF_001447785.1. NCBI lineage: Eukaryota > Metazoa > Chordata > Lepidosauria > Squamata > Gekkonidae > Gekko > Gekko japonicus. Next base: position 1,775,733 of record NW_015165235.1, read on the forward strand.
ACTAAACAAGATTTTAAAAGAATTACCCCTGCACATTCAGGAAAAAATCCTTTCAGACACACCACAGGAACCTCAACCAGGTACCTTTTACCTTCTACCCAAAATACACAAACCCGGCAACCCAGGATGCCCTGTTGTTTCAGGCATAGGCACCATCACAGTGAGGGTATCTTGGATACATGAACTCTAAGACTCTATGCCATCAACACTCATAGTTATGTGGATGACACCACAGATTTTCTGAGGAAAATACAGTCTTTGAACAACCTTCCAGAGAATAATATTTTAGTCACCATGGATGTGGAATTTCTGTACACCAACATCCCATACAAAGATGGATTACAAGCCATAAGGAACATGATTTCTGACAACACCACAGCTGACTTTGCCACCAAACTCTGCCATTTTATTCTTACCCATAACCATTTCAAATTCAGTGACAACTTGTTCCTTCAGATCAATGGTACAGCCACATTGCCCCACACTTGTGCCAACATCCTTATGGCTGACTTGGAGCAGTGCTTCCTAAACTGCTACCCACTCACATCTATACCTGTGATACACTGATGATATCTTTCTTGTTTGGACACATGGTAAAGAAGCCCTGGAATATCAGGCATTCAATGACTTTCACCTCACTATCAACCTGACAGTGAACCAATCTATGCAAGAAATATATTTTCTGGACACTATTGTAAAAATACACAATGGATGCATAGACACCACTTTATATGACAGATAATGACAGTTCTCTTTCACAAATACTTGGGGGGCAAATCTTTTCTTGCCCACAGACAGCCCCCCAATCTTAAATAACTTCTCACCTACAATAATACAACATCTAATTTGAACATGGACACTGGTATGAGAACTTGCAATAAACCCAGATGCCAACTTTGCTGCCACATACACCCAGATAACACAATTACTGGACCTAACAACATTAACTACACCATCTCAGGCTCATTTACTTGCATCCTCTAACATTGTATATGCCATTAAATGCCAACAATGCCCTTCAGTTCTCTACATAGCGCAAACAGGTCAAACCTTATCCCAAAGGATAAATGGACACAAATCTGACATCAAGAACCACAAAATGTAGAACACTTCAGCTTCCCAGGACACTCAGTGTGGGACCTCAAAGTAGCTGTTTTATTTGCAAAAGAATTTCAGAATCAGACTAGAATGGGAGATTGCTGAGTTACAAATTATTACAACACTCAGGATGATGGAACCCCCAGGGCTTAACAGAGATACCCGTTTCTTATCTCACTACACATGCTAATATCATTCAGTTCCCACATCTGTTTGTAAACTATTATGTTTTATGCTAATCTGCTACTATTCACAGGTTTTACCAACTGTCTTAATCCAGTCATAGTTCTAGTTGGCCCCTCCTGGCAACATCCTCCACTGATCTTAACCCCTACACCACGCTGGTGGTAAATGCCCTTCCAGCATTGCCACATCTCAAATAATGTTGAAGTTATACACCGACTTGCTTTTGCAATAAAGTGCTTTATGTATAGCAAAGAGTAACTTGCAAAGTTTTCCACAGACAAAAATCACGTGGATAGACAGCTAGATGCTAACTATCAACAGCTAAGAGAAATTTGGGGGTTTATGTTTCATACTTGCCTTTCCATCATTTATTATTTTAATGTTATGCCAACGACGATCAGCTACGTTGACCTCCTTCGACAGCTGCAGGAACAGCGCCCCTGAGCCATGATTTATAGTTAGTGATGGAACACCTTCTGAGAGCTCTACTTAAAACAAAACAGAAAGACACATGATCTTCCTTGACTGAAAGCCATTCTAAAGCTGTTTTGGGGGGGGGGGGGGGGGGCTCGATAACTTTTTGCTTGTGTGCTAGCTGCATGTTAACAGCTGCCATCACCTTCATACATTTTCTGAACATCCAATATCTATAAAGGATCACTTTTGGCAGAGGAAAGCACATAATATTGAGCAAAATGGCACAACCGAAAATGCTCTTTTGGGTTTGTGTGCACCCAGTGAAAACTGGATGTGAAATTCCGTAGAGTTTACAAAGCTGCTTGCAAAGCCTTGCATGAGAGTGTAAGTACATGTGCACGCATGGGCACTGCTTACTGGGGTGGGGGGCACTCAAAAGTCCTGCTAGGTGCAGTAAGTCGTACTCTGAATTGTGGATGCTGCATCTTGTCTGTTTCCTTTCCACTGAAGAATTATCTGTGTTTTCTTCAAAATAAAATTAGAGATGTGAAAGACTGGGGAGAAACCCAGAAAAATTGAGGAGAAACACGTTTTCTTCCGCCCCCCCCCCCCCGCACTTTAAAAGTTTTTTTCTGATGAAGTACTGGGGGGGAAAGATCTCTGGTTAAATATTTTTTCTTTTTAGAATGAGTAAAATGCTTTTAAAGACAAGGTTTTACTCACTTGAAATACACAGCATCCACAGTTTTGCGTAACAGCAGCAGCATCAGATTATTCCTAAGTACACTGTAATCAGATGCATATTTTCCAGGATGTTTATTGTTGAAGTGTAAATAGTTTTGGCAAGAATTATTCCACTATAATGAGTCTGATAATAAAGCATTTAGTGTTTTCTGTGTTCTAACTGGTAACTTGACAGCCAGGTATGCTGGTAGTCCTATCTACTGTGACTATATGCCAGGGTGGGGCCATGACTCTGCAGTAGAACATCTGTTCAGCATGCAGAAAGTCTCAGGTTCAATCCCTGGCATCTCCAGTTAAAAGAACTCAGCCTGAGACCCTGGAGAGCTGTTGCCATCTGATACTGACCATGATAGTCCAGTGGACTGATTCAGTATAAGGCAGCTTGCTCATATAAGAAACTGTTTATCTTCTTTATGCACACACCCTCCCCTTTTCTTTTCATGGCCTCAAAAAATGTCTACACATTTTACCTCACTAGGCACAAGCAAACATTTAGTATTAAAACATTCTTGGAAATAAATGGGTTGGTTGCATACACATACTGGAAAAGGGAGCAAAAGTATTTAACCTAGTGCAATAAAGTCCTCCGCTTCCCCAGGCTTCACATGTGCTACCGGCCCATCGTAAAGCAGCAGGCCATCAGCCACTTCGGTAATGAAATCCACAGAGATACGGCTCTCAAAGCAAGGCTTGAGGGGTGGGAACCAGGCATACCCATGTCCTCTGAAGGTGTGCTGTGTCTGCTGGCACTCAGGCCCATGGAAAGCCACAGGGCACCTGCAGCTGTAGAAATAAATTTAAGCATTACCTCCCTCAGTCTCTTGCACCACTGTCAAATCTCTGCAACAGGAAACTGTCTTAGTCCTTCAGTGCAAGGTCAGGCTGCCCAGTATTATCTCTACATCTTAACCATTTCTCATTTCACAAGGCAGTACTTGATAACCATAAGTGAGATCAGCATTCCAAACACTGCAGAACTTTTACGCAATAAATATTCAAACTAAAGGGGAAGGGATTTCAGAGTAGCTACTAAACTTCATGTTTTAACCACCAATCAGCAAAGGGATGTGGTGGTGAAAAGTTACAGCAAAGTATCAACTGGTGGCAGTGAGCATGATTAAGGAATACAGACATCACTTTAGATTCAGGTGGGTAACTGTGTGGGTCTGAAGCAACAGAACAAAGTTTGAGTCCAGTGGCACCTTTAAGATCAACAACGGCGCAAAGAGTACGGCAGCCGGCAAAAAAGGGGTTGATCGCCAACTGGATTGGTTGTTTAATTCGTGCATTGTAATAATTTTATCATGTTGATTGTATTTTATCTGTTTTAATGCTGTAAATCACCCAGAGCCCGCTTGTGGGGATGGGCGATTCAGAAATCTAAAATAAATTAATAATGATGATGATGATGATCATCATCATCATCATTATTATTAGCTTTCATGTGCATGCACACTTCTTCTCATGAAAGCTTATACCCAGAATTAAACTTCATTGGTTTTAAAGGTGCCACTGAACTAAAAGATACCACTTTACATAGTCCTATGTTGCCATCTAGCTTTCTGGAAGAATATGACAACCTTCAGGGCCACTTCACATGGGCTGATTTTGCACTAGAGCTGCCTCGATGTTGCGGCCGTTTGCCCGATACTATTGGTCAATTTCACACCTGAAATTGCCCAATTTCCTCTGCAGTTTCGTGATCCTCAAAAAACAGGATCACGAAACTGCGGGGGAAATCGGGCGAAGCCGCGAGTCAAAATGCAGTCCCGCAGCTTCGGGTGTGAAATTGACCAATAGTATCGGAGCAAACGGCGGCACAACATCGAGGCAGCTCTAGTGCGAAATCAGCCATGGTGTATTTTTTTAGCATGTACATGCAGTGCATACACTAAAGCTGCAGTTTAAGAAAGACATATACTTGGCTTTGAAAGTCGTGAAAAGGGATGGTGACTGGATAGAGCTCCCTGCTGCATGTACATGTCCTTCAAATCATGCATCTGTCTCCTGTATTGTATGAGGTGGCACAGTAGCCATTGGCCACCTGTCAATATCTCTTAATGCATTCATGCAGAGGCACACTGGCCATTATGGCTACTCAGACCTTTCCTGGGGCCAGAACAGTGGTGAGAACGGTGGTACCCAGCTGAGCTGCACACAGGGATGGGTGGATGCCTGCAGGAAAGGAGGCTCTTTCTCCCTTCCCTCCTTTTCGGTGATAGGGATGAAGGGTGTTTTTTTCCTCCCAGACCACCCCGAATTCGAAGATATTGCGGGAAGAAGGCTGGATTCATTCTTGTGGATACATCCAGTGTTAAAAGAGCAGTTTGCAGCTAATGATGCACTCTTACAAAAATATGCACCAGTTAATGCCTATGTAGTGTGGCTAATATTGTTCGCTCAGCCATGAACTCACTGAATAGTACAACGGCAAGCCACCGTTTCTCATCCTTACAATATGGACAATAAGAATACCAGCTGTTGTAGATTTTCCGGGTTGTATAGCCATGGCCTTGGCATTGTAGGACCTGACGTTTTGCCAGTAGCTGTGACTGGCATCCTCAGAGGTATATCACAGAAAGATGGAGTACTCTCTGTGTCAAGGTGAGAAGAAAAAGGGTAAGCAGGTAATTTGTATCTACTCAGAAAGGTGGGGTAGAGCTGAGTAGATATAAATTAGCCCTACCCCACCTTTCTGAGTAGATATAAATTACCTGCCTACCATTTTTCTTCTCACCTTGACACAGAGAGTACTCCATCTTTCTGTATTATACCTCTGAGGATGCCAGTCACAGCTGCTGGCAAAATGTCAGGTCCTACAATGCCAAGACCACGGCCATACAACCTGGAAAATCTACAACAGCTAATGAACTCCGGCCATAAAAGCCTTCGACAACAATAAGAATACTAATCAACCCTACAATTATCTTCCGTAAAAATTACTGAGATCGTGAACATGAGCCACTTTGAACACTCTAAGATGTTATATAGGTACTAACAAATTATTACAACCACTTCTACCTTTCTTTGACCTTCGGTTTAGGAAACATTTGAACCCTCATGACCTAATTTACTAACCTGTAACCCTGGTCTGTGTCCATGCAGGTACCACCATTAAAACACGGATTTATCCGGTAGGAGGAACAGGAACGGTGCTTCTTCTCCCGAGCTTCACAAGTACACTGGAAGCTGTTTGTCACCGTCACAGAGGTGAGCAAAACACTTCCAGAAGAAGTGACTGTGGGACGAGGACTGAATTCATTCCTCCTGATACATCCAGTGCTACCAGAGCAGTTTGCAGCCAAACACTCATCTATGCCTACTTGGCTGATGCTGATATTCAAGACGGTCTCCAGCTGTGGGCAAGACGTCATTTCAGTCTCTGCTATTTAATATACATTTTACGTAAGCTAAATAGTCAAGACATCTGGGCCAGCAACATCAGACTTAAGTCTATGGGTGTACAAATGATCATACAAGCCCCTTTGTCTAGAGTTGTCTCTGAACTTGACAACTAGAGTTGTCTCTGAACTTGAATGCATGCAGTCCTAAGAGAAACCATCATTTAATTTCAAGCAGTAGTCTCTATGGGGATACACATTAAGTGCATGTTAACAACCCCCCCGGTGCCATTTTTAATAAACAAAGCAGCACTGGGAAGGGAGAAGATTTTGCATAGAGAAGCAGTATACAAAAGGGGTGTTTAATCATTTTCCCATCTGCTATTTCCAAACTATGACAATATTCCCAAGCCGCTTTTGCTGTCCTCCCAGGGAGGATCAAACCATGGTAAAAATGCATTTAGACCACTGCAGGGGGGACAACATCTAATGAGAACAGGCAGGGAAGAGATTCAGCAAACACTACGTCTTCCCACTAGAGTCATGTCCCTAAAACAGTTTTCTTAAAATAAAAATTTTAAAAATAAACAGAATGGAAAGTTGGCTTTGGAGCTCTGTGCATTTGTGTGCATGATTTTTTAAAGTATGAATGAACTGCTGGATGGGTGTTTGCCTGTTTAATATCAGGCACCAGGGAAACATGACAGGTCCTTTGGGGACATTGCCTCTTATGGTAGAAGTCCCAGGTCCTTTGGGGACATTGCCTCTTATGAACTATGGCCTGGTAGAAGTTGTTGGTACTTTTGAAAGGGGGGAAAAAAGGGAAGGAAAAAATGTATACCCGTGCTTTGGCTGCAGCAACATTGCCATTGAGTTTTTCTGCTTTGTAGTAGGATGATCCATGAACTGCAAACCACACATCTACTCCTCGCGTTTCGTCTGGGCTGTTCATGACACTGAAGAGGTGGACATTTTCAAGCTGGGCAGATATGACTTCTGAAAAAATCTTCTTCATTTGGTTGTACATACTTTCACTCTCAGATGACTGATATACAAAATCTTCTGCAGTGATACCTATAAAATACACACACACACACATATATATACTATAAATCGGGGCTCTTTTTTGTAGCAGGAACTCCTTTGCATATTAGGCGACACACCCCTAATGTAGCCTATCCTCCAAGAGCTTACAGTAGCCCCTGTAAGAAGAGCTCTGTATACCCCACTCTTCACTACCCGAAGGAGTCTCAGAGCAGCTTACAATCAGCTCCCCTTCCTCTCCCCACAACAGACAGCTTGTGAGGTAGGTGGGGCCGAGAGAGCTCTAGGAGAACTGTGACTGGCCCAAGGTCACCCAGCTGGCTTCATGTGGAGGAGGGGGGAATCAAACCCGGTTCTCCCGATTAGAGTCTGCTGTTCTTAACCACTGCACCGTGGCATTGTTCATGATGTTAATGAACTTGGTCTTTTACCTCTGACCCGGAGAGACCCTGCATTTCGAGCAGCTTCTTCTTTGATTTCCTTCACAACCACCTTTACAGTAGAGACCACATCAGGCCAGACACCATCTGTCACTTTCACTCTTATGTTATATGTTCCTGGGGGGGTTCCTTTTTTTATAGTGAGTAAGCCGGAGTTATCCTTGAGGACAAAATACCTAGGAAAAAACAACACATCTTCCGCTTTCAAAATTCATGTTACAATTCAATCAGATTTGGGGCTAAGACGTGCAAAGCTTTCTGTTGCACCTTCACACACCACATGTTGCATGTGTGCTAACTGCTATTTAGTGCTATGCTGACCCACTGACTTTGATTGGCATTTGCCACTGATTGTTCAGTCCTTATCAGAATAAACCCCACCTCTGTATGTTTGCCTTTATGTCTGCAAGACAGCAACCAGCCAAAGCTTCCCAATCTCAGCAGGATACATATTCTAAACAGTACTCTGCTTGGCACTTTATCATGTTGGCACTGCCTTGGTTTGATTCATTCATACGCCGCAAGAAAACAGCCACAGATACAACTCTAGTCTTCTTCCATTTACTAGTACTTCTCAATCCAGCTTTCTTGAAATTGATGTAAGTTACCCAGTAGAAATCTGATATACCCATCTTACAGTTGCAGTCATTTAAGAATAAGGTGAGTTCCAAGCTTTTATTTTGACCACCAGGTCTATCAGGAAACAAGGATATCGGGGGGGGGGGGGGGGCAAAC
>NW_015165235.1:1783988-1806524 GCF_001447785.1 Gekko japonicus
TTGAACCAGGGGGTCCAATTCTAAGTGCCCCCAAACTGGTTGCCCCCCTCCCCTCCATTTCTATACTGGGGGGGAAAGTTACTTTTTCTCACCATAGAGAACAATGGAGGGGATGGGGGGCAACCTGTTTGGGGGCCTGTAGAATTGGACCCCCTGGTCCAATGTTCTTGAAACTTGGTGGGTATCTTGAGGAGAGGCTCCAGCAACTACCCTGCGGGTTGTGAGCCTCTCCCTCAAACCCCCTCCCCTCCAGTCCCCATAATATACCCTATGTTTCGCCATTGACATCAATGGCCCATAGGATATAATGGGGCCGAATTGCTGCCGAAATTCAGCGGCAATTCGGCAGCAAGCCAATTCAGAAGAGGCCCGAATGGGCCATTTTCGGGGGTGTAGTCGGTTCAGATGAACCGGATGCACATCCCTATTTGTGATCCAAACATTTAGCTTCCTGCTGGACTAGAAAGCAGCTCCTAAGAATCAAAACATAAACTTTCTTGTAAGAATGACCATTAAGGTTTCTCATGGAGGGCAGATGTGAGGGAAGAAAAAAGCAGCAACATATAGAGATGTGTATCCCGCTATCCACAGATTTTGAAAAGCAGGATTTTCTCGCTTTCCCCTTCTTTCTGTAGTTCACAAAGCTCCCTGAATTATTTCTCCAGGGAATGGCTGGCCTCAGAAATAGCACTGTTCAGAATTGTGTGGATGAATACATGCCGGGATGATGTGTCCTATACCGCATTAGTCTAAGAACAGTTCCCTATTTCTGATGCTCACCTTCGTCATCCATTTTGAAAAATAACATTTACCTGGGTTCTTTTCCTTCAAAGTGGTATGTCTTGTGATCCCAATCATCTTTATCTGGTGCATAAATCTTACCTAGTATTGTTGTGGGTAGCATACCTGAAAAAACAGGAAAACATAAGAACTTAAAACATGTCACCCTTTTGTTATTGGGTGATATTTGTTTCTTCAGCTATTCCATAAACACATCTTGCCACTGACAGAACATAAGATATTACAGGAAGCCAGTTAACACCTGTACCCTGAGACCCACTTCTCTAGCTGTGTGACAAACGTCTGAACCATGAACATTCATCTTGCCATATGTACCAACAGGAGTGACATTAAGGCATCTGAGTGCATTATGAAAAACTATGCAAAATGTCCACACATTAGTTGGAATTTGCTTTAAGGAGCACAGTTCTCCTCAGCAAAGGAAGCAGAAGAGAGCAGGGGACTGCAAGACAAAGTCATGTAGAGGGCTGTGGGATTTATAATTTATTTTTATGCATAAATTAAACTTTTAGACCACCCTCTCGTGTGCAAACAAGACTCAGGGTGGTGAACAAGAGCAAAACACATTCATAAATTAATAAAACAATGAATGATACACAAAAACATTTCCAGATGGCAATTAAAAACTTCAGATTGTGGCACCACCTCATGGGGGAAGCAGGAAAACAGGGGTGGGGGGTGGGGTTGTACCAGATTGTAAACATGGAGCTGGAAAACAGAAAGCATGAATACCATCTACTCGTTTATAATTTTATAAATTCAACTCTGTTACAACTTCTGAGGTTTAGATCCAAAAACTCTTGAGTGCAAATGGAAACTATGGAAGAAGATAAGAACATAAGAAGATCCCTGCTGGAGCAGGCCAGTGGTCCTTCTTGTCCAGCATCCTGTCTCACACAGTGGCCAACCAGTTCCTCTAGAGTGCCAATAGAAGGGCATAGAGGCCGAGACTTTCCCTTGATGTTGCCTCCTGGCTCTGGGATTCAGAGGATTAATGCCTCTGAATGTGGGAGTTTCCCTCAGTCATCACCATGGCTAGTAGCCACTGATTGACCTATCCTCCTTGAATCTATCTAATCCCCCAGGGCTCTTTTTGTAGAAAAAGCCCAGCAGGCCATTACTACATCCTCTGGCAGCAAATTCCACATTTGAATCCCTCTCTGCATAAAGAAGTAATTTTTTTTGTCCATTCCGAATCTACTGCCCATCAACTTCACTGGATGCCCTTGAGTTCTAATGTTTTGGGGGAGAGAGAGAAATTTCTCTTTGTCAACTCTCTCCATCCCATGCATAGTTTTATAAATGTATAAACCTCTAATTTATAAAATGTATAAACCTCTAAGATAGGGTTACCGACATCCTACCCCGCTGCAACCCCCTTCATTGCACATTACTCTGGAGAATTCTCTGATCCTCCGGAAGCAACTTTTTGGAGGGTATAAAACAAGTGATTTGTCTCATGTGCGTATGAGTATGCTTACACCTTATGCGCAGGAAACACTAGATCAATATGACAGTGTCCCACGCCAAAGCCTCTACGAGCCCCAGAGGGCGAAGACCCCTCAGAGAGCAGTTCCAAAGGGGTAGAGACGGACGTCACGCCGGGGAAAGGCTCAGGCGAAGGAGGGCTCTCCCGGGAAGCCCAGAGAACAGGGGGGCGGGCACGTGTAAAGGAGGGCTGGGGGAGACGGGGCATACCCGAGCAGACAGGAGCCGATGCGCTCGTTCGGGTGCACGCGGAGCCCCGAGATTCCCCAGAAACAGCCCCGCCCTCGGGGACGCCCAGGCAGACCAGTCAGGGGGGTGGGACAGAAAGACTTCCCTCCAATAGGGGGGGAAGTGATGGGGAAACCACCCTATTGGGGGCCAGGGAAGAAAAGGGGAAGGCTTGCCCCGGGTGGAGAGATATAAAAAGGGAGAAGCCAATAGAGCCGGGGAGGATGTCGGAGTTGACGGGCTTAGGTAAAGAGAGAGAACGAGGATCGGAGACGGCTGTCAACCCCGAGGAGTGGTGGAAAGGGAGTGACGCTACTCCCTCCCCACTTCAAGTCTGAGGCTCTGGCTTCTCCTGAGGGACTGTCGCAGTCACGGCAGAAGCTCCTCCCGCAACAGGGGACGACACCCGGCGTGACAGACAGATTTGGACAGGCAGTGCCTATACGTATTCAAACTTACCTCCAGAAACAAGGTTTAAAAACTTGTTTTTTAGGAGAATAAAAATGTGCTAAATCCTGCAACAGTTTAAATTCTCCACCATGAAACTCTGTTCATGGTTGTACGGCAGCCTCAGTAACACAAGTTAGCCCTATCACTCCAAACAAGGAAGCTTCATCACCGTCATCTTACCACTGAAACTGAAAACGAGGCATTCCATGGAGCCAGCAGCATGCGGATGGTCATTTCGGTCTCCAATATTAACTGTCAGTGTGTTGGTTGAGCTCATGGGTGGATTGCCACTGTCGACGATCAGAATCGGCAGGTAAAACACCTTGTGCACTTCTCTGTCAAAGGTACGCAGTGCAGTTAGCATTGCGCTACCATTGTTGAAGTCCTGCAAGTTAAAGTAAGTCACACTGCCGAAGTCACTCAGCAAGTGAAAGGAGAAAGGAGCCCCATTAGACGAGCTGTCTCGGTCTTTAGCATACAACAACGTCGAAGTTTCGTTCATCTGGACAACCTGAGGAGATGGAGTGTTCTCCCAAACTATTGGGCTGTATGGAGCATCGAACTCTGGTCCATTATCATTTACGTCCTGAAGAGTCACAAGAACTGTGGCACTGCCACTCATGGCAGGCTGTCCCATATCTGTGGCAATGATCACAAGTTGGTACTGTGCCACTGCCTCGTAATCTAGCAATCCCGCCACTAACACCCAGCCATCATTAGCCACAGTAAACTGACCTTTTGGGTCTGACTTGATTAACAGGCGATAAGAGAACCTTCCATTCAGCCCAGAATCTAGATCAACAGCAATAACCTGAACAACTTTAGTACCAATGGGAACATCTTCAGCCAGACCTGTCACTTCATAAAACTGTGGATAAAACATAGGGGGGTGGTCATTGGAGTCCTCCACATAGATGACACAGTATGCAATGCTGAAGAAATCCAGGTCCTCAACTTTCACTGTCAAGTTAAACACCCGTTCGTGAGGCTTCTCAAAGTCAACCCGTTTCCTCAGTCGAATAATACCACGCTTGTCTGCTTTGTCAGACTCAATAAGGAATTTGTGGTCATCATCTCCACCCACAATACTGAACGTCAGCATGCTGTTTTCTCCTTCATCACCATCGACAGCTGGCAGCTCAATAACTTCAGCGTTAAGGCTTGCATCTTCGAAGACAAAGGCCGTATAAATCTTTTGCGTAAAGGCTGGAGCATGGTCATTTATGTCCGTCACCAAAATAGTGGCAGTCCCTGTTCCAGTAAGACCCCCTCCATCTTTGGCTTCAACCACCACCAGGTATTTGCCTTCTTTCTCCCTGTCTAAGGATCCTAACACAGTGGAAATGGTGCCAGTACCTGGACTGATTGAGAACAAATCAAGGTTAATCTCATTCTGGACGTTCCGAATAATGCTGTAGGTTATCACTGCATTCTTCCCAGTTCTGGGATCATCGAGATCGATTGCTGACATCTCCATTACAGTGGAGTCAGCTGGGGAATCTTCAGGGATCTGCCCCATAAAGCAGCCCTCCGAGATGCAAAGGAAAAGAGGGGAGTTGTCATTCACATCTGTCACTTCTATGATGACATCTGCAAAGCCGGTTAGACCGTCACCATCTTCATCTGTAGCAAGGACTAGGAAGCGCCACACAGATCGCTTTTCTCGGTCTAGCTTCTCATCTGCAGTGATTTCCCCCGTGGACTCATCAATACTGAACTCACCCTGGGCACCTTGTCCATGCAGCGAATAGCGGAGAGCTCTCTGATCAGCTTCCTGATCAGGGTCAACAGCAGAAACCTGAAAACAAGCACAAAAACTGTAAGGAGAGCTTTTCAGGATAAAGTGCGCAGGGTGGACTTTCTACTCTACAGTGGAGAGCATGCAGGAGCAATAAAACATCAAGCCTCTTTCAGAAAGTAAAGTCAAGATCCAAAGCAGATCTACAATGCAGGAACTATTAAGGGCCATGCATTCCTTGTTGTTGACTGTCCAACAGTCCTTCTCTTCCCTGCTCCTCTTTTTACACACTTTCTAAATACTGAGTTTTCTGTAAATTTCTGTCAAATCAGTATGAATTGTCATTTTACAGACAGCAAGTCCAAAGCACAAGAACAAGTAAACTCTCTCCCCCCCCATACAAACACCTGGAATCATTTTTAAAAACCTTACAAAAAATGGAAGCAAATCCAAAGTCCAGTATTGGGGGTAATGGGACACATATCCAGACACAGAACAAAATGATTTTCCTTTGGATATTTTTTTACAAATGCAGATTGTACCTTAGATGTTAACAAATGTGTTTCATCTTTCAGAACTGTTCTTCAAGCTGAAGAACAAAGTTTGAGTATAGTGGACCACCGCCCCAAATAGGGGAGTAATTGAAAATGTTTGGCCATAAGAAAAAATTCTTGCTCTCTGGGTAACTTTGCGCCAGTGTTATTGAATAGCAATAAGTTTTCTGGAAAAGAAATGACATGGGAAACTGATGGACAATACTCTGAATTTGGCAGGTTTCAGACATAAAATCAATCCTTCGTTTGCTATGTAAAGAATGCTTGAGTGTCCTCATTTGGGCACTCCATCCTCCAAGAAAGCAGCCAGTTAATTATCTACCCTTTTGCAGCAATAGTTTTCTGTTACACCTGAACTAGTTGTGCTCTCCCTGCAAACCCCAGTTTCCAATAATGGTCTGATCACCATTTGGTTTGTAGGAAACACATAAGCCATAGTTTGCTGGATGTGAAGTAATGGCAAACTATGGGTTGATAGAAAAACAAATATAACTAATTAGCTAGGCATGCACAAGGGAAAGAAGAAGTACTTGAGCTGAAGAATCCACTCATAGTAGAAAACCACAGTTTCTTGTTACATCAGAACCATTCCTCCATTTAAGGATGATGGGATAAATGCAAATATCTTACCTGTAAAACAGTTACAGGGAGATCAGTAAGCTCCTCTAAGATACTGCTGTGATATTCATTCTGAGCAAAGACTGGGGCTTCATCATTCTTATTAATTACACTGATGATAACCAGAGTGTGGTTCTCCCATTTTCCATCAGAGGCCACCAACTGAAGCTCATAACGCTGCTCTTCTTCATAGTCCAGGCCCTGAGCAATCAAGATGGCTCCAGATTCTGGTTCCACATCAAAATCTCCTTGCACATTCCCAGAAGTAATCTGGTATCTTAGCTTGGCATTTGATCCTGAAGAGGAAATATACCAGGTTTCTACCATCTTACCTTGTTAAGCATTAATAAGCATTGATCTGGAACTAGGTGTGAGTAGTATACTGGCCAAGTTTACAGATGACACAGAATTATTCAGAATGATGAAAACTAAGTCTGATGTGAAGAGCTCCAAAAGGATCTCCACAAACTGGGTGGGTGGGTGAGTGACAGTGTGGCAAATGAAGTTCAATGTTGGTAAGTGTCAGGTGATGCAGATTGGGACAAAAAATCCCAACCTCAAGTCTAGGCTGATGGGGTCTGACCTTGCTGAGACTGAGAGGGGAAAGATTTTGGGGTCGTAGTCAATGCTCCCTCTAAGCTGTGGAGTCTTGTGAGCACAAATTCTACTTTGTGAGCTACTGGCATTAAAGTTGTGAGCCAGCGATTGGGCTGCTGCATCAATTGGTTTCCTCTGGAGCCCTCCTTCCTGAGCTAAGACAGAAATGTGTGAGCCGGGGGCTAGAAAACTGTGAGCTAGCCCACACTAACTCAGCTTAGAGGGAACACTGGTCGTAGTGGATAGCTCAATGAAAGTATCAACCCAGTGTGCTGCAGTGGTGAAAAAGGCAAACTCTATGTTAAGGATTATTAGGGAAGGGGTTGAAAATAAAATAGCCAATCTTATAATGCCCCCTCTATAGATCTATGGTGCAGCCTCATTTGGAATACTGTGCTCAGTTCTGGTCACTGTATCTCAAAAAGGACATCACAGAGGTGGAAGAAGTACAGAAGAGGGCAACCAAGATGATTAGGGGCTTAGAGCACCTCCCCTATAAGGAAAGGCTGAAGAGTCCGGGACTTTTCAGTTTAGAAAAGAGACAACAAAGGGGGGACATGATGGAGGTTGACAAAATCATGCATGGGGTGGAGAGAGTTGACAAAGAGAACTTCTTCTCCCTCTCCCAAAATACTAGAACTCAAGGGCATCCAGTGAAGCCAATGAGCAGTAGATTCAGAACAGACAAAAGGAAACACTTCTTCAAACAGAGAGAGTGATTCAAATGTGGAATTTGCTGCCAGAGGATGTAGTGATGGCCACAGGAATAAACAGCTTTAAAAGGGGATTAGATAAATTCATGGAGGATAGGTCTGGTACTAGCCATGGTAACTGAGGGGAACCTCCATGTTCACAGCCAGCCAACCCTCTGAATCCCAGAGTCAGGAGGAGAAGGTCTCAGCCTCTATGCCCTGTTGTTGGCCATCCAGAGGAACTGGTTGGCCACTGTGTGAGAAAGGATTTAATTTTTTTTTTATTATTTTCACGCCAGGCCTTCCGGTCTTCTGCCGTCCTCTGTTAGCTGATGAAGACAATCCTAGGGAGGCTCCAAGTTATATCAGGATGTTGAATGTGGTCAAATGCTTGGTGGAAGATCAGGGTGGCTTACATAAAATTTTTAAAAACAGTTTAAAAACATACATACATACATTCCTATGCGACAGCAATCATAATTCAATGTTTTCGTAACAGGAGTCAGTTTTGTTGTTGTTGTTCAGTCGCACAGTCGAGTCCGACTCTTCGCGACCCCATAGACCAGATCACGCCAGGCCTTTCGGTCTCCCGCCGTCCTCTGTTAGCTGAAGACAATCCTAGGGAGGCTCCAAGTTATATCAGGATGTTGAATGTGGTCAAATGCTTGGTGGAAGAGCTCCGTCTTGCAGGCCCTATGGAATTGAAGTAAGTTCCATAGGGCCCTGGTGTCCTCAGGGAGCTTGTTCCACCAGCGTGACACTGCCACAGAAAAGGCTCTAGCCCTGGTGGTGGTCAGTCTGGCCTCTTTAGGGCCAGGGAGCACTAGGAGGTTTTGTTTACCTGAACACAAAGCTCTCTGGGGAACATGTGGGGAAAGGCGGTCCCCCAGGTATGCTGAACCCTGACCATAAAGGGCTTTATAGGTAAGCACCAGCACCTTGAAGTGAATTTCATATGCTATAGGTAGCCAGTGCAATGCTTTCAGCACAGGCTAGATGTGTTCTCAAGGAGAGAGACTCAACAACAGTCTGGCCGCCGCATTCTGCACCAGTTGCAGCTTCCAAATCTGGGACAAGGGCAGCCCCATGTAGAGAGCATTACAGTAGTCTAATCTCGAGGTGACCATTGCGTGTATTACTGTTACCAAGTCACTATGTTCAAGGAAGAGAACCAGCTACCTAATCAGCGAAAGATGGTAAAAGGCTGACTTGGCAGTGGCTGCTACCTGGGCCTCCATCATTAAGGAGGCATCCAAGAGCACTCCCAAATTCCTAACCTCCGGCGCTGGCACCAAAGGCACCCAATCGAAGGTCGGGAGTGAGATCCCTAACCCTGGGCCACTGTGACTTAGGCACAGAACCTCTATCTTTGTCGGATTCAGTTTCAACTGACTCAATCTAAGCCATCCAGCCACAGCTTGTAACACCAGGTCCAGATCTTTTGGCCCAGAGTCTGACTGGCCACCCAACAGCAGATACAGCTGGGTGTCATCAGCATACTGGTGACAACCCAGTCCGTATCTGGGAAAGGGGGCACATATAGATGTTAAATAACATCGGGGATAGAACCGCCCCTTGAGGTACTCCACAAGTCAGCGGGCGCCTTTGGGATAATTCTTCCCTCAGTGCCACTCTTTGTCCTTGGCCCAGGAGGAAGGAGGCAAGCCATTGTAAGGCAAGCCCCTGGACTCCAGCGTTGGCGAGGCAGTGGACAAGTAACTGATGGTCGACTGTGTCGAACACCGCCAACAGGTCTAACAACAACAGCACTGCCATCCCACCTCGATCCAGATGTCTTTGGAGATCGTCCGTGAGGGCGACCAGTACTGTCTCCGTGCTATGGCCAGGACGAAAGCTGCACTGGAAGAGATTTACATTCTTCTTTCTTTCTTTCTTTCTTTCTTTCTTTCTTTCTTTCTTTCTTTCTTTCTTTCTTTCTTTCTTTCTTTCTTTCTTTCTTTCTTTCTTTCTTTCTTTCTTGCTGGTTTATTGCAAAATAGACTAACATAATCTCATTTTAATAAAGCCTTTAAAAACACTAGACCAAGCTGCCTTCAAAAACCAACATTGAAAAAGTGAGGTTAAAATGTTTTTTAATAAATACAAATGAATAAAAATAAGTGCTTCACAAAGGGAAAACAGAACAAGACACTAATGTATATGAAATACTTCACAAAAATGACTTCTAGGTCAACTGCATTATACCTCAAAGTCTTTTTTCAGTCATAAAACTGAAGGACTTTATTAGCTTATAAGAGGTGCTTCTGCCAAGATTGTACAACGTACAAAGAATTGCATGTTCATACCTTCATCTTTATCATTTGCTGTGGCTGTCAAAACAACATGCCCAACATCCTTGTCTTCGTCTATATTAATCTCATACACTGAATGTGGGAAAGCAGGAGCGTTGTCATTTATGTCACTAATAACAATCCGCACATATGCTGTATCTGAAAGAAGGAACCATAAATTATTTAATTCAGTGGCTTCTGGATATGACAACCTCACGATATAGTTTTGAGCCCTTTTTCATACAAGGATGCTCTTCTTACCAATGGGACTGAGGAACTGAAGGCGCTCACCCAGTATGGCCTTGCTTTCCAACATTAAGAGACTTTGCCAAGACTGGCAAAGTAAACAGAAATGTAACCCCTCCCCCCTGGGAATTTGTCATTAATGTCAGCTCTTTGAAATATGTGCAAACATCTGCTCTGAAGATTCAGGCCAATGCTTTACTTTATATACTGAGCACTGATCCAGTAGATTCTTCCCTTTGATTCATCTGTGCATAGCTGGTCAAACATTTATCTGCTTTTCATCTCCATCCTATGGTTTTTAAACCCCTTGAGCTTACCTGTGTTCGGCTGCCCATAGATACCAGGCCTGGCTGAGTCAGAAGAATCACAAGACTGGACTTCAATCAAATATGAGCCTCTCTTCTCTCTATCAAAAGATGCCTGGGTGGAAATGACTCCCACCTTGGGGTCAATGGTGAAGTACTGGTAATCTTCACTAGGGTCCTTCAGTATTACGTAGTGCACCTGCGGTTGGAGAATATTCCAAGTAAGGAATCCTTATGGTTTACAATCCTTATGTCATCCACGTTCACAACAGAGTAAAGACAGGTCAGCACCAGGGCCGGCTCCAGGTTTTTTTGCACACTAGGCGAGGCTACCGTGCGCCCACCGATGTTGCTGTGCCTCCCTGGGAGCACCACGCCCTGCAAAGGAGGGGGGACAGTTTCCCGGGAATCGGACCGGGGAGGGGCTACAACAACCTCTCCCTCTTTCTCTCTCTCTCCCCCCCAATCAATCCTCAGCAGCCAAACCAGTCAGCTCCAAAACCCAGCGCCTCTCCCCCCCAAGCCCTCCTTTCCCGCTGTCCATCTCCTCTCTCCCTCCCTCCCCAGGGCCGAAGGAAGGCACTCAGGCTGCCACGGCCATCGCGCCCTGAGGCGGCCAGCTCCTGCGGGCTCCTCCTGACTCTCCCCGGGTTCACGTCTCCCCAGTCAGGTCAGAAAACGATCTTGAGGACCATCAAGAGGAGGCAGTAGACCAGCAGGTCCGTGGGCAGGGACATCCGGAGCCTGGGGGCACCTGGAAGCCTTGGGAAATGACTGAGAGAGAGGCCGCCAAGCAGAGGCCCACCGCAGCTACAGCTGGCAATCAGTATTCAAGGGGCTGCTTCCAGATGCCTCTGCTGCCTCTGCTACTGCTGTAAACACGCTTGTCACTCTCACAGCGCTGCTCTTCTCCCGCCAAGGCAGCCTGGGAGCAAGCAGAGGACAAGACCCCTGCTCTGGGCCACCACTCTATAGGGGGGGCGGTGGCTGGGCCCAATGGCTCCAGTGAGGTCACGTAGCACAAACGGGGCACCACAACCGGTGGACTTTACCCACAAGACGATTTTACGGGATAGGAGGGGTGGGAGGAAAAAGGAAGGGAAGATGGTTCCCTGCAAGACTTACCAGTGGGTTCGAAGTTCAGGCGGCTGTTTTTTCTTCCCTTTCTGACCCTGGCGGCTGTGGGACGTTCTCTTTTTGGTCCCCCATCATTGCCCTCCCTCCCCATCATCCAAAGGCAAAAATCCAGAGGCGCAGGTAGAGCCTGGGGGCGGCAGTGGCAGGCTGAGCACAGACAAGGGAGGGGCGGGGAACCAGGCCGGGGGGCGCCTCCTCTAAAGGGGTCACTCTAGGCCACTGCCTAAAAATTGTCTATGATAGGCCGGCCCTGGTCAGCACTAGTGCCCTCTTTTTACAGATGGGGACAAAGAGGAAGAAAGACTGGCCGTCGGGGCTCATAGCTATACATGCAGCATCTGAGACAAAACTGGAACAGCAGCAAGTGCCAACAGCTTTATATGTTGTGCTTACTTACAAGTGAAGTGTTTTTTTTTAAGGGACAAACCTCTCCATGGAGTCCAGAGTCCAGATCGGTAGCTACAACCTGCACAACAGAGCTGCCAATAGCTGCTCCTTCAGGTACAGAAGCTTCGTAGGTAGTAGATGTGAAGAATGGGACGTTATCATTTACATCTGCAGAACGAAAGGGCATCTTGATTAGTCTTCACATTTTATTTCATTATTGCTATTATTATTTTACCCTGAAGTTGCCCCCAACTTACGATGACCCCACAGGGTTTTCAAGACAAGAGATGAGCAGAGGCGGTTTACCATTGCCTGCCTCTGCGAAGCAACCCTGGACTTCCTTGGTGGTATCCTGTCCAAGGACTAACCCGGACTGACCCTACTTAGCTTCCAAGACCTGGAGATCAGGCTAGCCTGGGCCATCCAGGTATGGTCACCGTTTCAAATACCATTATTTTAATTTAATACAGCAATGTTTGTGTGTTGTTGGGGAGTTTTTTGCCGCCAAGTCATAGCTGACTTACAGCAACCTAGTGGGGTTTTTGAGGCAAGAGATGTTTGGAGGTGGTTTGTCATTGTCTGTCTCCGCATCACAACCCTGGTATTCCTTGGTAGTCTCCCTTTCAAATACTGACCAGGGCTGACCCTGATTAGCTTCTGAGATCTGATGAGATCGGATTAGCCTGGGCTATCCAGGTCAGGGCAGCAATGTTTTACTAAAAAGGTAAAGGTAAAGGTTCCCTTGCTCGAAAGCCAGTCAAATCCGACTCTAGGGTTGCGGTGCTCATCTCCGTTTCAAAGCCGAAGAGCCAGCGCTGTCCGAAGACATTTCCGTGGTCATGTGGCCGGCATGACTAAACACCAAGGCGTACGGAACGCTGTTACCTTCCCACTGAAGTGGTACCTATTTATCTACTTGCAATTTCTTGCTTTTGAACTGCTAGGTTGGCAGGAGAATGTTTTACTAGTACAATATTATTTCCACATGTGTGGAATATTATTCCCCTATGCTGTTAATATTTGTGAGCCCTGTTTCACCACTAATGCGTACTATCCATTGCATAACAAGACTTTTTTTGGTAGCTAACTGCTTTCCACTATGCCGCTTTCAAACTGCTAGGATGGCAGGAGAATGTTTTACTAGTACTATATTATTTCCACATGTGTGGAATATTATTCCCCCATGCTGTTAACATTTGTGAGCCCTGTTTCATGACCACTAATGCGTACTATCCATTGCATAACGATACTTTTTTTTTGTAGCTAACTGCTTTCCACTATGCCACCCTCCATGCATAGGGGCACCTATTGGTTTATGGCAAGGCCAGTGGCTTGTAGCACCTTAAAGAACAGCAAAATTCCCAGGGGATAGACTTTTGTGAGTCAAAGCTCAGTTTGTCAGACATAAAGAGATGCTGAAACATAGGCCATAGTTCTGAGGGATTAGCAGGAGTTCTTACTACCAGTATATAAAACTTTATATTTGTATCAAGATTTTGTGTATGCTGCAATTATGTATGGAAAATGAATCCATATAAAAGTATACTCTAGGCTCCTTCATTAAAAACAAAATTAACATCTTAAAACTATATTGCTAGATACATTTGGGTAGATTTAGTGATCACCTAGTCCTTAAAGTTTAAAGTTGTGTCACATGTAATCCAGTTTTGTATATTATATATTTCTGTAATTCCCCAATACATACATACATATAGCCGGTAACAAACTGTTTTATGTGAAGGTAACTAACCTGTTATATTAATACAAACAGTGATGAAAGATGCTAGGGGAATCATAGCTATATTCTGAGCCTTAATTCTTAGTGTGAAAAACTTGGTGGTCTCAAAGTCCAGTGGGTCAGCAACCAGAAGTGAAGCAGACCCATCTGCTCTGTTTGGTTTGAGGTAGAAGCGAACAGGCATGTTGGTCTCTGGAACCTGACCCTCCTCAAGATTATATGTAATCCTTGGGTCACCAAAAGGGGATGTAGCTTTGACAGTCTGGAAACAAAAAGGCAATGATTATACAGAGGCGTATTTAAGTTATGCACTCAGTCTCTCTCCCCCGCATGAAAGCTGCCCAGGAACAGGACTGCACATGGTCTATAAAATGATCTCCCCATGAAGGCCATTGGGCAAGTTCTTCATTGGATTTCTGAAAACAAGCTGAAGGCACACCATTATCAACCAGCCTCCAGGAAGTAACATCAACTCTTTTTAAACTGGTTTAAACAGTGACAGAATTCACGTTCCTGGGATCCAAGATCACTGCAGATGGTGGCTGCAGCCATGAAATTAAAAGACGCCTGCTCCTTGGGAGGAAAGTTATGTCAAACCTGGACAGCATAATAAAAAGTAGAGACATCACCCCACCAACAAAAGTCCATATAGTGAAAGAGATGGTATTCCCAGTAGTAATGTATGGCTGCGAGACTTGGACCATAAGGAAGGCCAAGCACTGAAGAATAGATGCTTTTGAATTATGGTGCTGGAGAAAACTCTTGAGTCCCTTGGACTGCAAGGAGATAAAGTCAGTCAATCCTAAAGGAAGGCCAAATACTGAAGCTCAAATACTTTGGCCAACAAATGAGAAAGGAGCACTCACTGGAGAAGACCCTGATGCTCAGAATGACTGAAGGCAAAAGAAGAAGGGGACAGCAAAGGATGAGATGGTTAGACAGTGTTGAAATTGAACAAACCCTGGAGGACGGCGGAAGACAGGAAGGGCCTGGTGTGATGTGGTTCATGGGGTTGCGAAGAGTCGGACTCGACTGTGCAACTGAACAACAACAACTACTACATCTATGTGCTTTGCATATTAATGTTTTATTGTTTTACTAGCCTGATACCCGTGGTTTGCTACAGTATTTAAGTTCTGTAAATCCAGTTATAATACTGTTGTTCTAATGGAGAATATTGCAGTGTAAAAAATGAAGTGAGACATACATACTGGTTTTTTTTCTCTACTGAAGGACCTCTCTGTAGACCTCATTGGTGCTTCTGCCCTCAGGTGCTAGGATCACCAGGCTGCTTGGTGAGCTCACTCTGGAGCAGGACAAATAGAACTTTCCATTTGAGAAGCAGTCATCTGTTAAGTCAATTCCTGCCAACTTCAGTGTCTGGTCTTGGGACTTGTTAATGGTCATAGCAAAGCAGACCTTGGGAGGGAACTGCAGCCTCTTGAACTCCAAGGGGTTTTCTGATGGTATGAGTGGTATGTATGAACACAGCCTCCCTGATGGATTAAAGTTCCCTAGCCCTGCTCCTACACCTGACAGACACCCACCTGTCTGGTGTTGGGGGGTAGTGTGTTTAAAGGCATTGGGGAGGCTGGGCCAGCAGCAGTGGTATGGCAATCTTGCTGAGCAAGCCACCCCAATGGCTTTAAGGACTCTGTGCCCCTTCCAACCCTTGACAGGTGTAGGAGGTGTAGCATGTCGGAAGGCATTGGGGAGGCTGGGCCAGCAGGATTGCTAAGGCAATGCTGCTTGAGCAACCTCCCTGATGACTTTCAATGCTCTGCCCCTGCTCCTGACAGACCACCTCCTGTCAGGTGGAGGAGGGGTGGATGGGAGTGTGTCTAAAGCAATTGGGGAGGCTGGCCAAGCAGCATTGCTAAGGTGTTTCTACTTGGGTGGTCTCCCTGATGGATTAAAGTACACTGGCTCTGCTCCTACACCTGACAGACACCTGCCTGTCTGGTGTTGGGGTGTGTTTAAAGGCATTGGGGAGGCTGGGCCAGCAGCAGCGGTAAGGCAATCCTGCTGGGCAATCCTCCCTGATGGCTGTAAGCATCCCACCCCCTCTCCTACGCCAGACAGGCAGCTGCCTGTCCAGTGTAGGAGGGGGAGGGTAATGCAAGCCATTGTGGAGGCTGGGCTGGCAATACCACTAAGGCGTTACTGCTGGGGCAGGCTCCCTGAAGGCTTTAAGCACCATGCACCTGCTGCTGCACCTGACAGACAGCTGCCTGTCCCATGTAGGAGGTGGGGGGAGCATCTCTGAAGCCATTGGGGAGGCTGGGCCAGCAGCATTGCTGCACCTTACAAATGGTTGGCCATTCCTGGTTTCCTCAGCTGTCATTAGCTCACTGCAGTCTCCTGTAACTGTTTTTTTTAACCTCAGAACACTGAGCTCTGCAGCTGACCAGAGAGAGGGGGCTGCAAGGAGGCAGCAGCCTGGCAGCCACATAGGAAGCAATGGGGGGGGGAGCACATTTTACCACTTTTGACCCCCAGCTCCAGAATATCGAAATCATAATGCACAAATTCCTCCCTCATAGCACACTGCTATAAGCACTCAGCTAGAGCAAACAGAAAAAGATATTCCAACTTGTCAAATTTACAGTTATTGGTGTGGGGGGGAAGCAGTTAGCTGCATTCTTCCTTCTGTTAACTGCTCGCTTGTTTAGTCTGGTGGCAAAAAG
Source organism: Gekko japonicus (assembly GCF_001447785.1). Taxonomy (NCBI): domain Eukaryota; kingdom Metazoa; phylum Chordata; class Lepidosauria; order Squamata; family Gekkonidae; genus Gekko; species Gekko japonicus. Next base: position 1,799,946 of record NW_015165235.1, read on the forward strand.
GAGCATGCCTACAGCATATGCTATCATATCTATGTTTCCACACATATGGAAAGACACATGGAAAAGGTGGAGAATAGTTCAGGATAATCAGTCCCAAGATGAATATTCACAACGTATTAAAAATCAAAGCGTACCACTATTTTGGTGTCACGAACAGTGTTCTCTGGGATCGTTACCCAGTACACGCTTTTCTCCCACTGCGGCAACTGATTAAGTACATTAGTAACAGTGACAGACAGCTCTACACTGCTACTCCGGTTCCCTCCATCTGTGGCTATGATGTATCTGTTTATCTGGAATGTCTGCAAAAGAAGTTTGCCATAGTCATTCACTCAAAACCTGAACAATAATTTGTGAGAACAGATTGCAAAAGTAGATGAAATGGACCGACAGCAGCCAAAAGCTTGAATGTACCTGGGAGAGTAAGTGATTCACATATATCCAGCCAGAGGTGGGGTTAATTTGGAAATACTCAGGCTCCTGCTGTAACATAGAGTACATGATGACAGCGTTTACCCCTTGGTCATCATCGTGAGCTGCCACACGGAGAAAGCTTGTTCCCACTGGGGTGTCTTCACGAAGGAAGTCTAGGTAAGTACACAGATTGTTCTCAGCACACATAGTATTATGGGACAAGAAGTATGGTGCTGCCTCATTGGCTGAAATTATTCACTAGTGGTTGTATCCAACCAACCACTACCAGTACAACATGCACAGGTTTTTCTCAGGGTTCCCATCTCATCACAGTTCCTTTGGAGTGCTGGAAAGAGGATGTCTGGTTTCACAGGATCCACATGAACACAATTCTAGCAGGCTGGAGGGCTGTCTTCATTCATCATTATTTGATAACATCAGATAACACCACTTCACTAAGCATCATCTGATGCGTTTGTATCTAGAGGCAGAGAGAGGGGTGACCAGCCACCAGGGAAAGTAGCAAATCTAAAATGGCTCTGAGTCAGAATATACCAACAGGCCATGGCTACTCACATTGGTAGCGGCTGCTCTCAAACTTTGGATCGTTGTCATTCACATCAGCAATGCAAACGGTGATTTGACACACGCCAATCAGTGGTTCTTGAGCTTGATCAGTTGCTGTCACAGAGAGAGTAAATTCCTTCTGCTTCTCTCGATCAAAACTACGAGTTGTAGTGATAACCCCTAAACAAAAACACTTTTATGAAGGGAGGCAGAAGAACCTTCTTTGATTGTCACCATCTTTTTCACAAGCCACACATACTGCTCCCCACTTACTCATACTTTTTCCGTTTACTAAAAGCTTCTCCCTTACAAACTCAGGGCGATTTCGCACTAGAGTTGCCACCCCCAGCTCCAGAATATCGAAATCATAATGCACAAATTCCTCCCTCATAGCACACTGCTATAAGCACTCAGCTAGAGCAAACAGAAAAAGATATTCCAACTTGTCAAATTTACAGTTATTGGTGTGGGGGGGAAGCAGTTAGCTGCATTCTTCCTTCTGTTAACTGCTCGCTTGTTTAGTCTGGTGGCAAAAAGGAGCATGCCTACAGCATATGCTATCATATCTATGTTTCCACACATATGGAAAGACACATGGAAAAGGTGGAGAATAGTTCAGGATAATCAGTCCCAAGATGAATATTCACAACGTATTAAAAATCAAAGCGTACCACTATTTTGGTGTCACGAACAGTGTTCTCTGGGATCGTTACCCAGTACACGCTTTTCTCCCACTGCGGCAACTGATTAAGTACATTAGTAACAGTGACAGACAGCTCTACACTGCTACTCCGGTTCCCTCCATCTGTGGCTATGATGTATCTGTTTATCTGGAATGTCTGCAAAAGAAGTTTGCCATAGTCATTCACTCAAAACCTGAACAATAATTTGTGAGAACAGATTGCAAAAGTAGATGAAATGGACCGACAGCAGCCAAAAGCTTGAATGTACCTGGGAGAGTAAGTGATTCACATATATCCAGCCAGAGGTGGGGTTAATTTGGAAATACTCAGGCTCCTGCTGTAACATAGAGTACATGATGACAGCGTTTACCCCTTGGTCATCATCGTGAGCTGCCACACGGAGAAAGCTTGTTCCCACTGGGGTGTCTTCACGAAGGAAGTCTAGGTAAGTACACAGATTGTTCTCAGCACACATAGTATTATGGGACAAGAAGTATGGTGCTGCCTCATTGGCTGAAATTATTCACTAGTGGTTGTATCCAACCAACCACTACCAGTACAACATGCACAGGTTTTTCTCAGGGTTCCCATCTCATCACAGTTCCTTTGGAGTGCTGGAAAGAGGATGTCTGGTTTCACAGGATCCACATGAACACAATTCTAGCAGGCTGGAGGGCTGTCTTCATTCATCATTATTTGATAACATCAGATAACACCACTTCACTAAGCATCATCTGATGCGTTTGTATCTAGAGGCAGAGAGAGGGGTGACCAGCCACCAGGGAAAGTAGCAAATCTAAAATGGCTCTGAGTCAGAATATACCAACAGGCCATGGCTACTCACATTGGTAGCGGCTGCTCTCAAACTTTGGATCGTTGTCATTCACATCAGCAATGCAAACGGTGATTTGACACACGCCAATCAGTGGTTCTTGAGCTTGATCAGTTGCTGTCACAGAGAGAGTAAATTCCTTCTGCTTCTCTCGATCAAAACTACGAGTTGTAGTGATAACCCCTAAACAAAAACACTTTTATGAAGGGAGGCAGAAGAACCTTCTTTGATTGTCACCATCTTTTTCACAAGCCACACATACTGCTCCCCACTTACTCATACTTTTTCCGTTTACTAAAAGCTTCTCCCTTACAAACTCAGGGCGATTTCGCACTAGAGTTGCCTCGCAGCGCAGCCGCCGTTTGCCCCGACACAAAGGTTAATTTCACATCCGAGGCTGCGGGGCTGCATTTTGACTCGCGGCTTCACCCGATTTCCTCCGCAGTTTCGTGATCCTGGTTTTTAAGGATCACGAAACTGCGGAGGAAATCGGGCGAAGCCGCAGGTGAAATGCAGCCCCGCAGCCTCGGGTGTGAAATTAACATGTTTGTGTCGGGGCAAACGGGGCTGCGCTGCGAGGCAGCTCTAGTGCGAAATCCCCCTCATAGTTACAAAAAAGGGGTCCTTTCCCGTTTCACTCCTCAGTTTGTTTTCCTTCTGTGTCTTAATGACTAAGAAGCAGACAACTTACTGAAGTTCTCAATCTTCCGGCATGTTTCAAGCCGACTTCTCTTCTTAATGATAAATATAACTGTCACAAAATATAGAAAGTATGACAGACATCTGATACAATAACACCAGGAAGAGCAGTTGGCTTGAAATGAATGAAGAGCTTCCATTAACTGGTGTAGCAGAAAGACTAGGAGAATGAGGCCCCCAGTTCAAATCTTACCCCAGCCACAAATTCACTCAGTGGCCTAAGCAAGCCACTTTCTCTTGTCCTCAGTCTTCCATTCCCAACTGCAAGATGGAGGTATAACTATTAACCCTTTCTGGTTCAGTAAGAAATGGCTACTCTAAGAAACAAACTGCTGGACTAGATCAATCAAGTATGGCTGCTTCTACCTGAAACAGGATCAATGCTGAAACCTGGTGAAATGCCATCTCTATGCATGAGGCCATACTTCACCTCCCCATTCAATCCCAGGTCTGCATCAAAGGCCTCCACCTGCAAGACGTAGGTGCCTGGAGACTGATTTTCCAGCACCCAGGCGCTGTCACTGTAGGAAGCACACTGCAAGAGAAATAATTCGTTAATTACAGGGAACAGCCACAGAACTGATCAACTGATATCATATCCATGCAGTGCAACCCCAAGAAGAGTTCCATCTTTCTGAGCCCATTGAAGTCATGGGGCTTAGAAGGGTGTAACTCTTCAGGATGGCACTGCTGGACTCCAAACTAGTCACAATGCAAAGCAAATAGGGGAGATAAGTAAAGACTTCAAAGTCATACAGTTGGGCATATGTTACCACTTTCCCTAAAGACCCACTTGAGGTTGGCCAAAGCTATATGACTTCACATTTCCAGCCAAGGAACACAGTACTCTATCCCCTATCAACTGATCAAAAACATGAACAATTTTACAGCAAGCAAGAAAACTTGTGGTCTGTCACCTTACCTCTCTGAAAACAGGCTTGTTGTTGTTGGCGTCATTGATTCCTACAACCACCTCTGCAAAGCTACTGAGAGATCTGGGTCCCCCAGAGGAATTGTCATCTATAGCAGAGACATTCAAAACATATTGTGGGCCTTTCAATTTAGGCAGAGGGTTTCTGCGGAGTCTTAGAATCCCTGGATTTAGGAGGGGAGGGAAACCGAAATTAATAACCACAAAAAGAAAAGGCCAACCTGCTCTGTTGGAACATATGGAGATATGACTGTGTGACAGAGTGTTGGACTTGACGGGCCATTGGCCTAATCCAACATTGGTTTCTCTTATGTTCTTATAACTAGAGTATTGGCAGGAAAGGCTTGATTCAGTACTTTGTGTAAGGCCAGGAATTATGCAATGCCATTCAATTTTTTTATGAGAAGACAAGAGCTGCAAGGGGAACAGAAAGTGTGGTATATCACTGTGTGATTCTTATTACTTGAGACTTAGGCCATAATCACATACGCACTGAAAAGTGTGGGAAAACTGATATGTAATTGTAAATCTGCCCTACATGGCCAGAAACTGAATACAAGTCCTAGGAGGCAACACTACTGTTGACCCTCCATAGTAATTGGTCAGCCATTATATGAAACAGGATGCTGGACTAGATGAACCACTGGTCGGATCCACCAGGGCTCTTCTTATGTTCCTGTCCCCCTCAGGAGGGGGGATCTTTTTCACCCTACCCTCTCCAGACAAGCATGGCTGCCCTTTATTATCAGGGCAGGGGATAATGAAGCCCCAGTTAGCCTGGAATTGGAGAAGAAGCAACTTCATTACTGAAAGTTTTCCATTTTCCAAAAACACAGGACCTTTTCTCCATCCAAGCTGACCTCCTGTAGCCTACACAGCTGTAAGTGATTAATTTACTTATGATTAACACAGTAGTACCTTGGAAGGAAAAACCTTCCAAGGGAAGAGGAGACCATTTTCTTGGTTAAGCACTCTAGGACTAAAGCCAGGAATCGACAATCTGGATAACCATACAAGTGAATTTTTAGGATTCCAGAAAGAGTGATTTTGGAAGGTCAAGACCAAAAAGGTTTCCCTTTCAGAATGGCTACAAGGGAACAAAAAAGCTACGTGGGTCATTACTTCCTAGTACATTAACTCAGTGCATAAACTGCTCAAAGAACATGCCTATAAAACTAGGGATGCGCACTCAATATATACCAAGCTGAATAAATACCAAAAAATACCTTATCAGTATTTTTCAGGTATTTATTCAGCCAAATCAGATTTTCTAATCTGATTCAGCTACCAATCCATCTGAGCTTAATAAAAGCTGATATTAGTTGGCTTTTATTCAGGCTCAGCCAAAGCAGCACGAGTTCACCCACCTTTCAGGTGAACTCAAACTGCTTCCAGGTTCCTTGTGCACGACTTGGCTTTGCAAAAGTCATTTAAAGGGAAAGTTCCCTTTAATTGCTTTTGCAAAGCCAAGTTGCGTGCATGTCTTCCCTTCCCTCCCTGAATTGTGCCCCAGTGGGGGCACGCATCAGTGAGAGAAGGGAAGGCATTTAAAGTGGCAGCATGCCTGAGCAAAGGAAGGGAAGGTATTTAAAGAGACTGCGGTCTCTTTAAATGCATTCCCTTCCATCGCTAAGGTGTGCCGCTGCTGCAGCACAACTCGGGGAGGGGAGGGAAAGTATGGACCTGAATAAATTCAGCAATACTGATTATCTTCCAAGTCCCAATATCACAGTGCTATTGGGATTCGGGATTATCAGTATATACACCAATATTTTGGAGTTTGGTATACCCAAACCTGAAAAATACCGATTTTATTGTGTGCAAACCCCTATATAAAACTATATTCACATGATATGCAAACGGTACAAAGTTACAAAATTTTCCTACACATACACTAAGGCATAGAGTGAGTCAAGCATGCATGTGACAGAATAGAGGAAGAGGCCTACCTCTATGCCTCTCTAATTCAAAATTGCCTTCTTCATTACCCCCAGTAATTAAGTACAATACTCCATCTCCATCAGGATCCTTTGCATGGATCGTGGCCACTAAAGTCCCAGGGCCTGCATCTTCTGAGAGGAAAGTTCTGTAACTGATGCAGAAATCAAGAATTATATAACATTTACTAACATGGTCAACAGTACCCCATGAATCAATGTTACAAAGATAACTTTATTATGAATTTGACATGATTCCCTTTTCCACCTTAAATGCAGTAAAGAAAAAAAATGGTTTGTAACGTGACCTTCCCATGTTGCTAGAATTGCATGCACATTTTTCCAAAGTAGAGCCTGGAGCAATTTATGTTATCAGACAGACAGCATTACATTTTAAGCTTCTTAAGAATGGAAGGGAATCCAAACCCAAGTGAACTTTTTAATTAAGCTTAATATTTCAGATTGGCAGGGAGTGTTCACTTATTATATGATTTATGTCTCAACATCCAGGGGACT
>NW_015165235.1:1807183-1808798 GCF_001447785.1 Gekko japonicus
GAATCGACAATCTGGATAACCATACAAGTGAATTTTTAGGATTCCAGAAAGAGTGATTTTGGAAGGTCAAGACCAAAAAGGTTTCCCTTTCAGAATGGCTACAAGGGAACAAAAAAGCTACGTGGGTCATTACTTAATAGTACATTAACTCAGTGCATAAACTGCTCAAAGAACATGCCTATAAAACTAGGGATGCGCACTCAATATATACCAAGCTGAATAAATACCATTTATTCAGCCAAATCAGATTTTCTAATCTGATTCGGCTACCAATCCATCTGAGCTTAATAAAAGCTGATATTAGTTGGCTTTTATTCAGGCTCAGCCAAAGCAGCACGAGTTCACCCACCTTTCAGGTGAACTCAAACTGCTTCCAGGTTCCTTGTGCACGACTTGGCTTTGCAAAAGTCATTTAAAGGGAAAGTTCCCTTTAATTGCTTTTGCAAAGCCAAGTTGCGTGCATGTCTTCCCTTCCCTCCCTGAATTGTGCCCCAGTGGGGGCACGCATCAGTGAGAGAAGGGAAGGCATTTAAAGTGGCAGCATGCCTGAGCAAAGGAAGGGAAGGTATTTAAAGAGACTGCGGTCTCTTTAAATGCATTCCCTTCCATCGCTAAGGTGTGCCGCTGCTGCAGCACAACTCGGGGAGGGGAGGGAAAGTATGGACCTGAATAAATTCAGCAATACTGATTATCTTCCAAGTCCCAATATCACAGTGCTATTGGGATTCGGGATTATCAGTATATACACCAATATTTTGGAGTTTGGTATACCCAAACCTGAAAAATACCGATTTTATTGTGTGCAAACCCCTATATAAAACTATATTCACATGATATGCAAACGGTACAAAGTTACAAAATTTTCCTACACGTACACCAAGGCATAGAGTGAGTCAAGCATGCATGTGACAGAATAGAGGAAGAGGCCTACCTCTATGCCTCTCTAATTCAAAATTGCCTTCTTCATCACCCCCAGTAATTAAGTACAATACTCCATCTCCATCAGGATCCTTTGCATGGATAGTGGCCACTAAAGTCCCAGGGCCTGCATCTTCTGAGAGGAAAGTTCTGTAACTGATGCAGAAATCAAGAATTATATAACATTTACTAACATGGTCAACAGTACCCCATGAATCAATGTTACAAAGGTAACTTTATTATGAATTTGACATGATTCCCTTTTCCACCTTAAATGCAGTAAAGAAAAAAAATGGTTTGTAACGTGACCTTCCCATGTTGCTAGAATTGCATGCACATTTTTCCAAAGTAGAGCCTGGAGCAATTTATGTTATCAGACAGACAGCATTACATTTTAAGCTTCTTAAGAATGGAAGGGAATCCAAACCTGAGTGAACTTTTTAATTAAGCTTAATATTTCAGATTGGCAGGGAGCGTTCACTTATTATATGATTTATGCCTCAACATCGAGGGGACTAACCATGCTTAAACCCAGGGGTCATTTCCTGCGGGAGCACACAGGAGCGGAGCTCTGGCAGTAAGGAGCCCAGGGGGCGGGCACATGCAAAACAAGCCCCAACAAGTAGAGCTCCCAGAAGCCCTCAGTCGGGCCAGGAGGAGCAAGAAGCAGCCAGGTAAGTTGCAGAGCCCCCCCCCC
>NW_015165235.1:1808991-1843774 GCF_001447785.1 Gekko japonicus
AAACCATCCAGTGGAGCCTGAGCGGTGGGTGTTGCCTTCTGACACACTTCTGGTGATGTCAGGGGGTGTGGCATATGCAAATAAGTTATGTTAATGACCTCCTGCACCTCTTTTTCTACAAAATGACCCCTGCTAAAACCTACCCACGCCATTAGAAATTTTATACATTCTACAATGTGCAATATGACTACACAACTGGAATGAGACCAGCCAATTGAAAACCCAGAGTGCGCTTTGCCACTCACCTTCCAGTTGCCATCCTGTTGCATACTGCACAACCTTTTCTTAAGTGATACTCCCAAATGCCATCTATCAGTATTCAGTGGCCCATATGCTACATATATTGGGTTGGATCCACCAGAATGGAAGGATTTTCTCCTGCAGAGTATTATTTTCTCATCCAGCCCCCCATACACACTTCTATCAGCAGAAATGCTCAGACAGATCCATGCCACTGTGTGCACCAGCCACTACATTTAAATGACTTGCATTCGTGTGGCTCATTAATCATGTTTTGCATGAACCAAACTTCCTTTTTGCTTCTGTGCTATCTATCTTCTTTAAAAATACTTTGTGTGTGTGTGTATGTGTGCACATGCATGCTTGCATGCCTGGAAGTCATGATGATAACTGGTGACCCCTACTGGGGTTTGGACGTTTCAGAGAGGTAGCTTGATTGCCTCTGCATCCCAAGCCCTGGTATTCCTTGGAGGTCTCCCTTCCAATTACTTGCCAGGGTCGGCCCCGCAGGGCCATGCTATCTACCTTTTGTGTTTTTATCACACCCTTCTCCCAAGGAGCACAGAGCTGCCTACATGATGACTCTCCATTCCTCATTTGGTGGTCACAACAACCCTCTGGGATAGGTTAAGCTAAGAGTAACTGGCCCAAGGTCGCCTAACAAGCTTCTTGACAGAGTGGGAAACTGAACCTGGGTCTTCCAGATCCTAGTGCTCAAATGTCATAACGGCTCTCAGTTTCTGAAGCTGGCCTAACAAAGGAAGTACCATATTTTTAAGGATGTTACTTTTCAAAAAAACAGATTTCACAACCAATTTGTGAAACGTGGCTTAAAGAAAATACACACCAGTCTTGGATATGCAGGCTAATTTAGATCTAATACTTTAGGGCTAAGTGCCTATCAACTATTCTCAACTCTCCAATTAGTACTATTAGTTTAGTAAGGATGCATATCTGCTACATAAGAACATACGGACATACGAAAAGCCTGCTGGATCAGACCAATGGTCGACCTAGTAGAACATCTGGTCTCTCACAGTGGCCACCTGTTCCTCTGGATGGCCAACAACAGGGCATAGAGGCTGAGGCCTTCCCCTAATGTTGCCTCCTCGCTCTGGGATTCAGATTGATTAATTAAATAGTACCGGCCCCAATACAGATCCTTATGTGACCCCACTGCTTACTTCCCTTCATTGTGAGAACTGTCCATTGATTCCTACTCTTTGCTTCCTGTCTTTTACCCGTTTTTAATCCATAAGAGAACTGTCCTCTTATCCCAGGACTGCTAAATTTATTCAGGAGTCTTTGGTGATGTACCTTGTCAAAAGCCTTCTGAAAGTCCAAGTATATAATGTCTACTGAGTCAACGTTGTCTACATGCTTCTTCACTTTCTCAAAGAACTCCAGAAGGTTAGTGAGGCAGGGCTTCACTTTGCAGAAGCCATGTTGATTTTCCTTTAGCAAGCTGTGTCCCTTTATGTGTCTAACAATTCTACCTTTGAACACAGTTTCTACTAATTTGGCTGGGATGTTAGGCTGACTGGCCTGTAATTTCCTGGTTCCCCTCTGGATCCCTTTTTAAAAACTGTTGTCACATTTGCTACTCTCCAGTCATCTGGTACAGCGGCTGAATTTAGTGATAGGTTACATAAGCAGGTTAGTAGATCAATGATCTCACAACCAAGTTCCTTAAGAATCCTTGGATGTATGCCATCAGGACCTGGAGACTTATCAGTTTTTAATTTCCCCAGTAGGTCTAGAATTTCATCTCCGGACACCTCAATTTGACTCAGTTCTTCAGACTCCCTTCCTAAAAATAGGGCCTGTGGCATGGATACTTGCCCCACACTTTCCACAGAGAACACAGAAGCAAAAAAGTCAAAGTCATTGAGCTTCTCTGCCATCTCCCCATCTTCCTTTAGCAATCCCTTGATTCCTTTGTCATCTAAAGGCCCCACTGTTTCTCTAGCTGGTTTCCTGCTCTGGATATATTTTTTAAAAAATGTTTATTGTTTGTCTTGGTGCTTTTACCAACCTACTTCTCAAAATCTCTTTTTGCATGCCTAATTATTGACATTTCTTTTGACTGAGCCTGTGGTCCCTACTGTTCAATTCATTGGGGCAGATCTTCCACTTTTTAAAAGAAACCTCTTCACTTTTTATAGCTTACTTGACTTTCATTGTTAACCACACAGGCCTTCTTTTAGATTTGGCAGTGCCTTTCCTCACCCGAGGAATGCATTCTATTTGAGTGTTGATTATGAGGTTTTAAATAGCTTCCAAGCATCCTCTAGGGTTTTGACTATCTTGTGTTTCCCCTTCAGCTTCCTTTTTAGTATTCCCCTCATTTTTAAAAAAGTTCCCTGTTTTGAAATCAAATGTTACCATTCGGGACTTTAGGGGTAACCTTCCACTGATCTGAATGCTGAACTTAACAGCACTGTGATCACTGTTCCCAACTGGTGTACATCTCTACTATGCAGGAAGACTACCTGCTGTTAAGTGAAGATCTACACAAAAGAGAAAGCTCTGCTTACACAGCTTGGGAGAAGACTGGGGCTTCATCATTCACATTTGTCATATGAATGCGCACTGAGGCAGTGCCTGTCCGAGGAGGATGCCCTTTGTCCACAGCGATGACCACAAATTCATACATGTGGTTTTCTCGTTCAAAGTTCAGTCGCTGGTTGGAACTGATGGCACCCTCAGGTGTGATAGAAAAATCCACACTTTGAACAAAATAGAGGACCTCCGAGTTGGATCCAGAGTCGCAGTCAGTTGCAAGAACTAGAGCCGGGAACATTTGGAAACAGAAAATAATTAAGACAGCTTGGCTGGACCTTAGTATTGTATGGGCAAGGCTAGTCAACCCACATTAAACACCTTTTTCTGCAGCAGTATTTGGAAGAGGCTTCACTGCATTTCATTCAGACTTATTTCTTTCTAATATGGTGTGGACACAACACAGGTCCCGGTCACACGGGCTGGAAAATGCAGGGGGGGGGAGCATGGCTGTTTGCCCCGGAGCAAAATAACGCACGGCCACCCGATCACACGTCCTGTCGAGGTCCCGTGGTTAGGGGGTGAGGTGCCGATCACACAGCTATCCTGCAGCGCGGCAAAGAAGCGTTGCAGTGCGATCACACCAGCAATCGCGAGGCACCGCTTCCGCGGCAAATGGGATTTTTTTGTTTGTCTCACCGAAGTTTGCGCATGTGCATGATTGTTTGTGCACATACTGTGGGGACTTAAAACCATCCGGTTTGCAAGGGGACATGGGCGGGCACCGGATGCCACGGGATTCCAGCAGAAACGCAATCAGACGCCTGCCCTTCCGCGTTTTCCAGAAACCAGTACATTGTAAGTACTAGTTTTTTACTCCGCGTCTTCGGCGGGAAGCCACAGGTTAGCCACGGGAGCACTATGCTTCCCAGATGTTGCGGTCTGATCGCACCCGGAAAATCCGCCTATCATCCGTATCTTTAGCGCGGCAAATGCTCCGTATGAACAGGGCCAGAGTTGCACAATCAGTTTCTGCACTGACTGGCCAGCACAACGAGTAACAACTGCAATGCTTTCCCCAAAAAGCAGTCTTGCAAGTCTTGTTTCAGTTTTTAAAAATAAACAAATAAATGACCATGTTAAAAGTTATAAAAAGGAGTGGACGGCTAGACAGAAGAATGGGGAGCAAGAGAGAGGAGGGTTCCACCTCATGTAGCAACTATTTTGTTGCTGTGCCCACCATGCTGTCAGAATTCCAAATGTGCCCACAGCATCAGCATTTGGGGACCAGAGTTGCCAGGTGTTACCTGCATCCCAGCAGGGGGCTCCAGCCCAGCTCCCAGGATCTTCTGGTGCATGCACTGCAATTATGTCACCCGGAAGTGATGTCATCATGCTGGGCATGTTGTGCGGGGGACGCTCTAGCATTTGGGTAAAACCTCTATGGTCACCATAGAGTTTTTACCCAAATGCTAGAGCATCCCCCACACAACATGCCCAGAGTGATGATGTCACCCATCACGCCAGGCACATTGGGTGCAATGGGGCTCTTTGGGGGTGGGGCTTTCCCCGCCGGCCAACTGGTTGGTGGCAGATTGGGACCCTGAAAACAGGGGGGGGGGAAACCGCGCCCAAAGGGGGGATGGCAACCCTATTGGTGCCTCCTGCTCTAGAGTCACTTTTCTATGAGCTACATTGCATTGTATCTGTGTATACTTCACAAGGCCCCCATTTTTATTGTTATAACCTCTAGTAGCTTTGTATTTTGTTTTGTCTCCATACAGGTTTGTCTTTGGTCTTTTCCAATAAACAAAACTAAGCAGGAGATGCTATATCTACCTTGCAATAAAGACGTGCCTACAGGGATGGATTCAAGAATATTTTCTCGACTGTAAATAGACTGCTGGAATTCTGGAGAGCAGTCGTTTTCATCTGTGATGTGAACTATGACCTGATGGCAATGAGAGAGAGAGAGAAAGGAAAAACACACAAAGCAAAATACACAATAATAATAGAAAATGAAACATGAACATTTATTTTTAAAAAGTAGTTTGTTAGAGACGTATAATCTGTGGGTACCACATATGTTCTTCCATGCAAAGCAGCCCTTTACTGCCCTTTACTGCTGCCACCCTAGTCTTGGACAATATGCCTCATCTTCCTCTCATCTTCCTCTTCCACCGTCATTTTTGTCCTGCCACAGCCAAGAGCTGCCATGCTCACAGTAGAGAGGAGGATGGTGAAAAAGCATTCCTACCCTTCTTTGAACAGACTGGACCTCCAACTGTTCTCTCTTTGTCAGAATTTCAGCCTGTCCAGGGCCCCAGGACAGGACATGAGATTCAGCACCCAGCTCTGTACAGGAAGAGCTTAACACCAACAGGGTCTTACTCATTGATCTGGACAAGGAAGAGCCTGTGTGTTCTCTGAAAGAGAACACTTGCTGTTTCAAGTCTGCTTCATCTCTCGACTCTCCTGCCTTAATCTAAAGGCTGGAAAATGGCAACATAGCTGAGGACAATCTGGGCTGCTTAGTTTAGGAACATTTACCCCTCTATCCATAGGAAACGGTAAATTTTGTTCAAGTTATTCACTTGGCAACCAGGCAAATAACTATTCCTGGATCTGTTTCGGGTCGGGAAAACAGCATGGATGAAAGGCTGAAGCCTGTCCTCCCCACTACCATCCTGATCAAAACCAGGCCCCTGCAGCATTTGGGGAATCAGTTCTCAGCAGCTGACACTGGATTGATGGGAATGAGAACTGGATCAGGGGAACCCGGAACCAACTCAAGAAAAAAGGCATTTCTATACTTTGGCTCATTGTCACTAAGCACAGAATGGAAAATCTTCAACCTACCTCAGCTACACTGCTGAGCAAGCTCTCTGCTTCCTCTGCTTTCAGTAAAAAATGGTAGAGGTGATGCTCGCTCTCATAGTCCACCGTACGAGTCAGACTTAGCTCTCCAGTCCCTGGTCCCATGCTGAACAGACCACTGGGATTCATCAGCAGAGTGTAGGAGAGAGGTTGATTCTGGAAAGAAACTGCCTCCACAACAGCCACTCTGCAAAGGAGAGATTAGTCACAAAACTACTGGTTACTTTGAGGCAGGAATAAAGGATAAGGGATATGAACCCGGCTGAATTGCCAGGGTACCAGTCATAACTAACAATAAATTAAGGAAATAGATGAATAGATATAAATCATGTATGACTTAACATCACATAAGGCTCCAAATATTTCTCAAATATACACCAGTATTATTGCATGAACTGCAATAAATAGGCTGGAGATTTAAAGCAATATCTAACATTTACTATTTGACACTCCCAAAATAAATACTTCACAGATTCTAAGTTCACAATTTCAATGGACTGAAGAACATGATCTTCAAATGTCCATAAAGCAAGTACATCCATTTCTTAAGACATTAAGATAAATAATATAAAGCATGTTGCAATCAGCAAGTAGATCCAGTCCTTAAGATCTGAGACAAACAATAAGAAATAGGCTCTCATTCAATGGATAGATAAGGACTTTTCAGATGTAAGGTTATATCCATCAACTCTATTCTGCTGCCAGCTGAGTTTTCCTGTGGTATAAAGAGATCTCTGCCAGCATTACTATATTTCTGTTGGCTTAAGGAGCTTTTACTACTGGCAGAAAAGTTCTTCAAAAGCTCTGTCATTTGCTAAAAAGAGCAGTTGGACAAATTCATTGTGATTTTGCAGACACAAAGAGTGCTCATAAAACAACAGAATAGTAGTGAAGACATTAAGAGCACTTGCATAAATGTGTAATTCCTCCTACTCATCCATCTCCCTGCAGATCCCTACATTTTCTACCAGAAGAAAGCTTCCAAAACTTCTATAACAGTTCCATTACAGAGGATTACAGTAGCCTAGACAGTCAGGTGTATGTTGAAAAGACCATGAGCTTTAGTACACTTTCTAGATTTTAAAAATCCCCTTGTGTTTCTACATAGCAGATTTTTTTAAACAGTGCCAGACATTGGTTTCTCCTCTTCCTTGCACACTTACTTTTCATCTGCTGGGGTATTTTCTGGAACAAACACACTGTATGATGTGTTAGTGAACTGAGGAGGTCTGGTGCCAGCCAAGATGGAGATGAACGCATAGGGGCTTTTGCTGCCATATTCATCAATGGCCAGAACAGTGACCACATACTCCCGATCAGGAGTTAAAGGCAAGCCAGTCGTCAAGACGACACCTGTGTCTGTATCAACATCAAACCGTTCTTCACCACCTATTGTGTAGAGGAATTTTAAAAAAGAAATTATGAAAGAGGTCATCAGATTCCACGTTTTCTTGATTCCTGCCATTTCATCTCCACCTTCTTATTTTTTTTTTCCATTTAACACATATTCTCTTTCATAAAGGATGCTACCGGATGCTTTTACTGGCAATTTCCTTATTACAAGAAGGAGACAGCTACAGATCGTTGTAACAAGCACTGTAGAAGCCCCACATTCCACTTGCAACACCTGCACAGGAAGACATTAGGCAGCCACCAGTGTCCCACACATTGCAAAGCATTACACTCTGTGACTATGGTTAGCATTACATGTATTCTAACACAGATCACAGAAGACCAAATCCTTGGGTGTAGTGGGGCAGGAAAGACTAGGCCTTGTACATAGTTCCCTGCCTGAAGAACAGGGTGTCAGGGCACACACTGTGCTGATAAAAAAAAATCTCAGTAACCCCCCCTTGTAATTAAGCAAATACATTGGATTTACCAAACCTGCATCGTCTACATTAATTACAGTGCAATCCTAAGAACAATTACACCATTCTAAACCCATTGAACAGTCTTTGATGGACATAACTGTGTGCATAACTCTGTTATTCTTTGTAGTCACATAATACTTCATAATATATACATACTATATACACCTTATGCCCTAAATCCAACAAGAAAAATGATCTTAGTGCCTAATTCACCCTACTCCCAAGTAGATCAGAATGCTTTAGCAATGGGAGGGTTTTTTTTGCAATCAATACTGAGAACAAGTCATCTATACAGACGAGTAATAATACCACAGGAAGCAATCAAGAGCTCCATAAGATACTGGAGTTCCAAAGCCAGACTAACGTATATTCAAGAATGATGGGAGAAAGCCATTCAAGGCTACAGGAAGATCCAGTAGGGTGTGCTGAAGTGAGAACTTACAATAGGACAGAACAGATGCAGTCTCACTGGGCACAGGTGCTTATTATACACATACATTAATCAGTTGTTAAAGATACTTATTAATTGTCCATCCTGTTCTAAAGTGGTTTTCTCACATCCCAGGGGCTGATCATACGCATAGTTTACCATCAGCAGTTGTGCATCCTCAGATGCTTCTGCACCACTCCCTGCATCTGAACTCAAAAGAACTTAACAAAGCCTTTTAAAGGGATGCAGCAAAGAATGGCTCGGCCAGGACAATTTCCCAAGGAGGTCTAACTAAGAATCCTACTTGGGGCTACTAAATTGGGCTCAGTCCCAGTTAAGTGCTCTTAGGATTGTGCTGTTAATCTATGCTCCCTATCCCAAAGTTCATTATCACCCATGCAAAAGACCCGGTAATATATGTCTATATTACAGAATATAAGTATCTTCCCCTTAAAGAAAATGCTAAAGATTATTACTGTTGAGCTACACATCTATCATAGTACGAATATTTTCAGAATCTATTCATGTAAAGGATTCGATACCTGGCAGTGCACTAACAAGTGTCCAAGTACAAGAGACAGTATCCCTCAGACTCCTCACGCAGAAAACTACTTACCAGCAATCCGAGCGTATGATATTTCGGCGCTGGAATTTTCACTGCCACTATAACGGGCACTGAGCTGGTAGACGAAAGTGCCTTCCTGGGCCTCAGGATCAACACTTGCCAAATAGGGGTATGGATGCATTTCCCAAGATATGGGCTCCTCTTCAACAGCAATAATCACCACGCGGCACAAATACCAGTCACTATCTGAAAGGATCACAGAAAAATGTAAGCTTTAAAAAAATGGGAACTTATGGATACAATGTCAGGGTTCAGTACGGTTTGGGATGGTGCACAGACTGACCCATGAACCGAACCGAACGGGCCTCACATGAACCGAACCAGTCCAGCAAGTTCAGTTCACCCTTTCTCCCAGACACAGCAAGTTTTGTAGGAATTGCCCACTAGGAGGGTTAGGACTCTCAGCTTCCCTTCCAAGTTCTGAGGCCTTGCCTCTGTGTCTCCCACTGCCTGGTGCTTGGTCACTATGGGGACCACTTACTGCTTTGTGTGCCCCTGGAGGAATAGCCACTTGCCAACTAACTAGCTTCGCCAGGACAATTTCCCAAGGAGGTCTAATTCAGAATCCTACTTGGGGCTACTAAATTGGGCTCAGTCCCAGTTAAGTGCTTTTAGGATTGTGCTGTTAATCTATGCTCCCTATCCCAAATTTCATTATCACTTCCTACCCATGCAAAAGACCAAGTAATATATGTCTATATTAGAGAATATATCTTCCCCTTAAAGAAAATGCTAAAGATTATTACTGTTGAGCTACACATCTATCATAGTACGAATATTTTCAGAATCTATTCATGTAAGGGATTCGATACCTGGCAGTGCACTAACAAGTGTCCAAGTACAAGAGACAGTATCCCTCAGACTCCTCACGCAGAAAACTACTTACCAGTAATCCGAGCGTATGATATTTCGGCGCTGGAATTTTCACTGCCACTATAACGGGCACTGAGCTGGTAGACGAAAGTGCCTTCCTGGGCCTCAGGATCAACACTTGCCAAATAGGGGTATGGATGCATTTCCCAAGATATGGGCTCCTCTTCAACAGCAATAATCACCACGCGGCACAAATACCAGTCACTATCTGAAAGGATCACAGAAAAATGTAAGCTTTAAAAAAATGGGAACTTATGGAGACAATGTTAGGGTTCAGTATGGTTTGGGATGGTGCACAGACTGAACCACGAACCGAACCAAACGGGCCCCACATGAACCGAACCAGTCCAGCAAGTTCAGTTCACCCTTTCTCCCAGACGCAGCAAGCTTTGTAGGAATCGCCCACTAGGAGGGTTAGGACTCTCAGCTTCCCTTCCAAGTTCTGAGGCCTTGCCTCTGTGTCTCCCGCTTGGTCACTATGGGGACCATTTACTGCTTTGTGTGCCCCTGGAGGAATAGCCACTTGCCAACTAACTAGCTTCGCCCCTGACTCTCCTTTTAAAATAGCATGTTCAAGACAGTGGAGGTCTATGTGGTACAGAGAACCACTACCAGGATCAAAAGTTATAAGCTATTTATTTAAAAAAGAAAATGTTCACAAGCATACTATTAGCACAGCACCAGACTGAGCAAGGGATTCAAAAGAAAAGACTGCCTTGGGTAGACATCATAGGCCGTAAAGACAACTAGGCAGCGGGGATGGACAACTGAGAAGAAGCTCAGGAGGGTGGGTAGTTTGGCAAAAGCCACCTCACCTGCTGAGAAGAAAAAAACCTTTGAAGATCAATTCCAGGGAGTCAGTGACCCACAAAGAATGAAGGTTCTAAGCTGAAAACTCCCTGAAACAATAAAGATCAAGATGGTTTGAAGAAAGACAAAGACTTCCACACAGAGCGATATCTAAAACAAATCTATTCACTTGGTGGCAGGAAAGGAACTGAGGGTAAGGGAGCACTGGAGCATGTGATGGTTTAGGCGGTAAAATACTACAAACCTTGGGGTTTCCTAAGGCTTCCAGAAACATCACCCCAATTCATACCTGGTTCTAAATCCACACACTGAGGCCGTTTTCAGAATGAGATAGCTGCATTGTATAATTGTAAAAGCGGTAGTAGTCAAAGAAGTCTTATCCACCACTTATATTCTCATTACGATGCAGAATTCCTGCACAGCATTGGGCTTCATCACTGTACCATACAAATAAGTTATCAGAAATCAATCACTGAAATCACCAAGAAATTATGCATGGCTCACTTTATAGCTGGAAGATAATGGCACCCATAATCAATACAAGCTGGCTAGCATATGACCTTAAAGCTTCTGCAAAACAAGGGAGCTCCAAAACTCAGTGTATGAAACATTCACAGTAGTTGTAGTCCACACAAGCAGACGTTACATCCAGTGCCATCCTATACAGTGTTAGACCCTTCTATGTTCATTGAGGCCTGCGGCTCAGAAGAGTATTAACTCTGCTTAGAACTGCACTGTTAGAGGTGTGATCTGGATTTGTGCAGAGAAGAAAAGAGCTTTGCCATCATTTTCTGTAGCATTTTCAGAATACCAAATCCCTCACAGCCCTTATCTCATTCCCCTTCACATCAGTCCTGCAAGGAAAATCATCGCAGAGGTGCAAAAGGGGAAAACGAGACTAGGGCTCTCTCTGCACCCATCTGTTACCCTGCTATTTCCCGTAGCCACGTCGGAACATTAATCTCCCTCCGCATTGCAACATGCTTTCACTTTCCTTGTGCATCCAGTTATTTTGGAGTTTCAACATCGTTTTATGGCCATTCAGTGTTGACTTTGCAGCCATTACGGCATTGCCCCAGGGTATCAAAATGTGGTTTTGGACCGGACCTTTTGCCGCTTCCACTTCCAATTTGGAGGGAATAATAAGCAAACTACTTGGCACGGCTCTAGTCATCTCCACCCATTCTCCATTACCCATCCCTATTTCCACTTCTATTTAATTTTCACCTAGCACACAACTTGGAGGGCAGGTAGAGGGACAGTCTGGGGAGGTCCTCTGGGAGTCTGACACTTCCAGCTTGCAGGGGGGGCATTTGACACACTCCTCCCCCTTTGTACATTGGACCCTACAGAGGGATCTTTTCCCCTTCCCCCAAAGCCAGTCTTCACACAACTTGGAGGGGGGTGTATTACAAGGAATGACAGGATTGCCCACTGGAATCAATGGGAGAGGCTTAAAGGCCCATTTGTTGTTGTTGTTGTTGTTTTTAATTAAACCCTTGTGACGCCACCCCTCCTGACAGACCAGCCAGCTGCAGAGCTTGCATGCCTGGAGTAGCCCAGCGGCAGCTAGCCAAAGGGGGTGGGAGAGCTCGGAGGAGAGGAGAGAAAGGGGAGGGTGCAGCGTGCCCCATCCCTTGCTTACGCACTTGGCCAAGTCGGTGGCAATCGGACACCCCCTCCACAGGTCACAAGTGACGTTAATCACAATTTAACAAAAAAATGTGGGTTTTGGTTGTAGATGCAGAATGCATACACAAAAATAAACTGGAGAAAAAAGAACAGTGCAGAGAGCAGGAGCACAAAGGACGAAGTTCACCATAAAGGCTCAACTACTTGGCTTCTCCAGAGTAAGCTACAGTGACCTGTTAGTGCAGAAAGCCCCTAAGGGTCTCAGTGAGAAAGGTGGACAGTAAATGAAGAGAGTACACGACTTGCTCAGCTAAGATGATTATTCTTGTGACTCTCCACATTTTGTTCACTCCATTCTAAGTCACCCTGTTTCCATAGCTCCCTCTGAACAACCCTCTATCAGTCAAATCTTCTCCCTCCCCTTTCAAGCCCTACTCAATTATAAAAATGAATAAACAGGATTAATAAATGTGTCATGACCTTTGACATACCAGGAAGGTTTTTTAGTTTTAAACGTACGGCAAGAAGAACAGAACATTTTGCAGAGGTAGGAATGGGCAAAGGATCTGGAAATATTGAAGGGCTACACACTTTTAGGGCACCCTCTGTGTGTGCCTTGGTCACAATCTGAATAGGGACAGACACATCCTTGGGAACTGAACTCATTTGTTGTTACTCAAATTGGTATACATGAGTCAGAATTGTAATGTGCAAAGGCATCCCCCTGTTTGCACGGGACAAAAGCACATATTTTGGGCACCTATATACTTACGACCTTCACCTATATACACCAAGGTCCAGACTCAGATCAACACTCAGAAAAATGAGGGGGGACTCTTAAATAAAGGGGGGGGTATTTTATAAACAGCAAAAGAGACCAAATTGCAGGGCTCTTTTTGTAGAAAAAGCCCAGCAGGAACTCATTAGCATAATAGGCCACACCCAACAGCAGGAACTCATTAGCATAATAGGCCACACCCCTGACAGCACAGCTCATTAGCGCATTAGGCCACACCCCCATGTTACCAGAAGGGTGGGTATCCAGCCACACCCACCTTTTGCTTGTTATTCTGTTTACCTTGTTTGTTGTCAAAACCCAGGGCTTTTTTGTAGCAGGAACTCCTTTGCATGTTAGGCCACACCCCTACTGTAGCCAATCCTAATGAGTTCCTGCTGTTGGGTGTGGCCTATTATGCTAATGAGTTCCTGCCGGGCGTGGCCAACTTGGGAGCCAGCCGGAACTCCGTTCTGTTGCGTTCCTGCCCAAAAATAGCCCTGAATTTATGCAATATTTAAAAGGTAGCAATAAAAATCCCATTCTGGGGAGGACGGTTTATAAATCCAATTTAAAAAAATTACAGAATGGAAAAAAGTGATGTGGTAAATAACACATAAAAACCTTTCCCTAGAAAAACCTGCTGCCTACTTAAAGGGGAAATCAGGGGTGGAGCCTGGAGAGGGTGGGGTTTGCAGAGGGGTGGGACCTCAGACAGGTAGAATGCCATAGACTACACCCTCCAAACCAGCCACTTTGTCCTGGGTAACAATTGCTGCCAATCTCCAGGTGAGGGCTAGAGATCACTCACAATTACAACTGCTCTTCAGGTAGCAGAAATCAGTTCCTCTGGAGAAAACAGTGGACTCTGTCATTATACCCTGCTGAGGTCACCACAGCAAATTGACACTGTTTGCCCAAAGCCAGAGCACTGCCCCAGAGCCTCTTTCTAGATCCCGTTGTATTGCTTTCACAACGGGCTTTACTGCTAGTAAACCTATAAAAGCAAATAAGATATAGGAGCTCATCCTGAAGAGAACCAGGGGGAAACAGGGGGTGATCTGCAGTGATGAAGAAACTATGAAATTTACCAGGTGGGGAGGAAAGCACAGCAGCAGGTCTGTGGGGCAGAGAGCTGATACCAGAGAGAGATGAGGGGCCAACTGTAAGGCCGGGGTAACAGGAAAAATCCAAAACTGGCTACAAAAAGCAGGGCTGAGGGGTGACCTTTGATACCTTTTTGCCTGAGGAGAAGAGAGGAAGGGTTCTTGGCACTGGAATGTGGGGATAATAAAAATGCTATCTTTCGAAGATGAGCAAGCCTGGGAAAAAAGCCTTTGTCTATATTTTGGAGGGAAGCTTTCTCTTTTTGCATTGAGAGTGTCTAAAGTGTTCCCTTGGGGAGATCTGGAAGTTAGACTGGGTACTTGTCATGATTGGGGAAGGGCTCATGTCTTCCTGTCTAGTTGTTTAGAGAGGAAAGGAATTGCTGGAACTGGTCCGCTGCTTACTGCTTTGGAAGCCTGGGTCATTAAAGAATAAATTATCTGGGAAGGTCCTTGGGGGAAATGGCCCTCGACTGAATCCTTCTTAGGGTGGGTTTTTGCATGCAGGAGCTGCCCTACCTTTCTTTCCTCCTTTTGTATGGCTTGCCTTCTTCTGGTATCAGTTTGAGGCAGATTCCTATCATTTCTAGGCCCACACTGAGGTGTACATGCGTACAAAATGAGGAACAAGCTGTAACAAAAATGGGGGTCCCCGGGGGTTGAGGACTTTGGCCATCAGGGTGACTGTTGCACAATATGGTGGGGACCCCTGAACAAACCTGTCCATAATGTAAAAACTGGCCCATAATGGGTCTTTTCTTCAAGACAGACACACATATGAATTGTTATACAAAACGTATGGTACCTACATACCCCATCTTTAGTCACTAGTGTTGTAAGTCTTTAAGGTGCCAGGGGACTTTTGTTTTATTTATTAAGGATGGCTCATTTAGTGTAATCTTTCAAAGCAAGCATCTGCAAACTCATGCAAACAAAATCCCACCTTTTTCCTAACTGCAAAATTATTAATATGATTAAAAACAAAACTGCAGCTGCCAAATTTCTCAACTTTTAAATGCATAATTGCTGTACTGACTGGATTTAATCATGATTCATGCATGGGTCAATGTGAAAAGAAGGCCACCACAAAAACTGGCTCACAGCCCCTAATCCTTAGAGCACTTTCTTTCAAGTAAGTCCCAACAAGTTAAGTGGGGTTCATGCCCACATAAATGTACATACGGCTGCAATTCATAACCCCTTCAAAATCCAAATGAAGGTACTCTGAGCTAAGTCATGCAATTGGAAACCACACACTCTTTTTATAAATAAAACACAATTCAGCAGGGTCTTGGAATGCACATGTTTTAGGAGCAGGTGCTGCATTATTGTCTAAAAGCAGCTTTAGGATGCTAGCAAGTATCCCTTAAGGCTGGTGTAACCCTATTCCAGTGAAAGGCATTACACAGTAAAGCTTTGTTTTGATTCCTACTATATTGATACAACACAATTAAAATGGTACAGTACTTAACATTGCCTACAGTTTTATACAACAGACAAAGATTTTCTGTGTGTTTTGTTTGGAAGTCAACTGATTTTAGACTGGATTTAAAGCAGATGCCCTAGAAGATGAGTGGTAATGACCTTGTCCTACATGATCACTGGAATTATTTCCACCCCAAGGCCTTGTCAATATGTTATTGGGCACAGAACAACAGCAGAATACAGCTCTGTTCAGAGAATCACTGTAAAGATCAGAGAGTTCTTTCAAACACCACACTGGTTGTAGCATTGGTTTCATTAATTAAAAACTTGCACATTCATCACCACAGGTTCACAGATCAAACCTGCACAGTGGCCTGGCCTAGTGCTTTTAATGGCATGTATCATTTGGGGAAATCCTAGACACACATTACATTCATGCAAATTGCAGTTAAAGCCACCTGGAAATCTACATAGGCACTGTACTGGCATGCTGAGAAAAAGTTTATTATTGTCTATTTACTGTAATTTGTGAACCTTGCAGCAATTTCTTATCTGTCTATGTTTGTAGTGCATAGGAATACATAGGAAGCATTTTCTTTGCAAGTTTTGTTGACTGCTTGATTTGGGGGTCAGACACTCACGACTGTTTTCTTTATACTTGTGTTCCAACTAAACTGTAAAACACAAGAATGAAGAAAGTCACAGAAATCTGTCACTTTGCACTCAAGTTCATATGATGTGCAGTTACAGACCACTTTGCCTCAACTCCCCCCCCAACAAAAAAAAAACCAGTTAGGAAAGGCTACAGGAAATCATACAGCCATAAGCCTCCTGACTTTAAGAAAAGCAACAGGTATGGCAAAGTGGCACATCATTGCACATCCTGTGAACTTTGCAATCTTTCTTGAGTGGAGGACTAGTGGGAAAGGGACTACTTAACCATTTATTCTACTTAAAGTCGACATCCCACACTATTTCCCTCCACACCAGGAGAAGACAGGCAAAACTGCATCTCTCCCCCCCACCACCAGTATGAAAGCAAGTAGTGGGGGCAAGCGCCCAAGGGGAAAAGATTAAGCATTTCCTCTCCACCTCAGGGCTGCAGCCTCATACAACTGTTTTTCGTTTGAAAGGAAGCTGGGTCAAAGTTAACCCATTTTTACACCATATCTGAGCCTCAGTCAAAGCTTATCTACAGACTAGCTGTGCTACGTGTCTGAATACGTTTTATTCAGATAGATGTGTACACCACCTTTCCCTCCCCAATGGGGACACAAAGCTGCCTACATAATCACTTCTCCCTCCTGAATTTTATCTTCACAACAACCACCCTGTAAGGTAGGTTAGACTGAGACAGTGACTGGCCCAAAGTCACCCCTGCAAGCTACGATGGCAGAATGGGGATTTGAACCCAAGTCTTGATGGCAGAATAGGGATTTGAACCCGAGTCTCTCAGATCCTACTCTGACATCTATGTGAGAAAAATTTACTTATGTTCAATCTCTGACACCTATGTGAGAAAAATTTACTTATGTTCAATAAGCTTCTGTTCACAGCCTGGTTCCTAAACACAAGATCTCCCAATTACTAACAGTGCAATCCTAACAGTGCTTTGAAATGACTGAGCTTAGACTGGAGTAATTCTCCTTAGGACTGCACTGCAAATGACTAAAGCTCACAGGGGAAACCGTCACCTCCGGCAAGATGAAGTGCCCTCCTCCACACTGGGCTTCAATTAGAGGCAGCTCTCCTACAGATCCATTTCATTTTTTAAAAAGTGGGACAGCCAATGATGGATCTCCTGCCTGATTTTCATTTTTGTAGATCAAGATGCGTAGCCACATTAGTCTGTTCGTAGCAGTAGAAAAGAGTAAGAGTCCAGGAGCACCTTAAAAACTAACAAAATTTGTGGCACAGCGCTGCCTCTTCGGCTTTGAAACGGAGATGAACACCGCAACCCTAGAGTCGGATTCGACTGGCTTTCGAGCAAGGGAACCTTTGCTATGAGCTTTCATGAGTCACTGCTCAGTTCTACAGATAACTGGAGAACTGAGCAGTGACTCATGAAAGATCACACCCTGCCACAAATTTTGTTAGTCTTTAAGGTGCTACTGGAGTGGACTCTTGCTCCATTTATTTTTGTGAAGGAACATCCTGCAAGCAGTGCTTTTAAATCCTTTCTGTCTCAGTCGTCCACCTGCACAGAATGCATGAGGATGAATGTTTGTGGATGTGCAAAGGATCAGTTGCACATACCCTTCTGACTGGGCTGCGGTTTTTGCAAGAAATCTCCTTGGGAACAATCTCCACGGATTTCAGTGGGGCAATTCAAAACTACAGCCCTGCAGCTGGTACCACATGCCCAGTACGCAAACCCAATCAATAAGTGAACCACACAATTTCTTTATTTCATTTGTACTCCGCCTTTCTCCCCAAAGCAGCTTACGTTGCTCTCCTTTCTTCCTCCATTCTATCCTCACAACAACCCTGTGAGGTAGGTTGGGCTGGCAGAGTGGGACTGGCCCAAGGTCACCCATAGCACCAGTGGGGATTTGAACTCGGGTCTCCCAGGTACTAGTTCCATACCCTTCACCACCACACCAGCTTTACACTGCAACCCTAACTAGAGTTGTTGTTCAGTCACATAGTCGAGTCGGACTCTTCGCGACCCCATGGACCACAGCACGCCAACTAGAGTTACACAATTCTAAACCCACTAATTCGAGAGGGGCCTAATTCCTCTTAGAACTGCGCTGTCCATCTCATACAGCCCCGTCAGGGCAGTTTTCCCGACCGACAGCCTTTCCGAAGCGGCCCCCGGTCCTCGGCCATACCTTGCCCATCCATCCGGTGCACCTTGATCGTCACCTCAGTCCGGCCTCCTCGCTCCAGCGGCCGTCGGAGGTAGAGTCGGCCGGAGCCTCTGTCCAGCTCCACCGGGAAGGCGCCCACGGCCGCCGGGGAGAGCAGCTCGAACCAGCTGCCTTCGCCGGCCTCCTCCTGGTAGACAGCGTCCGGGACGGTGAAGATGGGCTCCCCAAGCGGCGCCCCGACGGGGACGCGCACCTTGTAGAGGGGGCTGCTGGAGGGCGAGAGGGAGCGGCGGGCTCTGCGCCGCGACGGGGCGGCCTCCTCCTCCTCCTCTCGCCTCCTCCTCCTCCCGACGGCCAGCTCGAGGCGCCTGGCGGGGCTCCACAGGGGCCGAGGGACGCCGTGGTCCCGGGCGGAGACCCAGAGGCTGAGGCGGCGCTCGCCCAGCAGGGAGCCCACGGCCAGCACCTGCCCGCTGCGCGGCACCACGAAGAGGCGCTGCCCGCGGCGGCCGCAGCCCTCGGACCAGGCGCGGTAGGTGAGGCGCGCGTTGGCCCCTTCGTCGGCGTCCAGGGCGTGCAGGCGCGCCACCTCCGAGCCCAGCGGCGACAGCTCGTCCACCGCCAGCGGCGGCCCCGGGCTCGGCGGGAAACGAGGCCGGTGGTCGTTGCGGTCCAGGACCCGCAGGAGGAGCAGCACCGCCCGGGAGGGACCCCGCAAGGAGAGCCGGTAGCCGGCCCGCGCCTCCCGGTCCAAGCGCGCCGCCGTGCGCAAAAGCGCCGCGCCCGACGCCGGACGCAGGTGCAGGACGAAGCGAGAGGCCCCCTCGCCCTCCAGCGCCCACTCGCCCAGCGGCTGGCCCGGCGGGAGCAGCGGCACCCTCAGCCCCCGCACCCACGTCCCCGGAGGGCTGTTCTCCGGCACCTGCCCGTGGAAGCAGAGCGCGCCGGGGGCGGCTGCCGGAGGGGGGCCCCCCGAGCCCCTCATCCTTCCCGCGGCCACCCCAGCCAGCCCGAGCCCGCCACACTGCTCCGCTCCGCCGGCCCCCAACTCCCGGGCAGCTCGGCCGACTCCACGTGGGGGGCGGGGCCCGAGCACGCCCTCTTTCCATAGCCCACCAATCGGGAGAGAAGGGGCGGGGTTGACCGGGGACCCGCCCGCGTTCTGTGCCCTTCAGTTGTCCTGGACGTTTGGGCAGCTGCGCTCTCGGCGGTTCCACGGCCGGACCATCCATTCTTGGGCGATTCCCCTGGTCAGAGAACTTTATTTCCACCAAAGAGGATGCTGTCCAAGCGTCAGGGAGAGCGTGCCTGGAGGAGGATTCCAACTATCCCTCGTGTTTTCTACCTGCCTTCGCACTTTTATGCTGCCTTTCAAGATCTCCATCGTTCGGTTCTGTTTTATCCTCGCACACCAGATGAGTTAGGTTGAGAGCCTGACCGACCCAAGAGCAAAGCAGTGCTCCAGCTGTGGCAGCACACGCACCTGGCCCTAGTGTGGTACAGGGGTCAGAGCAAGAGACCCGAGTACTAGAATGTGTTCAGTTTCTAAAAGGTTACTAGAAAAGCAAATAAGAGAATACCTGCTGGGTGCTGTTTGCTATGGGTCTCATTTATTGCAATATTACTCGGGATCTTCTTAAAAGGAACAGTTTCAGTATGCCCCAAAGAATGCTCACATTCTTAGAACACAGCCAGTTTGTGGGATAAATCGAACCAGCCTTTCTGCTGGTGAGAGGGTATCTTTTGACCACCAAAACCACTATGCTGGGGATCATGGACCAAAGGCAGGGGCATAGAATAAGGAGGGGAAATAGGTGTGATTGAATGAAAATGCTAGCTGGATCCAGCCCCTTATATTCCTCTACAAATCAGTTCATTGTTAACTTTAAATTGCTCAGCCAAAAATCTCTCAGACCAAATCAGGGGAGTAAGATAAGCAGCTCTTTCATACATCCAGCAATCAGAATCAAGAGAATTGTTTAATTTATAGTGAAGCAAAGGATATATAAGGGAAATGTTTCTGTTTATGTCTTAGGTTCAACTCCAGAGATCATTCAGGTGTTTCTCCAAGATCCTGGTTCCAGTGCAAAACTTCATCTATGGGTTCTATTTAGTCCTTTGGGATACTAAATTTGGTGCTGCTTCTGACAAAGCAATGGAGAGCCACAGGTGTTAAGTATTTCTGAAGTACAATAACATCCTGAACTCCTTGGAGGAAAGACTGGATAAAAATATACTAGAAATATAGAAACTGGTCTAAAGGTTGTGTTTCTTGGTGCCCACTTGCTTCTTCCGTAGAGCAGGGAGCCAGTCCTGGATTTCTTCCACCTCAGGTGCTTCAGAAGACCACAGAAGGCATCACCTTTGGGTCTGTGTAGGGGGCACCCCTTCAGAAACAGTTGCCCCCCCATCATAGGAGGGTGCTTGGCCTGGAACCTCCCCATGTGTTATTAGCCATGCCCCCAGCAGTTTTTGTAATGAGATGAGACCATCAGCTCAGTAAGTTTGGGAACCCCTGCTCCACACATTCTATTGTAGATTTTAACATACAAAAACAAAAAAACAACTGTACGCCAAGTGAAGGTTTTTGCTTGTTTCTTTAATAAAAAGTTCCCAAGGCACATTTTCCAAGTGGATTACAACATCAACATCCAGAGGTGTGAACAACTGTCAGTCTTTTCCTTAGGGCTACATTTATTTCTCCTTCCCCCAGAAACATAAAATGTATGATAAATAACTAAATAAGGGTGCTGCTTACAAAAATTCTACATTTTAAAACCTCTAAAGTCTTCAGGGCACACCAGGAAAACTGCTGTATTTTACAGATGTGATCAAATCATTCTCTCTCACACACAGATTTCTCTCCCACCCCTTTCCTTTCTGGCTACTCAACAGCCAGCATAACAGCCATTTTAGAGTTTGCTTCAGTTGCTTTTGGGGAGATTAAAAAATACTAGCACTATTTCAAAAATTCTTGCTCTCTGGCTAGCAACCCCAGTAAATTCATCTTCTTTCCCTGAAACTTGTTCTCTGAAGTCTCACAATTCCATGTTGTAGTAACTCTCACAACTCCATGTTGTAATAACTCTCCAAAGCTGAAAACAAACTTGAAATCCTTCAAATTTCAATGCATTTTCAGACCCCCCCCCCAAAAAAAAATTCAAAGTGATGCAGTCAGTAAAATCACTACAGGCATGACAGTAAGGCCCAAGTGTTACAGTAAAGCTTAGATGAGAGAAAAATGGAAGAGCCATATCAGAAAAAGATTAATCTTCTGTATGTAGAATTTCAGTGATTCACAGAGAGCCAAATAAGTGTTACATGAATCTCCAAATATGACCTGCACTCATCACTGAAGTAATACTCAAAAATGAAGCCCTTTACAGGAGCTAAAATACTGCATTCTGAATGACACTACCAGGTTTGTCACAGCTAAGCCAACAGGTATGAAAAGAATCAATGAAGGGCTAGAGACTGATGCACAGGGTACTAGTCTATACCTGCCAATGACATTCTGTTAGAGCCTATCAGAGTGGACCAGATGCATCATTTCTATGGGGTCTGAAAGCCCATTGAAATGAAAGGGGATCGCCCAGCAGAAGTTCCTGGCTGATAGGGACTGGGGGGGTTATTTTTAATAAAAGGTCAAAAAGCAACCATTTATATCAGTACGCCTTACTATCAGATGTAAAAAAAGTTAAATTTCCCCTGCAGTAGCACAAGACAAACCACATCTGCTATACTTTACTGCAGCAGCAAAAGCAATTCAGTGCAGAGGCAGAAACTTACTAGAATAGTCTGAAAGGTCTACCACATAACACGTACACACACACCCCTACCTTACTGAAACAAATGGACCTCAAAGCTACTTCTGTTGTAAGGCAAATCACAAACCCACTATGATTAAAATTCTACAGATTGTTTTAGGCTATTTCCCTTTCCCTCCATGGTGAGAGTTCTTCAAGCTCAGTTTAACAACCATTAAAACACTTGATCAGAAACACTTACCAACCATGAATTATTTTTCAAAACCTTGCATTCGAGTTGTTTGACTGGCATATACATGCACCACTGATCAAACACTACACAAAATGCATGTGATAGAAGTACACATACTCAGTTTTTTAATATGTACATATGTTTTGCTGCCCATGGCTCCTCTCTCATTTACGTATGACAGATGCATAATGTCTGAAGAGGAATTCAGTTCTTGTCTTTGGATAAAATGCCTTCCTGCAAAGTATCCAGGGAATGTTTTCCAAACCTTCACTTAAAGGAAAAATGCTTCAGTTTGTTTAAGGACTGCAGGAACAAACTCAGAGGGAAAAACAAGCGACAGATGCCGAAGAGAACAAGAGGAACAGAAAAAGATACCAAATTAATATACCGTACTTTTAATTTATTTTAAAATAACCAAGCATGCAGCTATTAGCTTGGTTTTGCAGTGTGTGGATTTTTAAACCCCAATTCACCAAAAAATATTTTAGCAAGGCTAACAGGGCCAGTTGGTAAATGCAACTGGTCATGGGTCAAGCAGGCACACAGTTCCATGAAGTAGCTGAAATCCACAAAATCTAGGTCCTCTTCTTGTTTGGAGAATGAACCATCTATTTATTACAACTTGCAGGTCTCCAAAAAAACACGACCTGGAATAGAATTATTCATATAGGGGAAAAAATCAGACATTTGCCAGCTCTTACGGAGGACATTTTTAATATTAAAAGGATGCATAATCTGCTGTATTTATTTATTTCACAGGATACAATCACACCCCATTAAAAATCCATGAGAGCTACCAATGTCTTGAACAGCCAGTAGACTGCAGCCACCAGCCACACCTAAGAAAAGTCAGGTAAAGAGAGTGCTCACCCACCTCCACCATGACCCTACTGTGATTCATCAGCCAAACAAATCCAAGCCAAACTGCTTTTTAAAACTTCCCTGAATTTAAAAAAGCAGTTTAGTAGGAGCTTGGAGTAGCTGCAAAAAGAGACATCCCCCCTACACAAAAGGCCTCCAGAAATATGTGCATAGTGTCAGGATCATGCTCTGTATGTTCACATGTCACTTATTTTGCATTTATCAGAGTAAATAGGTCTAGTTAAAAATACAGTTAATTGCTTTAACATTGAAAACAGAGCAACAATGTGCACAAAAATAAGGTTATTACAACTAAGATGTCAATAAGAGGTATTCGAAAATGTGGAAGACTGTTGTTATCTTGCAACGTTGATCAGTATTTTCCAAGGTCCTGGAGCATGTTTCTCCGTCTTGCTATACAACACTCAGTCTGCAGTATTCCAGTTGGGTCAATTTGTAGGCATTTGCATGTTCTCACTTGGTGTGTGTGTCTATATTCATATATGCAATATAGAAAAAGAACACTTTGTAAAATGACCTCATCCCATTTTTAGAATTTTGCCCCCTAAAGTCAGTCTTCAACAAGAAGGTCTCCGTGACTTCTCAGGACTGGAAGGATATAACAGTGTTGATTTTATATACAAAGTAGGACCTGTTCCAATATACTCGAGTGAAGTAATTCACATATGGAGAATAGTTCATTTTAATCTCCTGACAAAATCGTCCATATTTTGAATAGCCATAGCTGTCACCTTCTTCGCAATACACCTGGCACAAAACAGAAAAAAGTTTGTGTATGCATTTCATTTGTAGTCCACCTTTCTTGCTCAGACTCAAGGTGGATTATGAATTCTTTTAAAAATGTAATAAAAACTGTATAATACATACAACCAAATGCAGTAAAACTACATTACAAAATTTAAAAATGATGCAATAGGAGGATAAATAAAACTGCCTAAAATCTCACCGACATTGTATAATACAATTTAAATGCAATAAAACTGCCTAAAATCTCACCGACATTAAAACTGCACACTGCTTCCTTTATGAAAATGCCCTTGTGAATAATTCTGTTCTACACCTCCTGCAAAATGACTGAAGTGGGGGAGCCTTTCTGAGCCACAGCAGAGAATGCTCAGGGAATGGTATTAAACAATCTATTGATTTTGCCGAATTCTCCATGAGTTTTCCCACCAGAAAATACTCATCCAGTGAAGCATTCTGAAGTGCACTACAGAGGCCTCTCCTGATAACTTGGACAACATTTACCTTACCACAGAGAAGGATGTCCTTGGGGTAGCAAGCACACTCCAGATACAAACAGTACTAGCAATAATTCATGTTAGATCTTTTCTGTCCCATGTCAAAACGCGTTTCTAAGCTCTGGTTGTTTTTGTATTGTGACCCACTATGTCTTGTCTTCTGACACCACCAGAGGGTTTTGGAAGACATTTTCCTATCCCAAGATGCACTGGAATTTGGCTTGGGGTATGAATACCCTCTGTGAACGTTATTTCCCCAAGCACATTAGCAGTGTTAAGGCTGCAGTCGCGTGCACACCAGAGTAAGTCTACTGACCACTGTTCAGAAAGAATTCCCATTAACTCACATAGGATCAGGCAGATTAAATGGTAAAGCACTTAGTACATCTAACATTGCTACAGCAGTGAACACATTCTGTGCTCTGCCCTAAACCCACCTGCCAAAGCCACCAATTACAAAGACTATATCACACCTCTTTCAAGAGGCAACCAAACTATTTTAGCCGAATTCTGCTACTTACGTGTCCATTAGCAATATCCAGTAAGTCTTTGATCCGGCACCCTCTCACGCCCACCTGCGAAAGCCACCAATTACAAAGACTGTATCACACCTCTTTCAAGAGGCGACCAAGCTATTTTACTCATAGCCGAATTCTGCTACTTACATGTCCATTAGCAATATCCAGTAAGTCTTTGATCCGGCACCCTCTCACAGGCCCGACTTCATTGCAAATCGAATCCTCTACAACCAAGTAGGTTGCTTTATATGATGTGAGTATCTTATAAATATCTTCAGCTGATCTTTTGGAATAGATCTGGAAAATCTGTAGATTTAAATATGTTCAGTGAAGATGGAAACAATGAACACTGTGGAATATTAGGCAGGTTTTGTTGATACAATGTTCGATAGAATTTAGAGACACATACAAAGCATAATAAAAGCAGTTAGTATCTCACAGACATGAAGCTGCCTTATCCTGAACCAAACCATTGATCCATCAGGGCCAGTCCTGTCTACCCAAACAAGCAGTGACTCTCCAGGGCCTCCAGGTCTTTCACATCACCCACTATCTGATCCTGAACTGGAGATGCCGGGGATTGAACCTGAGACTATCTGTATGCCAAGCAGATGCTCTACCACTGAGGCATGGCTGCTCCCCTTCAAGAACACAATGAATGCATTTATTTTATAGATGATCAAGGGCTATGTTGCATTTATGACAAACAGACTGAATTATGTATGCAAATACATATGGACTGGAGCACAGTAGCTCGAAGCTTTAAAAAAAAAATGAGCTGCCGTTACGCCCCGCTTTAAATCAATGAATTTTACACTTGAATGCTAAACAACAACATTTATAGAGGTTCCTTTTTATTCCAATGGTGTTTGCTTCCAAACAAGCATGCTCAGCATCTTTCCTCTTAAGACTCTTGCTATGGTCCTCCCAAGCAACTATGCTTGTCGGAGCCACAGTTCTGGAATGAATTAAGTACTGACGGTTTTGTCTCCCTGAGAGTCTACAACAGCATCTCCTGTGCGATCTTAAAGACTAACAAATGCATTATCCAACGCATGAAGTATTAATTGACAGATTGTCTATATACGTGGGGGGGGAGCACAAAAACGAGAAGGGTAAGAGAAGATGAGATGTTGTACGGGATCTTAAAGACTAACAAATGCATTACCCAATGCATGAAGTATTAATTGTCTATATACGTGGGGGGGAGCACAAAAAAGAGAAGGGTAAGAGAAGATGAGATGTTGTAAAATGTGGCTAGGAAATCCACATTCCAAGACTCACTAACTCTGTACATGCAGAAATCAGTAAGGACTGATTAGCTCATACAGAAAGTAAATGTCCTCTTTTTGAGGATTATATACACTATTCAACCTGCATTTCATCACCAATTGAGAGTGGTTCACCCCAAATCCAATTGTACTGCTGATTCTTTTGATTGGATCTTGGTTTCAACTCATTTATTCAAAGTATTCTATCCTGTTTCTAACTGGGTTTGGTGGCTTCCAGTAATCATTAAAACAACACAATAAAACAAAAAAAAACCCTATATATGGCCTGAATTCTACTATGCAATAATACCATATCTGTATATTGGAGTGCTGAATTATTTAGTCTCCCTTTGTTAGACATAATAAACAGAAGGGTGTGTGTGTGTAAAATTAAGTTTCTCCATTTGTCTAGTTCATCAGAGACTACACAGCAATAAACCTGTTAGTCTTTACATTTCTACAGACCACCCTTTGAGAAATACTGCGGAATGTTCGAAAGTGTCAGAAATGTTTTCAAGTTTACAAGACGACACACTCACGTTCTCATTCCTCTTCTGCAGGTCTTCATCGCTGTACACGGGCAGATTTGTCACCATCCATCCAGTGCACAGCTTGATCACGCCCATGAGCTGTGGGCTGCCAGCAAACACAGCGGCAACGGGTGCCTGCCTTCTGCAAAGACAACACACCTGCTCTCTCATGCTTCCATACAACTGTATTGCCTAAAACTATGGCAAGCTTTGGTGTTTAAAGTCCGCATCTATCACAAAATGAAAACCATCAGGGGTCATTTCCTGCAGGAGCGCACAGGAGTGGAGCTCCAGCAGTAAAGAGCCCAGGGGGCTGGCACATGCAACAAGCCCCACCCCCTGCTCCCAGCAGCCCTCAGTCAGAACAAGAAACAGCCAGGTAAGCTGCAGAGCCCGGCCCTCTGGTCCAAAACAGTCCAGTGGCACCTTTAAGATCAAGTTTTATTCAGGTACAAGCTCTCCCTCCTCTGCGAGGACAGATCTGCACGTCCCCCCCCCCCAATAGCTAGCAATCCAAAACAGTCCAGTGGAGCCTGAGCGGTGGGTGTTGCCTTCTGACACACTTCCGGTGATGTCAGGGGGAGTGGCATATGCAAATAGGTTATGCTAATAAGTTATGCTAATGAGCTCCTGCACCTCTTTTTCTACGAAATGACCCCTGAAAACCATGATCCCAACATAGGCAGATGCTGGTGCATTTTAGTGACACATTCAATTAAAAGCGTCCCTAAGACAACAGTATGGCAAGGTCCAGATGAAACATCAAACCGTGGAACAGCCTTCAGCTCACTCACATGATTCCTCCTCCCATCATGCATCACTCAGTAATCAATTGTTTCTGGTTTTTCAGCCATGGTGTAATGGTTACAGTGCTGGAATTGAATCTTGGCCACCTGTGTCTGAGTTCCCACTCTACCAATGAAATCTGCTGGGTGACTTTGGGACAGTCACCCGCTCTTCACCTTCACCTACCTCACGGGGTTGCTGTGGCGAGGATAAAGTGAAGGAGGGGAGAACAATGTTGTAAGCTGCTTTGGGTCTCCACTGGGAAGAAAGATAAGGTGTATATATCTAAATAAATAGCTGCTTCCGGTTTTGTGAGAAGCCACAGTTTGCTGTTGCATCCAAGCTGGCAAACTGTGGGATGTGCTTGCCCCCTGCAAACTATGGCTTGTTTGAGAACAAACGTGCACTGGTTTTAATAGCAAGCAAAACTCTGTTTGCCAGCTTATGTGCAACAGCAAAATATTGCTTCCTAAAAAACCAGAAACAACTCTTCACCCTGTGATGTGTGAATGGAGGAGGCATTCGGGACAAAACATTAGTACTAGCCCCAAAAGGTCAAGGTACACAACAGTTGCACAAAACATTACTAGCCCCAAAAGGTCAAGGTACACAACTCATGCATCCCCTAAGTAGTATGAGCAAACAAAACATCCTGTCACACACTACCTATATGATAAGAAACTATGATAAGCCATAGCTATTTTTTTTAAACTACAGCAATAAGCAATAAAAGACAAATACTGAATGGAAGACTTACTTTATCCAGGTCATGAGTCCTACTGTATCAGGGTCATAAAATTCTTGCAGTTCTGAAAGTTCTGCCATTATCCTAGGAAAAAACTAAAAGGAAGCACCAAGGCTATGAACTGTGGGAAGACAAATCACAGAACTTTAAATCACGCAGGAAAGAGGACTAAAAAGAAAAACCTTTCTAGCTTTACCATTAAATCAAGTTATCAACTTATCAGGATCCCTTCTCTGTAGTGGCCTTTATGGCAGAATACACTTTATTCTTTATAATGCAATTTAATAGAAACACATCTCTCCAACTTTAAACCACTCCAGTGGAAATGTTTATCAGTTTATTAAGAAAAACCTTTCATAAACATAATTGTGTTAATGCTCAACACTGAACTGTATTCAGGTCTTTGTCACAAACCAATCACGGCTGTATGAAACACACCCATCTTCCCATGTATCTTATGTAAAAAATGGCCTTCTGCTGTCTACATTGGACAACAGGTCAATCCCAACACAGAAGCATAAACAATCATAATATTCAGTAACCAGTGCATGAGCCCTGATCAGTGGCTGATCTACAAATCATTGTTTTCCTACAAAAGAACTTCAAAGGGACAATCCAATGCAAAATTGCTAAATTCGAATTCTTTAACCAATTCAAGACTATCTCCCTCCAATCTTAACAAAGACTTCACATTCCTTAATCAATTACCGGTGTTAATATCTTGCATTACTGATATTAATTAGTCAAGCTATAACTCAAACTTTCTTACTGGATCTGCATACTGTGTTTCATCCCGCATTTTCCTAGAATAGACTGTATGTTAGTATGTACACTGCCTACCTCTCCCCTACCCTTCTGTTAATATAAATGCATCTACCTAATGAATGGACACATCATACATCTGATGAAGTGAATTTTGCTTAGTACAGCCTTAGGCTGAAGTAACTAGTCTGTATTACTGTAAAGTGCCAAAGGTCTCCTGTTTTGTATCACCATCTAGTGGCCACAATAGTTTTATGACATGTTTCAGCAAAGTATTTTCAAACTTAGGTACTTGATTTTGAAATCCTACCACAAAAGGTGGCAATATGTACGGCCACCACCTGAAAATCAGTTCTCTTATTAAGAGCTCTGTCTCCATTACCCTGGATAATACTAAATACTATCATTTTCACATACGCTAATAATCAAGGCCCAAGCACTGGCATAGAGGGTACAAAAAAACCCATACTTTATTGGGATCTGCGGGGGGGGGGGGGGGGGGGGGGGCAGCCGAGGCTGCAAGCACACTACCATGATATAGTTTCTTCAAGTCATTCCTGAAAGTTCTAGGCATTTGTACCAGGCCCAGAGACAAGGTGCTTGTGCCCTGTTTTCAGTGTTCATAGCGTACAACACCCATTACCTCAGCACCTTTAAGACCAACAAAATTTTATTCAAGGTATACGCTTGAATATCTATATCTTTAGATATTTGAATTTGTTGGTCTTAAAGCTGTCACTGGACTCAAACTTTGTGCCGCTGCTTCAGACCAACACGGCTACCCACATCACTTCGGTAATCCTCTCAACAGCCCTGTAAAGGGAGGCCGATATTCTCCTCATTTAGCAGACAAGGAGAGAAGATGGGACTGAGGAATAACAAAAACGAGTTTCCCAAGGGCCCCCCATAAGTTTGTGGCAGAGGATTTTCTAGAGACTCACATTCCACTCCCCCTTTGCCATGGAAGCTTTTTGGGTGACCTTGAGCCACTGTCACAGACTCACCTAACCTACCTCACAGGGTTGTTGTGAGGATAACACAGATGCAGAGGAGAACAATGTAGGCCACTTTGGGTCCCCACTGGGGAGAAAGGCCAGGTACAAATGAAGTCAACAGATGACACATACTAGATTAATACTTGATGGGTATGTGTATATTATTTCCTTACCTCCTTCCACAGGCTAAAGCCTATGATAGTAGGAACAGCCATGCTCAGGATTAGAGCCTGAAATATCAAACACGCAAAAAAAAAAATAAGAATTTCTTTGGTCCTCCTCTATCTATCTGAAATGCTTGCACAGCTCTACAATATGCCTTTCAAAAGTTTATTTCGGTTTATCAAGGGCATGATGGCGAGCCCATTCAAATATACATGAAGGGTCACCAACCTCCAGGTGGTGGCTGGAGAACTCCTGGGATTACAACTGATCGACAGAGATCAGTGCACCTGGAGAAAATGGCTGCTTTGGAAGGTGGGCTCTAAGGCATTATGCCCCAGCGAAGTCCCTCCCCTCCCTAAACCCCGCCCTCCTCAGACTCCACCCCCGAAACCTCCAGGTATTTCCCTACCTGGAGCTAGCAACCTATACGCATGCCGTGTGATAGTATCGGAATCTTCCCTCCTCAGAGGGTACACGCACGCACGCTGTTCACTCGCTCTTTGTTCAGTTTCACCCACATAATCCTGCAACAGCATGCCCAGCAGTCAGCTTTAAGAAGACCATTTATTCCTGCCTAAAGGGAGTTCGTTTGTGCTCCCAAAACCAGCCAAAGCTTGTAATTTCTGCAATGATGGGATATATGCACTGCAGTGAGATTACATACAACCTTAAACAAGGTATCTTCAAAAAGAAAGACCCACGCTGGGGAGAGGGCACAGCTGGAGGTGAGAGCATGAGACCCGGGGGGGGGGGCGCTTGCTGGCTTTAGACACAGGGTTGCCAACTCCAGATTGGGAAATTCCTGGATATTTGGGGGTGGAGCCTGGGGAGGGTGGCGTTTGGGGAAGGAAGGGATCCTAGTTAGTGAGATATAATGCCATAGAGTCCACCCTCCAAAGCAGCCATTTTCTCCAGGGGAATTGATCTCTGTAGTGCAGAGATCAGATGTAATTCCAGGGGATCTCCAGCCCACCTGGAGGGTGGTGATCCTAACTGGTCACCTTACTGTTTGGAGTTACTTTTCTTCTCTATCCTTTTCCTCCATATTTTGAAATGAAATCAAAATCTGGCAAGACTGCAGTTTGTCAGGTCCTGGAGAATCCCCAGATGTGTATAATTCTGGACTGCCTTGTTTTCCCAGCCCTTCAGTGTTTTCTTTTAAAACTGTTTTTCATCTTATGTAGCTTTACATCAACATATGACTATCACAGGACAGGAACTCACCAGCAAGATGGGGTGCACCGCTTTCAGTCGTATCCACTTGAAGAGGGTCGTCCAGAGCTCAGGGGAGCACACCCCAAAAGCTGCTAGCATGCAAACGTAAGGGGTCCACAGATACTTCATTCTAGAAAATCAACACACAAATCCAAATGAGGAGACTGTTATTGACAAATGACAAAAAGCAACTAATTCCACAGTGATTTCTCTGAATGTCTTTCACTGGGGTCGATTAATGCCCCGCAGTCACTGTAAGGGAAGCCTCCATCTGTTTTCCTCCATCAATCAGCAAAGTACTTCCTCACAGATTTATCTTAAAACTTGGGACTCAGCAACTGCATATTTGGCGGCAGACAAGACATACATTGGGAAGTCACCTTTGTATTGATGTGATCCAGCAGCACTGGATTCTTTAGAAGAGTGTCCCTTGCCCTGGCATGGTCCCCACATATTTAAGAGGTACATGGTAGGTCCTGTTTGTATGAAAGAACTGAGCCGTGGGCTCATGATCTCTCCCCCTTCCTCTTCCTCCCTTCCTTAAATATTGGCGAGACCAATAAGGTGGCACTGCATTTGTCCTGGCATTTGGGCTGAAAAAAGTAGCTTCCTGCTGGCAGACAGCAAAATAACTGGTCACGCCGATATTCTATAAAAATGACTGGCAGCCACTATGCTGCCCTGCAGAGTGTGAGTTTTGTCTTAGCAACCGCAAAACAGTGAGAGTGACAGTTAGAGACATTTGCGACTGATGCGGGGATTCTAGCTAAAAAAACATTTTAGCCCTGGGACTTCACAACATGCTAGAAGTGCAATAGCTTTTGGAAGCACCTGTCAACAGCCTGAAGTGTTAGCAAAGACAACTGATAATAACAAGAACAATTAGAACAGATGCCCATAACACAAGACAAAAACCTCTCTGGTAGATATCTTTTTGCACTAAACAAGCTGCAACGTAATTAAAGCTAAGCTGTGAACCAAACTATTGAATTAGTTCTGATGACATCCCTGCTCGCCATACGCATATGTATATTATATGTACACACACAGAGATGGAAACAAAGCACTTAAATACATTCAGCAAGTTAACAGCAATTCTTTGCCATTTCCAATAGACGTAAATCCATCTTGAAAAACCTCACCCTTCCATCATCATTGTAAGTGACCCCAAGGAAATGGTGTGCAGTACATGATACACCACTTCTGGCCTTTCTCCAATCCTCCCACTCTCAAGGGTAGATGTTTCACTGACCGGTTCACCACTACGACATTTGCAAGAGAAAGACACAAGTGCTTAACAAAAAGGAGAGACAACAGCCTAATCAGAGCCAATGTGCCTTCATTAGAGAGCAGTGCCAAATGACAGGTGTCATAAGCTTATATAGTGTGGTGATGGGTGATGCAATCCTGGTGGTACAATGATGGATACAATTCTGGTGGTATTTCAATAAATACACGTGTTTTTTAACCTATAATTATTCTATATTTAAGCTTTAACCACTGCCCCCCCCATTTGTTGTCATGATAACACAGAGAAGGGGAGGATGAGGCAAGCTGCTCTGAGCCCCCATTGGAGAGGAAAGCAGGATATGATTATGAATACAAGACAAAATACATTAGCAAACTGAGCAGCTTGTTATCAGTTTTCATGCTATTTGTTAAGGATTATCAAGAGACACACTTCTGTTCTTCACAACATATAAATGACTTCGTATTTTGGTGGTTTATGCCAACCTAGTTTAGATATATATTCAAAATACTAATGCATGGTGAAGTGGTGGACCAAAGTCACACATTCTGTCAGACTGCCAACGTAACATATGGCACAAACATGCAGTTTTCCTGGAATGCTCCAAACTTTTTATATATATGTGTGTGTGTGTGTGTGTGTGTGTGTGTGTGTGTGTGTGTGTTGTATCTTTCAACACTTTTTTTTAAAGATAGGACAGAAACCACAGACAGCCAAATCCCACATATTACCTCACGCGCACAGGCCCAAATCCACCACTTGTTATCAGTGCGGGACCTATCCTGTGGAGTTCCACAGGGTGCAATTCTGTATGCCATACTTTTCAATCTCTATGTAAAGCCCTTAGAACAATTCATCCACAGCTTTGGGGATGGATGCCATCAATATGTAGTTGATACTTAGCTCTATATATCCTTATCCAAGTCTCCTGGTGATGCAGTAGAGGTCCTGAATCACTGCCTGACGGCTGTGGTAAATTCGTAAAGTGTGAAAAAAATTGAAACTAAACCTTGAAAACACAGAGGTAATGCTGGCTGGGAAGGCAGAGTCTTGAAGGACATTGTGCTCCCCACTTGTGATGGGAGTTCAACTGTCCCTTGCTGACTCAGTTCAGAGCCTTGGGATTATACTGGACCCAACTTTATTCCTGGAGATCCAAGTTAATGCAGCTGGGGGGAAAGTCTTTCTTCCAACTCAGCCTACACTGAAAGCTGCCCCCTACCCTCGATATGGCTGACCTGACCACCTGGATCCATGCCACAGTAATATTGAGACTAGACTACTATAATGCACTGTACATTGGTCTCCTCTTCAAAATGCATTCAGAAACCCCAGTTGGTGCAGAATACCGCAGCTCAGCTATTATCAGGAGCTAGATGGAGCATGCATATTACTCCCATCCTGCAGGCCCTTCACTGGCTGCCCATCAGTTACTGGGCTCAATTTTAGCGATCACATACAAAGCTCTTCATGACCTTGGACCCTCGTATCTGCAAAACCGCCCCTCCCCCTACACTCTGTCATGACAGCTTTGCTCATCAGAACAGGGTCTTCTGCAGGTGCCACCTTGTGGAACGGCCTGCTTAAGAAGGTCAGGAAGCTCCCACTCTCCTGCCTTTCTGGCAAACTAGGCAAAACTGAATTATTCAAGAGGGCTTTTCTACGCAGGCAATAGAATCGCACCGTGCTAAATATTTCACGAAGTTACTTGGATAAATTATTACAGACTGTGGTCCAT
Organism: Gekko japonicus; assembly: GCF_001447785.1. Lineage (NCBI taxonomy): Eukaryota > Metazoa > Chordata > Lepidosauria > Squamata > Gekkonidae > Gekko > Gekko japonicus. The sequence continues at coordinate 1,843,070 of NW_015165235.1, forward strand.
ACTACTGTGTATCGCTTGCTGAAACTAGGATCCGACGACGTGATTTTTGCATCATTTGATGTGTCCTATTAATATGTATGCTTTGCTTCAGTTCTGTTTTTAGACTTCTGGTTGGTTATACAACCCTGATTCCTACTGCATCGTTTATCAAATATCCCTTTTTGTCTACTATATTGATTCACTGGGTTGTAATCCTCCTTCAGCCCATATGAGAAAGATGGATTGTGAATGAATAAATCCCTATCTACTGCTTTTCCAGACTGGAAACCCCCTCTCACTGCAAGTGGCAAAGGTTAACCAGAGACATTCAGCAATTGGCAGGTAAATCACAACAGCATCGAAACAAGCAGTCTGAGAATGGTCAGATGTCAACTTACCTACTCCTCCTAAAAATGACCTGACCTACAGAGAGAAGGCAAATGATGAGCACTAAAACATAGAAAGGCAATAGTGAGGACTGAGTAAGCCGCAGAAAGAAGTCTTGGGATGGTGTCTGAAGTGACTCTTGACAAAGGAGCCAGTTCATTGTGAAGTTCCTAAAGAGAAGAACAAGGGGGGGGAGAGGTCATATCTAAGGATGGGTACAAACCAGAAAATTCCAGTTTAGTTTGGGGTGTACCTGAACCGAGCCCCAAACCAAGCAAAAATGCCCGAACCAAACCAGCCAATTTGGCTGTCTTTCTCCTGGCCATGGCAAGCCGCAAT
>NW_015165235.1:1843977-1848882 GCF_001447785.1 Gekko japonicus
TGGCGACGGCGGTGCAACGTGTATCGCTGTCCCCCACAGCAGGGATCCTGTGAAGACGTGCGGATCCCCTGCCGTGGCTTGGCAGCCCTAGATAAAAAACATTTCAGTGATTCCACATACCCCCCCCACTTCCCAGAGCTGCTTTGCAATGACTATTTTGCATAATTTGTTCTGCTGCCATGAGTCATGAAAAGGGATACAGAGGTATGTAGGGCATTGAAGCAGGGCCTTTCGGCAGCAGTTGTGTCCCGAGACTTCTTCGGGGGTCTGCTTAATAGAGCTATGGAGAGCCAGTGTGGTGTAATGGATACAGCGTCTGAGCAGGATCATGGGAGAGCTGGGTTCAAATCCGCACTCTGCCACAGATGCTTGCTGGGTGACTTCACACTCTCAGCCTAACCTACCTTTACAGGACCAGAGAGGAGGGGTTGTAAACTACTCTGAGTCCCCACTGGGAAGAAACGTGAGTTATAATAAATACCTAAAATACATCCTAAGTAAAGTTTCACACTTTTAAGGCCACTGACGTCAAAGAATTTAGAAGGGTTCAACTCTGCTTAGGATGACACTGTAAGCATGTAGGCAACTTTTATAAGTGACAACTTTTATAAGCTGGTGTTACAGAGCAACCCTACTCAGGTCTATTCAGTGGGCTTACTCCCAGAAAAACGTTCTTAGGATCATATTGTTAGGAAACTCAGTTTTGTGGCTAAAATACCATATTTTGTGGCTTTTGAAAAACTGCAGTCCACAGGGATCTGCTTATAGGAAGCTGTATACCAACGAACACACATCGGTAGTATAACAGTCTCAGTGCATCAAGTTGGAGGCCCTTAATAGATGTTGCCAAGCAGGACAGAAACACTCAGGCAGACTCAGCATGGTGGTCTTTGTCTAACTCGTACAATTTTTTTTTAAAGTAGTATAACTTTAAACTTACTTTGTTTTGTTTAAACCCAATTTTATTTCAAGAACTTTCATTAAATGCTCGTTTTCTTTATGAGGAACAAATGTCTGGAAAACAGATGGGAGTTATGTTAGCACCAGTTTCAACAGATTCACACTCTTCTGTCAATAAAAGACACTTAGTAATGCATTGGACAAGCATCTGCAGCCTCTCTATAATACTGGTTCTAGGAGGCAACATTAGGGGATAGCGCTGGCCTCTATGCCCTTTTTATGCCCTTTTTATTGTCTTCCATGGCAACTGGTTAGTCACTGCATGAATCAGGATACTGGGGTAGACAGACCACTGATCTGATCCCACCAGGGCACCTCCTTGGTTCTTATAACTTTTCCTGATTTCAGAGACAGGTATCAGCGGACCACCTACTTAGGAAACACTTGGAAAGTTTCCACAGCAGTAATGTTAATAATAAAAAAAAACAAAATAGGCATGATAAACATTAAAACACAGAGCAAAAAACTCACACAGAGCAAAAAACTCAGCAGAGAGCAGGAACAATCAGGAGTCATTTAAACAGTAGAATGGATACAAAAGAGAAAACACCTTGAGGGCCTTGGTAGGAAGACACAATGACAGAGAACGCCCAGCTCCAGGCTGCATCAGCTTCCCTTAACAGAAGGACATTCAGAATAAGATCCTCCCCGAAGCAGTTATTAGGATCTTGGAAAATATTAAATTTTAATGGGTAATATCCTGTAAATGACACGCTGCTTCTGAGAGTCAGGGAACCTGCAGGAACAGGATGGGATTTGTGGTGGTGGGGGGAGCTACGGCTCATGAGGAAATCACAGAACTCACCCTCAGCCCTCTAGTATAAGGTGTTCTGCAAACAAAACAAAATTCTGGCAGGGTAATTTCTGCCAATTCCTCCCTTTTGCTGCAGCCCCTGCACCACTTCTTACTCTGTTACCATGAGCCGCCTCCCCCCCCCTGATTGTTAGGAGCTCTTAGGAGTGGGTCGGGGGGGGGAGAGTTTAAGGCTGCAGAGGGAGAAGGGAGACATCTGTTCCACGGGCTCATTCCATTTACGGTCCACAGTTCCAAACGAATATAATTTTCTTGCTTTGCCAAGGTGGTTGACTGCCTTGGAAAATAGCTTATTTGTTCATCAGTTTAGTACATTCTGTCTTTTGCTGGGAAGAATACCAAAATGCAGAAGGGTGGTCTGGGTCCCCTCTCCGCAGAAGGCTAATTAAGCTAAGACAATCAGATGCAGCCCTTATTACCTTTCATTAAATTACACAAACTTACCTTCACTACAAGATTCAATGTCACTGTTATTGTGGATACCAAATAAAAATAAAACACTTTCAGCATCCTTGAAACAAGCGTCCCTTTTTTGGTATTCATCTGCAAAAAAATAAATAAAAAAGGCGTGCCTATAAGAAACGAACTGGAAGTTTGTTTCCCCCCCCCAACACACACACACACACACGCACACACACCAATACCTCCTCTTCCTCCAGAATCCTATAAGCTCTCAGGCGCTAAAGCAGCCAATTTATGCTCTCAGTTTTTCCTTGCCTTGCTGGAGAATACAGAGTCTTCAGCAGGCCAGATTATTTTTGTGGGAACCCCCTTTAGCTTAGTTTTTCTGCATACTTAACTAGCCCCTCTTCCGCAAAAAAAAGTTTACAGAAATCCCTGTCTCGCTTGTGTCATTGGCACAAGCCATTCGCTGTGCTGCTAGACAGTGTCGTCAGAGTGAAGGCAGACCAACAGCTAACAAACGAAATCCAGATATTATTACCTGGAGGCATTTTGCAAGCAGTACAGCAGTAACAAGGCTCAACAGTGGAGAGACTAATAAAGCTGGATTCTCAAAATGCAAAATGTAGCCCAGGAAGACGGAAAATCCATAGATTTTGTACACCTCGTGTACCTGTCAAGGAGAAAGACGCCTGCTAGCAACAGAAAGTCATATCTGCAACAAACATTAACCCTGGGCATTTGCAATTTAAAAAAAATTAAAAGCATTTTATACTCTTAGTCTGCCATGGTGGGAAGGATTGGTGGTGGAAAGTGTTGTCAAGTCACAGCCAACTTGCAGCGACCCCTGTGCGGTTTTCAAGGCAAGAGATGTTCAAAGGTGGTTCTCCACTGCCTGCCTCTCCATAGAGACCCTGGTCTTCCCCAATGGTTTCCCACCCACGTACTACCCAGGGCCAACCCCTGCTTAGCTTCTGAGATCTGACAAAATTGGGTACCTCGGGAAAACCCACAGAAGGACTAGAGCAGGGTTTTTTTTTAAATGTAAAAACACACTCAACAAAGAGATAATAAACAGGATTAAAATTCCAGCATTCTTCACTGTCTTTCTTTTAAAAAACACATCTTCAACACATTCTAATATTATTGCTTCACTTGCTGTTAGTGTAACAAATTGGGGGGTACTTATTATGATTTAAGATCTCCCTTAAATAGCTTCTTTGCTAATTCTTAGGACCAGCTTATAGCCCCAAGTGCTTCAGTTCACTTAGTTTAATTGTATACTCATTTAAAAGAAATGTACTGCAGTATATGGCAATACAATATACTGTTGACAAGAACTGAATCGCAAGATCTCATGTTCCATCTTTACACTGATGCAAAAGATCACTGTCTTTGTAAAGCAGGTCCTGCTCCTTTGTTTCAAAAACGTCTGCTGTTGTAAATGTGTTGTTATTTCAAATTCAAAGTTAAGAAGAACCTAGTGAGGCTAGAACCAACAAGAGGAAGTTCTGGCTACACTTGGAGTGCAAATTACTGGAGTGCAGCCAATGGCTGGGATCCAAACACATGACGCGGCCTCATACTGAATCAGACCACTGGTCTATCCAGGTGAGTACTGTCTATTTAGACTGGTAACAGCTCTGCAGGGTCTTAGTTGGAGGTCTTTCTCCTTACCCTACTAGCTGATCTTTTTAACTGGAGATGCAAGGGACAGGGATGGGAATAAGGACTGGCATTTGATGCCAAGTGAAAAGAGCAATTAGCAACCTACCCACTCATTTAGAGCATAAAAGCTTATTTTGACCAAATCAGTGCACCAGCCCATCTAGCTTAACATTGCCTGTTTTGACTGGCAGCACCAGTTACCCAAGATCCATTAACTGCTAATGCCAGGGACTGAACTTGAGACCTTCTGCTCACACAGAATGCTCTACCACTGGGTGAGCTGCTTCCCTTCCACACAAGTTCTTTAGGATCTGGGCCCATGAGTTTAGGATCAGGATCTCAGAACAGGTTCATACATATCTATCTTATGACTGAAGAACCTAGAGTAAGGTTCAAAAGTTCTCCAGCAATAAGTTGAAGCAACAATTTTTCCTTATTGAGTGAGGATCCCAAAAGTTAACTGATAGGCCTAGATTTAGAACAGGGGTGCCCAGCCTCTTTGCACCTATGGGCACCTTGGAAATTCTGACACTGCATGGTGGGCACGGCCACAAAATGGCTGCCACAGAACACCTGCCACAGGAGGCAGAGCAAGCCATAAAATGGCTGCCACAGTGAAGATGCTTATGCTGTGGTGGAAGACAGGCCCGTAGCTACATTGAAGCATTCTGGGGCCCGCCCCCCGACTTCCTACCAAGGCCCCACAACTTCCCCACCTGTCAGCAGCCCCACAGGCTCCATCCTGGGCTGGCGGCCAAATCAGGCAGAATCAATTTCGGCAGGCAAAAAGACTCCTGCGTGTCAATTTCGGCTGTAGGAGATTGGGGAGTCTTTCAGCCAGCCGAATGTCAATTTCGGCCCCATTATATTCTATGGGCCATTGAAGTTAATGGCGAAAACATAGGGTATATTCTAGGGGGCTGGAGGGGAGGTGGTTTGAGGGAGAGGCTCCAAACGTGCAGGGTAGCTGCTGGAGCCTCTCCCCAAGATACCCACCAAGTTCCAAGAACATTGGACCAGGAGGTCCGATTCTACAAGCCCCCAAACAGGTTGCCCCATCC
>NW_015165235.1:1849201-1868376 GCF_001447785.1 Gekko japonicus
AAGTTCCAAGAACATTGGACCAGGAGGTCCGATTCTACAAGCCCCCAAACAGGTTGCCCCATCCCCTCCATTGTTCTCTATGGTGGGAAAAAAGTAACTTTTTTCCCACCATAGAGAACAATGGAGGAGATGGGGGCAACCTGGTTCCCATCTGTTATTTAAAGGCCCCCTGACTTATTTAAAGGCCCCCTGATACTGGCTATGGGCCTGGTGGAAGATGCCATCAAAGCAACATTTTGAAAAATCTGCACAGCCAATAAAATCTCCAATGGGCTCACCTGCTTTCTGAAAACACTTGGCAGGCACCAGGAAAGGTGTCAGCGGGTACTATGGAGACCCCTGCTTTAGAAGGAGGGCAGGAGAAAAGCACCATACACAACAAGTACATATTTAGTTTATAAGGGTTTTTTAAAATCAAAATACCTTTTCAGTCTGTGCAAGCGCTATAGTGTCTAGCAGGAAGAGACACACAGCCTGGACAAACAACAGATAGTGACTGTATTCCCACATCAACATAAAAGTGTATGTTGAAGCGCTCACCAACAGGTAGGAAAACCTCTGCGGAAGAAAAAGGAACCAAACAGGGAGAGTTAAAAACCAAAACAGGCATCCTAGACACAAAGCGAGTCCCAATTCAGCCCCTCCCTTGCCACAAGCCTAGAAAAACTGTCTTAGGTTGGGGTCCAGGTCTGAGGGTTACATTAGAAACACTTGCCACAACATTTTACTAATCTACCCTTGGAAATATGAGGTCTAGAAGTTTCCTTCACACACACACACACACACACACACAAACAAAATGTCACATTACTGGGATGGCCACGATTCTAACAAGAGTCCACAGACTCCACAAGAGAGTTTCAGGGCCAGAGAATGTGCATGTCTGATGCATTTTATCAATATACAGCTCTTAAAAATGGCTGTCTATCCCATTTTTTCTATCTCTGCCTTCCCTCCAAGGGGCTCAGGGAAGTGTTCATATTTAAAATCTGAGGAACATATAGCAGGAGGACAAAGCCCCACTAAGAGCAGAAATCAGCTTATCTCTAGAAAGACACTAGGGAAGAACCACACTAACTCCTGCAGAAAGGCAAGGAAAGTGAAAACTCTTAAGACAGCAAGAGAACAGGCCTGATTTCTTGGAGGCCAGCCTAGCCTGATTTCTAGGAGACCAAGACTGGCAAGTATTTATATGGCAGATGACTCCCCAAGATGAGGGCTTTAAAGGTCCAAACCAGAAACTCAGCTTGGGCTTGGAAACAGACTGCGAGCCCCTGCAAATGTCTCAAAACAGGTGTAACACAATGGCACTAGCTCACAGCCATCCACCAGTGAGCAGCATAAAATATTTATACTAATACATCTCCTTTCAACATTTATAGTTTACCTCAGCAGAAGAATTTGTACTGCTCTTTAAGTAGCCTGTAAAAGCTGCAACCTGACATGCAAAATATGGGAGAGCCCAATTTTCCCTTGATGGAATTGAGTAGTCTATTCTGGTTGTATCTGCCCTGAAAAGGAGACACAAACAAAAAGTAACAGACACATTTACTGAGTTATTCCTGGAAGAATAATATTAAGAAACTGGATTAAACTATTGCTCTTAACAGATGCTACACATTAGTTCTTGACTCTTAAAAATAAGGACCTTTTGGGAACTGATCACACGTAGCCTTGCTATCTAACCCAAGGTGCTTCATATGGTTGAGAAGCAAATTCCATTTAAATTCCATTTATTCCTTCCTATCATTGCTTGCAATGAAAAAGCAAGTTTCTCCTTAAAAAGAATTCAAAACACTTCCCAACCATTAAGAACCATAACAGCATAAACATGACTGGTGAAGCAACAGGCAAAAATCCCTTTCATTGGAACCACTTTAATCTTCTAACATTCCCAACTGCAGTGTATGCATCTCCACAGAAGTTAAATGTATCAGTTAGAAACTTTCATAAAATTTCTCTATTAACACCTTAGGAATTTATTCAGTTCAAGGCAGTAAAACAGAAGAGAAGTGACAAATAATTTCAAATTTAAAGTCTGCTTTACCTGTTAATAATGAACCAGGCGACTGTCAGCATCCCTGCTAGCCAAGTTCCGCTCATCAGCCAGCTGGTTACGAACAATGCAGTCACATAAATCCCCTGCAGCCCAAACACTATGCCAATGTAAAAATACACTGGCTCTATAACTTCCTGAAAATGAAAGAGTCTTTTTAAAAAAATGGAAAACAAGTCACAAAGAGGTACCACAACTTGGAACAGAAAGAGAAGCACAACAGAACCGAAAGGGTAGAACAGGGGTCGCGAACATGGTGCTAATGTTTTCAGAAAGTTGATGGGGCCATGTGGGGCTATTGGCCATTGGGGACTTGACTGGCTGTGCAGATGTTTAAAAGCATTGCTTTGGCAGCAGCTGTCACAACACAAGGATCGTCACAGAATGACTGCAGTTAAGCTAGAGCAGCCATTTTGTGGCTGTCTCTAACATCTATGGCAGCCATTTTGTAGCTGTGCCCACCGAAATTTGTCAGAATTCCAAAGGTGCCCACAAGCTCAAAAAAGTTGGGGACACCAGGGCAGAATATAAAGAGAGGCACTATATCAGCAGGCTATCCATTCTGAGAAAAAGAGAACTTTTATTATTTATTTATTCAACTTCAATCCCACCCTCCCTGCAAGTGGGCTCAGTGCGGGTTACAAAATCACATACAGATTGAGACTAAAATAGCAATGACTAAAATTTAACAATAAAATTAACATTAAAATCAACCATGGAACAAATCAGAGTGAGCTCGGATGAAGACGTTTCAGAGTGGCGCAGCTGTGTAACGTGCTAGATTTAAAAGACTGAGTGCTATCAGCAGAGGGAGGGCAAGACAGATTTGGACATCCGGTGCCTCAACTGAATCTGTTGTAGTCAAAAAATTTACACCACCCATGTTAAATCAGAAGGACATTCATATGGCATAACAGATAAATAACAGAAAAGCTGAGTATAAATGTAAACAATAAATTCAGTAAATTGCTGCTCCAGAAGAACAAAATACTCATACCAGCTTATCTTGGTCTATGCAGCATTCTAATTTATTAACAGTGCCATCTAAAGCAGACTTATACCCTTCTAAGCCGTCTGACTTCAACAGAAGGATGCCATTCTGCGAGTGAGCTCGGATGAAGACGTTTCAGAGTGGCGCAGCTGTGTAACGTGCTAGATTTAAAAGACTATCAGCAGAGGGAGGGCAAGACAGATTTGGACATCCGGTGCCTCAACTGAATCTGTTGTAGTCAAAAAATTTACACCACCCATGTTAAATCAGAAGGACATTCATATGGCGTAACAGATAAATAACAGAAAAGCTGAGTATAAATGTAAACAATAAATTCAGTAAATTAGTATTTAAAAAAATTAAGTAATTTGGTTGCTGCTCCAGAAGAACGTAATACTCATACCATCTTATCTTGGTCTATGCAGCATTCCAATGTATTAACAGTGCCATCTAAAGCAGATTTATGCCCTTCTAAGTCATCTGACTTCAACAGAAGGATGCCATTCTGCTTACGATGGCACTGTTAGTCTTACCTCTTTGTCCTTGTCTCCCTGTTTAGACAAAAAGTAGGTTCACACAACCCCGAGTGTATAGCGAACCATCATTTTCTGGGCCCATATTAGCTGCATCTCCATATATAGGGATAATACTCTGAAATAAAAGAAGCCTCTTGCTTTAGGCTGTGTGAGAGAGAGGGTACCTACTTCACTGCCAGATGCTTGATATAACACACTGGCAATCAACTCAGGATATAAAGTCATTTTTTGCACTGCATTCATGGTCTTCATTGACAGAGTTCTGTTATCCCGGGTAAGTTCATACACACCTGAGGATAAGGAAAAGAACGGCATCATTTAAGAAACTTTTAGTGGTCAAGAACTACTGCAATCTGCAGGCCAATTTCATGACTATACGACACCTTTCCATGGACTGGAATTTTCAGACATAGTTTAAAATGTCAACAATAACGCGCTCTATAAGAAACTGCTAGATGCTGTTGTAATTCACAAAGAACATGGAAGGTCACATTAGGCTGATTCACATCTCCTTGTTTGAAGAACTAGAACTTCAAGATTTCGGAAGGATGTCAATACGCTGGAAGAAGTCCAGTACAGGGCAACAAAGCTGATGAGGGGTTTGGAGCAATGCTCCCTCTAAGCCGTGGAGTCTTGTGAGCAAAAATTCTACTTTGTGAGCTACTGGCATTAAAGTTGTGAGTGAGCGATTTCGCTACTGCATAAATTAGTTTGCTCCGGAGCCATCCTTCCTGAGCTAAGACAAAAATGTGTGAGCTGGAGGGTAAAAAAGTGTGAGCTAGCTCACACTAACTCAGCTTAGAGGGAACACTGGTTTAGAGACCAAGTCTTAAGAGGAGAGACTGAAGGAGCTGGGAACCTCTGTGCTGGAGGAGAGAAATGTGTGAAGTGATATGACTGCCACCCTCCGATACCTAAAGGGACGCCATGTGGAGGATGGGGCAGATATGTTTTCAGTCATGTTGAATGAGACTGAGTTGGACTAACAGATATAAACTACAGTAAAGGAGGTGTTATCTAAATTTGAGAGAGAGGGTGAGGTGCGTCCAACAGTGAACGGTCTTCCTAGTGAGGTTGTGGATTCTATATTGTTGGAGGTTTTTAAGTGTTGACTGGATACCTACTTGTTGGGAATATTATAGTTGTTAGCAACGGGATGAACTAGATGACCCTGGTGGTCCTAACTCTGAGATTAAATTAAATAAAAGGTACTTTCTTCTAGGCCTTGCCTTGAATCTTCAAGATGAATTTGACAGAAAATCTAGGATCTGAACAAAATGTGGTGGTTGTTCAAACGTTAGTGGTGCAAAACAGTACAAGGAAGAGGTATTACAAGGCCTCCCGCCAGGGCTGGTTCCAGTTCTTAATGAGCATGGGCCCTCGGCAGACAGTGCTCAGAGCCCCCCCCCACTCCCCTCCCTGGGTTAATGAGCATGGGCCCTCGGCAGACAGTGCTCAGAGCCCCCCCCCACTCCCCTCCTGTGCTCACCACCAGGGCCCCTGCTCACTCCTTCCTTCCTGCCCCCCCCACCCCCACCAGCATGCTCTTCCCTCAATGTCACTGGCAGGTGTGTGCAGCTGGGAATCCCTCTGCTGCGACTGTCACCATCCACACACTCTTCCCAGGCAGTGCTGGGCAGTCCAAGCAGCTAGAAGCACGGGAGGTAGAGTGTTTGCGTGCAGGTGGGCAAGGGGAGGGTGTGCAGACTGGTGGCAGAAGCATATGGGTGGAAGCAGTTGGCAGCAGGCCCCACCAGAAGCCCTGGGCGGATGTCCCACTTCAGGGCATGCTGATGCCGGTCCTGACTTCCACATATGGAATGAAGCCTGCAGCTTCTGTTAGCATAGTATATGGTGGATCCCACGGCCTGCCTTGAGCCGCTCCAACTTTGCTGTGAAGAAATAAAGCTGCTTTATACCATTAAACCCACGTCGAACTATTAGCCCAGCTAGCTCAGTAAAACCTACTCTGGCTGCTGCCACACGGGACAGCTGAAACATGGCTAATCAGAGCCGCACCGAACTTGAGACGCTGCGGCAGCCGCGGCGCATCGCTCCCCGGCATGATCAGATGCCGGGGAGCAAGAGTCCGATGGGAGGGGAAGGCTGCTGAACTGCGCATGCTCGAGCATGCGCAGTACGGCTGGGGGCCAAGATGCGGCGCCGCAAGGACGCGCCGGTGGATCCCACGGCCCGCCTTGAGCCGCTCCAAGGGATACAACCACCTAGGAAGGTGGTGCTTTTTTGCTGCGCGGTATCGGCGTTTGGGACGGAACAGGGACGGGCAGGCAACGATTCCCAGATGTTGCTGTGGTATCATGCCCGTTTGCTCTGCCTCCGTTCCGTCCCGCTCCCGGCCCAAAAGGCCTCATATGGACAGGACCTCAGACTGGCAGTGGGGGTCAGGCAGAGAAATACCTTTCCCAATGCCTGCCAACCAAGACCCTTTAACTGTAGATACCAAGGACAGAACCTGGGATCTCCTGCATGAGAAGCATTCACTCTGCCACTGAGCTACGGTCCTTCCTCTCCTATGCTTGTCTGTAAAATCTAGGCCCTTACCTGCACTTTGTCATCTGCTGAACTTCAGTCTTTATGACAGCAGGCAGAAATAGAGGAAAAAACACCACCGGAACTTCAATGACTGGTGTTTAAGTCTCACTACTGTGAACCTGGCTCTCAGCATGTAGCAAGGTGCGTTTGTCTTACCTCTCTCGAAGGAAGGTGCCTTCAACAATTCTTTATAAAATGAGTAATAAACAGCGCTATCACCCTGAAAGGTGATTTCTCGCTCAAGCTCCTACAAAAAAAAAAGCACCAAAAAAAGTTATGTTCACCTTTTTCTTTAATTCAGTTTTTTTTTTTAAAGGAGAAACTACAGTTTTTTAGAGAGACAACATTTCTAGCATGGGCAAAATGGACTTCAGTCTCTTCCGGTTGGTTGCGGTTTCTCGGGAACAGTTCCTCAGGTTCCTTTGAAGGTGCCAGGAATTGAAATTGGGTCCTTCCATAAAGCAGAGATCCCTGGGCAATTTACAGAGCTCTTCGTAGCCTTGGACCCTCATAACCATAAAACTGCCTCTCCCTGTATGCTCCGCCATGACAACTTTGCTCATCTGAACAGGGCCTTCCAGAGATACCCTGCAAAAAGCCAAGACCAACAAGCTGCCTTCTCAGTAGTGTCCCCCACCCTACGGAATGGCGTGCCTGAGGAGAAGGTTCCCATGCCTGACTTTCTGTAAACGATATAGAACAGAACTGCTCAGGAGGGTGTTTCTTAATAAAGGAATAGGGATGAATTACAACAATACGCTTCAGGGAGATGTTTCAGCACAGGGAACAAGACTGTGCCATCTACTACTAATATTAACTATTGCTGTACATTTTTATCTTGTTCTCACTGTATTACATTTTGGCGACCTTTAACCAGATATCTAAATTTAGTGGTAGAGTAATGCATAAAGTAGCATGGTTTGTTAGTTAGAAACAAGCGTATTTCAGCTGATTCTCAAACTGAATATTGTTTTGCACAATTATAATTTATCTAATGATATTACAATGGATAATACATGATTTTCAAACCGATATATACGTGTGTTAATACCATTTCTTGCATTGTTTAAAATGTCATGTTTCATACTTCTGCCTTGTTTCAAATTTCTGCAATCTGCATCCTACTACATCGTTCATTAGATGAATCCTCCTTCCACTGATTGTGCAGATTCATATTATGTTATCTATTTTGAGTCTCAGTGACAAAGGCTGACTATAAATACAATAAAATAAATTTAAAATTTAGTGTCAGTGGGCCGGGGGGGGAGTTCTATTTCAAAAAAAGTAAACAATGCAAGCCAAAAGTTAGGCTGCTCCTGTAATAAGGTGAAAATGCTAACAAAATCTTTGTAACTGTGCATGCTGGGTTCAGTTCAAGAACAATCTACATCTCAGACTGCCCACCAATTTCTGCACTAGACTGTGCAGCTAGCTCTTCAGTCCTATCCACACCATCACCACTCAAAAGTACCTGCTGCCCAGGTAATCTATAGTTTCTCCTCCAGATGCTTTTGCAAGAGTTTGGTCAAGTACCTAAAACATCTCCCCTGCCTCTGCAAACAAGCCTGAACTTAAACAGGACTTCTACCGTGCAATCCTAACCACAGCTACACCTTTCCAAGTCCACTGAAGTCAATAGGCTTAAAAGGGTGTAACTCTGGTTAGGAATGTACCGTAAATGACACTGAACCATGGACATGGAGAAGCAGAGGCCCCGCAACAACCATAAGACAAAACGAGGCACCAAAACAGTAGTAACTACACCTTCGCACCCACCTCCCTCTCCCTTGCATAGTTATCCTATGTAGAGATAATCATTGTCAGAAGATGCTTTTGCACCACAATGAGGAAACTGCTGCATTGTATGTGGTGGCTGCCTGATCTGGGTGCAGGCGATGCAAAAAGGCCAGTGCAACTTATGACTCACTGAATCAGGTGTAGCCATGTACTGCTGTATACCATGTGCTATGTTTTTGCAGTCCCAGGTAGGCCACAAAATCAGGATGTTCACTGAGCCTGGTGGGCTGCTATCAAGCGGTGCAGGGCAACATGACAGGCTGTACGGGCCTATGCTAGAAACCTACAGTGCAGTCCCTATGGACAGTCACTCCAGTCTAGTTCCATTGAAACCAGTGGGCTTAGACTGAAACAGCTCTGCATAGGATTTCACTGTTTCCTACATGGAGGTTTTCTTAAGAAAAACCTATGGAGTAGCTCTTGAGACTGGAATAAACAAGCCTGAACCTCACAATCAGATCATCAGATCTGAAGAAAAGTGCATTTTGTTCCTAATGCCTCTACTTCCTTACCGGCCTGCCGGAGAACCAAAATCTGCGTTCGTGGTATGTTGAAAGGTACATGGCATACATCATTCCACTGACGATGGCTGCAATGCAGCCAAAGAAAAGCTTTGCAAAACGTGGAATTAAAACATCTGCATGGGAAAGAATGGGAAAGAATGTTACAGACATCAGGAGAAGCCTTTTGAAAACTCGTTATGAGCATAAATCATCCTTTCAAAATGAAAGCAATGGTCCCTTTAATACTAGTACACTTAATCCACCAGTGATCTAGATTAAGGTTTACACAAGCTACGTACTCTAGCTCCTGCCAATAACTTCTGGCTCCTAACAATCTAATGCCTAGACACGTTTTACAATGCATCCAGAGTTTAAACATGATATTAAGGCCAATTCACGCATGCTGGTATCCCACTAGATGCCTGGCAGATGAGCACCTGTGCTTTTGCACCGCTGAAATGCCATGTGCCTACAGGAACTGCCTCTGATGCATGCCCAACAAAGGCTAAGCATGCATATGGAAACCAACCTTAGTCAACAGACATGTACAGTTGTTTCCAGTCTATATGGATTGTTCATTATCTTGAAATATAAAAACAGAATGAAATGCTTTGTCTCTGAACGCAAACAAACCAAGGCCCATTCCTTGAAAAAGTCACACTTAAAAGAATTTATATTCCCACGCACATCTCTTTACAGACCATAGATTAAAATTCATAGTATTTTAACTACTAGTAATCTTCACCCAGGAGCTGCGGTGGCTCAAGTGGTTAAGATGCTGAACTGCAGGCTATGGAAGGTCGGTAGTTCAGCATTTTGAGACCCGAGTGTGCCGCATGACGGAGTGAGTTCCCGTCTCTAGTTCCAGCTCCTGCCAACCTAGCAGTTTGAAAGCAAGAAATTGCAAGTAGATAAATAGGTACCACTTCGGTGGGAAGGTAACAGCGTTCTGTGTGCCTTGGTGTTTAGTCATGCCGGCCACATGACCACGGAAACGTCTTCGGACAGCGCTGGCTCTTCGGCTTTGAAACGGAGATGAGCACCGCAACCCTAGAGTCGGATTCGACTGGCTTTCGAGCAAGGGGACCTTTACCTTTAATCTTCACCCAGCTCCAACCACCTCAGTTAAATCCCTATCCTTAAACAGAATTCCTAGCTATCCTTTTATTTATTTACTTCCTTTCTGTTGGGGGCCCAGAGAGGCTTCCACCACTCTCCTCTCTTCCATTTTATTTTCACAGCAACCCTCTGAGGCAGTTCAGGCTGAGAGGGTGTGACTGGTCCAAGATCATCCAGCAAGCTTCCATGAGTGGGGGTTCAAACCTGGGCCTCCCACATCCTTGCCTGATACTCTGTGTTCTTTTAAGTCTCACTCGAGCTTTCTCAGTTCAATAAAATGGACTCGGGTTTCTGCAGTCTCCTAGTTCACACTAGACACAAACTACACTTTACTTGCAAAGGGGCGTAACGAAGCCCAACAGAGCTCCTTTTTTCACAAAAGGATGCCTTAAGAGGCTTCCATTTTGAGCAGAGGAAGGATGGGAAGGGGTACTCAATTCTGCCACCTTGTGTCTGGGGAGATAAGGCAGAATATACATGTTTAAGTAAATTAAATAGAACTTTACCCCATAATGTCAATTTTTCTTTTTTTAATTTTTCTTACTTGTTTCTTTTTTTGTATTTTTCATATGTGCATTGTGTAGTGTGTGTGCACCTGGAAGTCATGGCGACCTCTGGTGACTGTCCCCTACTGGGGGCCTGGAGGATATTCAGAGAGGTGGCTGAATAAAGCCTGCCCCCACCTCCTGACTGCTGGTATTCCAAAGAGGTCTCCCATTCCAGTACTTCCCAGAGTCGACCCTGCTTAGCTTCCGAGATCTGAAGAGATTGGGCTTGCCTGGGCTATCCAGGTCAGGGCATAATGTAAATGTTTCTGATCAAAATTACCTCTTCCCAACTATCTTTCCCTCCCTCAGGGTTCCAGACCCTTGTTTCCCAGTGTAGTACACATCTGGAACTCCACTGTGGAAAAATTAGTCAGAGTACACTGATTTTCAGCAGGCAAATAACCAACAGGAGAAAGGGTCACACACCCCAGAGGCTACTTTTCATTCATCCCATTTCTATCCCGCCCTTCTTCCATGGATCTCCGAACAGCACATAGTTCTCCATTCTCCGCCATGCCCCTCCCCCACCTCGTAGAATGGCCTGCCCGAAGAGATCAGAAAGGCTCTCATTCCACAAGTTATGTAAAACAGAACTGTTCAGGAGGGCATTTTATAAGAATAAACAAGGCTTTATTATAACAAAAAATGGTTCAAGAGAGTATACAGCATATATTACCTGTTTGCTCCACGTACTATCCTATACTCCCTGCCTTGCTTTTATGCTTACATAATACAATTTTTGCTTCATTTCAGATTGCTCTAATTCTATTGCTATTACACTGCTTATCAGATGTCTCATGTCTAGAGTCTCAGTGGAAAAGGTGAGCTATGAATAACACAAATAAATAAATCATCTCAACAACTCCGTGAAGTAGGTTAGGCCAAGAGAGCACAATTGACTAAACATCACATCGCAAGCTTCTTGTTAATTTGAATCTGGATTTCCCCATCTAGTCAGAAATTCTAACCACAACCTGGCATGGGGGGGGGAGAGAGTTTTTGCAAGCACTCTGCCTAGAAACCCCCGCCCCAGAGGCCCGTTTCCCGGGACCGCCGGATCGGGCCCCGGGGGGAACTCCTCCCCGACGTGCGCATCACCCGGAAGTGACGCGGGCACGCTGGGGGCGGGGCCCTGGCCATACAAGGGAAAACTCTATGGTTTTCCCTTGTGTGGTCGTGCCCCCCCCCTGCGTGCCCGGCGCCATAACGTCACTTCTCCTGCTGATGTATGTGCGGCACGCGCGCACTCCAGGATCCACCCAGGAGTCCCCCGCCACCAAGGTAAGTTCCACTTGGCAACCCTACCTCTGCCCCTTGGAGTAGGCTTACTGCACTACAAATTTCAGGCAGCTTGAAGACAATCTGACTACTGGGGTTCCCAGTCAAGGACCCCTGGTAGATGTAAGGTCCATAATTAAAGTACTTCCTTTAGCATTCTCAGAATTTTGCCGAGGAAAGCCTGGAAATCAAACAACTTTTCAGCCACTTTACACACAAGATGAACATTTTCTTTACACACAAGACAAACATTCTGCAGCACTGCCTCAACTTCAGTGGATTTCATTTGTAGCAGTGCTTGGCCAGTGGTCCAGTTTTCCACAAAGCAGACGCAAAGCCAACATCCAAGAGGACCCAGTCACTAATCACACACAATATGTTGCAGTTTCAAAAGGAAGGATTTTTTTCATATTCCCAAAGAAGAATTATGAATTTAATTTGTTAGACACACCCCTTACACATTTCCATTGTTTTACTAGGAAAGAAGAGAAATACCAAGTAAAAAAAGGACTCAACTTACATTTTGGAGATTTTTTTGGCTTTTTGCTTTCTTCATTTCCCTCTTCTGGAGCTCCCTCTTCAGTTTCAGTACCATGTGGCTTCTTTCTTTGTCTCAACTCTACAGTACCTTACAACACATCAAAAAGTTATTTAATTTCTCTTACTCTTTTTAAAAGATATTTATTCAGAAGTTATTTCTCAAAAATTTCACACAGTTAATAGATTATTAATTTAAAATATGTCTAGTATTTATCATGAAAGAAAGATTTATTGCACATAAAACCCCATTTAATACGTCACTCATCTGATTGCACGTGCATGCCACACAGGTGTATTATGTATTAACATCATGCTGGACTGCGGAGAGCATCAGTCCCATTAAAAGGCAGAAACCAGTGTAATTCTGAGAATCGTTGAAGTGGGTTACATCCAAAGACTTCCTTCCAGTACTAGACTCCTATGACAAATTGTAGAAGGGAATCACTGCATCCAACCCAACATTTGCTAAGATTCCACTGCAATGACCCAGCAACCCCTGGATGCACCCAGATTGGTCAGTTCTGATACAGAATTCCATGCTTGTAGCACCTGCCTTGTTCTTATTGCACTTTGGAGGGCACTGCACATATACAACAAGGGTTTTGCATTGCAAACACAGGCCCTTACACAAAGTGAACAGAGGACTGAAAGGGTATAGCAGACTACAGAAGTTACATGATGGAATGGCCATAAGCTAGAAAACAGCTAAAGCAACAAAACTCACAAAATATATACAAATAAGGACAATACTGGGTTAAGATGCAAACAAAGGACTCCCAACTCCATCTTGAGAGGAATACAAGGAAGGGGGGATTGGGGGGCACGTTCTTAACCCTTGTCCACCTGCTGATTCTATCCAGCTATCCCCCTTGGCCAGTTTTAACACAGCTTTCCCTTTCAGTCAGGCTTTAATACAAGAAATAAGTCTGCCAAAGAGAAAAAACAACTTGGGGGAGAAAGACAAATGTAAAAAGGCAGAACAGCCCTGCCTCCCTTCACTGACTCCTTCCTCCCCACATTTAGGTTATTTCAGCAAAACCAGGCTTGGAAATAGGCCTTTTGTCAAGGTGACATGCCCTAACGCAAAGTAAAGCACAAAACAATTTGAAAAGGCACCATATCCTTTTATTAAACTACTACAGAACATAAATGAATACAATTGTTTTTATATAGTGTAGCCATAGCATTATTTCTTAAATGTTGATTGGTGGCTGAATTTGAATTACTCTGAATATGTTAAACAACATCTTAAAAGATCGCGCAAATCAAGCTTTTCACAACACATTGTTCCCCATAGATGACAAAAATTCTTAAATTAAAAAAAAAATCAAGTTCTTTATCAAAGATAGAACAGCCAGTTAAACCACATTCATGTTTGTTTTGCAGACCATCCCATTGTTACCAAAAATACAAGCATGCAGCTTCCGTTTCATTTAATGCCATTTTAAAACACGAAATACGTGTTTCTTCCTGGTGGCTTTCAGCTAGGTGACATAAAAATCAAACAAGAGAAGTCTTATAAACAGGTGTAAGATTTTTCATTCTGCCTCTTGATTGCTAGCTTTTCCCTAGACTCAATAAGAGGGAAGAAAGTAAAAGCTAAATGTCCGAAGGCAGCATACTTCTAAATACCAGATACTGAGGACAATCAAGGTGGGCTGCTGCCCTTCATGCCGTGAGGTTTCCAGAGCCAACCACTGCATGAAGCAGGATGCTGGACTAGATGGACCGCTGGCCTGATGCAGCAGGGCTCTTCTTATGTTCTTATCTGACAGGCCAGTAGTGAAAAGAGAACGTGGGACTTTCTGGATTTTGTCTGATCCAGCATGACTCTTCTTATGGAACAGTTTTATCAGCACTTGGAAGTCCCAGGAACCCAAATCCTCCACTTTTGTGATGAAAGACAAAAATCTCATTCACCCAGAGCCATCAAAAAGAAGAGTTGGTTTTTATATCCCGCCCTTCACTACCTGAAGGAGTCTCAGAGCAGCTTACAATCACCTTCCCTTCCTCTCCCCATAACAGACACCTTGTGAGGTAGGTGGGGCTGAGAGAGCTCTGAGAGAGCTGTGACTGACCCAAAGACACCCAGCTGGCTTCATGTGGAGGACAGGGGAATCAAACTCAGTTCTCCAGATTAGAGTCTGCCGCTCTTAACCACTATACCAACCCACAGTTTGCTAATATTTTCCTACAAAGCAAAAATGAAGCAGCAATTTCTTATCTAACATTGCATCTAAGCAATGTATATTTATTTATATTTATACGGACCGCGCTCCAAGGACGGGCCCCCCAAAGAAAGCCACCACAACAAATGAAAGACCTACTCCTGACACTAGAATGGAAGCACCGATCCGAAGACCGCCTGGAAGGGAGGAGCTGAGCCAAGCAAGAGAACAGCAAGCCCTGCCAACCTCGATGCCGGTAGGCAGCCCCGTCCCTGTACTATGTGGCCTTAGATAGGGTAGTAGCATTTGAAATGTATATGTGAACCGCCCAGAGACCTTTTGGGGTCAGGGCGGTATATAAGCCGAATGTATAAATAAATAAATATATTATCTAACATTGCATCTAAGCATTGGAAGGTGAACCCACAAAACGTTTAGCTGTTTTGACAAGGAAAACTTTCCTCAGAAACAGAATATTAAACCTAGTGTAAATCTTTTATAAAATCCTGGTTGCTGCACTACATTTTACAAGTTTCAGTTTTTATATAACTCATTATATAGTATGACATTCTTTATCTTTTGAGGAATTTTCACATCGGACCTGTAGCCTGTCATTATTTGGCTATCATGACACATGCCTCAGGAACCTCCATGCTGGATTATTATAATGTGCTCTACATGCAGATATCTCTGAAGACAAACATCAACTGTTGCCCACTTATTAATAGAGAGAGTTGATGGGAACACAGGAACCTGTGTCTGTGTAATGAGACCTTCAGCAGCTCCCATTTTGTTTCCAAGCACAATTCAACTCAAATTGTTGGCTTTCACATTTAGCTTTAAATCCCAGATGCCGCCTTTATCAAAGGCTAGAAGGATGACCCTAGAAAGGAGCATGGCCTTTCCTGTAATAGCACCAAGATGGCAGAACTTGTTTTGCAAGATGCTAGTCAGGCCAACTTGGCTTGGAGAATTGGAGAAGGCCCTTTGTTAAAGCAGGTTTTGGGATAGAAGGCTTTGCTGATCAAAGAACTGACAAAGCTCTGTACAGTCCTTGGAAAGTACCAGATAGGATTTAAAAAATATATCTTGCTCTGCTGTCTACTCAAGACTTTACTACTGCTTGATACACTGTTTATTATGCAGTTTATACCAACATTGCTTTTATCTTGCACCGTTGTTTGCAGACTGTTAGCCACTCTGAGGCGCCACATAACGATCCCAACAAGGTATACCTTTCAAGCGAATTAATAAAGGGTAGAAACATGGTGAAAAATATGAAATACCCAGCCGCAAAGCCAACTTCGATTCAGTGTGAAGCACGCAGGGGGGAGTATGAAACCCTTTCGTGGAACTTTTACACGAAATAATGTTATTCATGAGGGTTCTGCGTGTGCAATTGTCAGCCAGACTTCACATTCTCCCCCGAGCTAAAGAACTTCTCTGCATTAATGTGCTCAGAGAAAACCAGCTTGACGACTTTAAAACGCACGACGAAAACTTTGGTGTTCTTTTACTGAAGATTCCACTCTGGAACAAAAACTGCGGAGAAGCAGGGCGTTTACACTGCAAAGGCCAGCGTCCCAAGGAGACTCCCAGGTTCCCAACTTCACACACAGAGTTCTTTGTGCTGCTGCCCAACGCATGAATCCCCCCTTACCCTCCGGCACCCCCTCCCCCTCGAATCTCCTTCCTTCCCAGCCTCCGATTCCCGTAACCTGCTAGCCGTGTTCACACCCCCAGGGATGGGAGCACAGAGAAGGTAACACAACACGTCCAAAAAGGCTCACCTTCCTCCATCTCCGGGCACCACAGCAAGACCCCACCAAGGGCTCTGAGCTGCGACTCCTCCAGCCGGTTTCTCCTTCCTCAGACCTACTCAAACACACCCCCACGGCTGCAGGAGAAGCTGCCGCTCACTTCCTGTTGGCGCCCCTATTCCTGATCCAGAATCTCTTCCTTTGCTTCAAGGCTACCGGGAACCCTTCTACCCGAGGAGCGTGGAAGCGGCCGGAAGATAATTGGCGTACGTACCGAGGCAATGCCAGTTCTTTCTCTACAACATCCGCCCCGAAGTCAGCCTTTAGTGACAAGAAACGCAAAACGCTCCGCTTCTAAAGGTTGTGACGAGAATTCAGCGGCAATATGTCGGTGCACAGGAGCCAAGGTTGAGCTCTTGCCTGCTTCCTCAGCCCTCGGATGGAAATTCAGCATTGGAGACAGCAGTCATACTAGGATTCATGGATGTCTGTTGTTTGAAGGGGATGAGCCGAATTAAACTTTGTTGGTCTTAAAGGTGCCTCTGGACTCAAACTTTGTTCTAGTGTTCTAGAGTGTCAGACTAGGTGACGGGAGATCCAAGTACAAATCCCCACTGTGCCTTGCAAATGCTAGGCTTGGGCGAGTGACGCAGCCTAACCTGCCTCACAGGGTTGTTGTGAGATGAAATGGAGGACAGGAGAACAATGTAAGCCACTTTCGGTCCTCATTTGTAAGGAAGATGGGGTATAAATTAAGTGAATAAATAAATGTGGTCTCTTCCCCCCTCCCCCGTTTTCATTCACTTCATGCATAGGGTGAGGTTGGTTCTAGCCCATGAACCTTATGCTACAGTAAATCCATTACTTTTAGTCTTTAATGTAATATGTTCCTGTTAGTTGCTACCAAGTGGCTGATACTTTTTGTGGAGCAGCCAGTCTGAGGAAGAACAGGTTCCTTCAGCTTGGTTCCAAGAGGGATGCCTGACTGAGGTTTTGTGTGCTGCAGCTCAAACGAAGTAAACTTACAACGGTCCCGGCCGGAAAATGCGAGGGGGGGGGAGCGTGGCTGTTTGCTCCGGAGCAAAATAACGCGCAGCCGCCCAATCACACGTTCCGTCGAGGTCCCGTGGTTAGGGGGTGAGGTGCCGATCACACGGCTATCTTGCAGCGCGGCAAAGAAGCGGCGCAGCACGATCACACCAGCAATCGCTAGGCGCTGCTTCCATGGCAAACGGGTGGTTTTTTTACCGAGGTTTGTGCGCATGAACCGTTGGGCACTTTTGCGCATCCTGCAGAGACTGGGGGGGGGAACCCCTTGTTTGCAACGGAACATCGGCGGGTGCCAGATGCCATGGGATTCCACCGGAAACGGGATCAGACGCCCGCCCTTGCCCCGCGGTGTCCGGAAGTACCTCGTAAGTACTAGTTTTTTACTCCGCATCTTCGGCGGGATAGCCACGGGAGCATTACGCTTCCCAGATGTTGCAGTGTGATTGCGCCCAGAAAATCCGCCTATCATCCGTATCTTTAGCGCGGCAAATGCTCCGTGTGACCAGGGCCACCCTTGATTTGCTTTACATTTAAGGTGCCACCACAGTCTTTCTCACACATCTTTTATCCTACTTTTCTTCCAGGGAGGGTGGGTGGTATGCATAGTTCTTCCTTCCTTTATCTTATCACAACAGCCCTGGGAGATAGGTTAGGTGACTGACCCAAGATTGACAAGTTGCACAATAATGCTGTTCCCGGGTCCCTGCTCAGGTCCTGTCAAGCAGATGTGTGCTGCAAATTCCCAGCTGAAATTTGCATACTCAGTCATTTACATTCTGATTTGGATCAGGACTGTGGCATATTGGGACATGATGCTTAGGCAAGGGTCACCAGTCTCCAGGTGGGGCCTGGAGACCTCCTAGTATTACAACTGATCTCCGGACTACAAAGATAAGTTGCCTTGGAGAAAACTTGCACCTGGCTGGATGACCTTGGGCAAGCCATAGCTCTAATAAGAGCTGTTCTTGAAAAAGAGCAGTTCCTGTCAAGAGCTCTCTCAGCCCCACCTTCCTCATAGGGTGTCTGTTGTGGGGAGGGGAAGGGAAAGGAGTTGGTAAGCCGCTCTGAGACTCCCTTGGGTAGTGAAGGGCGGGGTATAAATCCAATCTCTTCTCTTCTTCTTCTTCTACCTATTTATCTGCTTGCAATTTCTTGCTTTTGAACTGCTAGGTTGGCAGGAGCTGGGGCCAGAGATGGGAGCTCTCTCCGCCACATGGCACTAGGGCCTCCAAGTGCAGAGCTACAGACCTTCCGATCTGCAGCTCAGCATCTTAACCTCTGAGCCACCGTGGCCACATAGCATTAACCATGGTAAGAGATGTCCCAAGTAAATCTCCGTTTTGACCCTTCATCAGGCCGTAATTATATGGTAAAGCCGGGAAAGAGAGTTGAGGGGACTGGTGCAGGATGTGCACAAGCGCTTCTCCTCTCTCCCCAACTCCACTCCACCAAGGCTTTTGGCTTTGTGGAGCCGGTTGGAACACTGAATAGGCTTCAGTGTCAAGGGAAATAGCAGAGCTCCTCAGCTTGTTAGAATGCCTGAGTGGTGGAGTGCAGTTGAGAACAGAGGAGAAGCCCTTGTGCATGTCCTGCACCAGTCCCCTCAACTCTTTCCTGGCTTTACCGTATAATTACGGCCTGATGAAGGGTCGAATAGTTAATAAGAGGTTTTGTGTAATTTCAAATAGAATTTTTGTGTGTGTTCCTTCATTACAGTGTTTTTCAGATTTAGTCTAGCCCCCAGGGGGTGGCTGGAGATCGACCATTGGTTACTCACCGTGAAGGGTCCTTCTCCTCTGAGGTCTGGAGGACATCTTGTATGGGTGATTCCCATCCATCTTCAGGGAGGCAGGACTAAGTTCAACTTCTTCCTGTTTCCTGTGGTGGGAGTCACCCCTGGCTCAGTTTTGGTGCTCCCAAAAGCAATGTAGTACAGAACTATAATACAGGAAGAACTCAAAAAAAACAACAGCATAACATTAATCTTAACAAGAAGTAACAGGACAAGTAAAAGGCGAGAGGAAAGAGGTAAGAGAAGGGACCTCCTTCTAAGCAGTATATGCAAACAGGGCTACTGCAAGGGCAAGTCGAATGCCGTTCCTCTCTGAAAACACCTTCAGGTAAGTTGATCTCTCTCTCTCTGTATGTTGTGACAGGCCAAATGCAGTCGGTGACCCATGGAAGTGTGGCGACCCCGGGAGGGCCAAGATGTCCTCCAGACCTCAGAGGAGAAGGACCCTTCACGGTGAGTAACCAATGGTCGTTCTCCCTCTGAG
>NW_015165235.1:1869421-1880523 GCF_001447785.1 Gekko japonicus
ACAGGTAGATGGGGAAACGCATACAGTAGTCCCACAGGTCACAGTGACAGAAGGGCATCTATCTGCTCCACAGCGGGATGATGATACCTGGTGTAAAACCTCTCCAGCTGGTAATTGCTTGGCAATGCGAAAAGGTCTACTTGAGGAATTCTGAACCTGACTTGAATCAATGAAAACACACTGCAATGCAAGGACCACTCGCTCTCCTGGATGGACTGTCAGCTCAGCCAATCCACCTGAATGTTTATCGAGCCCTTGATGTGCTCTGTCCGAAGAGATAATAAGTTGATCTCTGCCCATCTCAATATCTCGTATCTGAGGTGTGAAGTGCTGGAGAGCCAGTCGGATAGCTCGAAGTTCTAACAGGTTGATTGGCAAGCTCACTTCTGCCTTGGACCACGTTCCCTGGACCGAAACTTGTTGCAGGGTGGCCCCCCAGCTGGACAGGTTGGCGTCCGTGAATACCTGTAACTGGTCTTGTATCCAGAAGGTCTTGCCCTGGGTCAGGTTGGACAGGGAGGTCCACCATCGAAGGCTGGTCTTTACCTGGAAGGGTACCTTTAAGGAGAACTCCGTCTTTAAGGTGATGGCCCTCTGGTAAAGGCGCAGAAACTTCTGGAGTTGCTTGGTGTGGAACCTTCCCCACAGGAGGGTATTGAAGGCAGCCACCATAAGGCCTATCAATCTGGTAAGGGATGAAAGGGACGACGTCCTTGCTTGTATTATCTGGTTGGACAATCCAATCAGCTTTCGCACCTTGGCAGTGGGAAGGTAGGGCATGGCTTTTCGAGTGTCCATTATCACACCCAGATGTTCCAGGCATTAGGACGGAATCAAAGAACTCTTTCGTTCGTTGATTATGAATCCGAAGCTCTGCAGACATTGTATGGTCTTCCGGGTGTCCTTCAATGATTGCACCTTGGAGGGAGACTGTATCAAAATGTGAGAAGAAAAACAGTTAGGAAAGTTAATAAAGCAGAAAGGATTTGCTAGTATAGTCTAAAAGGTGAGTGTTAGGCGAGCCCTAACACTAAGCTGCTCTCCCTACTGAGGCAGGAAAGAAACTGAGCCAGGGGTGACTCCCACCACAGGAAGAAGTTGAACTTAGTCCTGCCTCCCTGAAGATGGATGGGAATCACCCATACAAGATGTCCTCCACCTCAGAGGGAGAATTGCTGTTACAGCTGATCTCCAGGCAACACAGATCAGTTCACCTAGAGAAAACGGCTGCTTTGCAAGGTGGACTTTATGGCATTATACCCCACTGAAGTCCCTCCCCTCCCCAAACCCCGCCCTCCTAAGGCTCCACCTCTAAAATCTCCTGGTATTTTCCAACCTGGAGCTGGCAACCCGACATTGTGCCCCACTGAGGTTCCTGTCCTCCCCAGGTTCCACCCCCAATCTCCAGGAGTTTCCCAACCTGGATTTGGCAACCCTGCACCCGCATCCCCTACCGGTGGCCAGGAGGGGACCTGGGGACCCTGTTTCCCCCCCCCAAACTCCACCCTCCCCAGGATCCACCCCCAAATCTCCAAGAATTTCTCAAATTAGAAGTGGCAACCCTATCTAAAGCCTAACCTCTGGGTCATTTCTTGACCTGCAGCAGATCCAGGAAGTCACCATTTACCCATTCAGGACATTTATGTGCAGCCCATCATGGGGTAAATAGTGGCTGCCCAGGGCCGTTTCTGGTCAGAAAGAAAGTACTGAGAGCCCTGTCTCTTTCCGTGCCACAACTTCGTATATGTTTCCTACATGGGGAAGAAATGTGTACAGTGTGTCATGTATTCATGTACATCAGTCACCCATGATGGCACATATGCAGGGTTCCATTTTACTTCCCCTGGTTCTGCAGCATACGGCTTTATGTGGCCCAGTACAAATCCAAACATGACTCGCTAAAACAAAATAAAAATTAAATCTTTAAGTGATGAGGTGGGGGTGGGGAGAAAGATGTTAAGTCGGTTACTTAACAAAGAGTCCAAGAGTGATTTCAGCAAAAGATCAGCTTTATTCAGCAACTCCTAACTCAACTCCAAACAGATCAACATGAATAGCCAGAACAGCTTTAGCATTGAAGCTGTTCCACTTTTAAACTCTCCCCACTAATGTAGTCACGCCCTATTGTACAATATCAACCTATGAGGTTGCACGGATAAGGTCCAATCACAATTGTTCCCTCTCATGGATGTTGGTGATTGGTCGGCTGTTCCTGGGCTACCAATAGTCATTGAGGGATTTGGATCCTAGCCCAGGACGAAGCTTCATATGGTGATTCAGTCATGTGATTCACAACATACTTTGGCAGCTTTGAATACACCACAGAAGAGATGCTGTTATGATGATGGAAAGGGACCCTGGCATCTCTGTGGCTGGGAAGGAGGGGAGAAGGTACACCCTACTAGACAGAGAGCCTCATTTCCCAACTGGCAGGAAAACACGGGGCTAGACCTTTGTGTTAGCACCTCTTGATTGGCAGGCCCAGGTCTGGTGGGCTTGAGCACACTTGGGTGGGGTCTGAAAGGGGGAGCCTGTCCTTTGTTTGAGAGTCCGTCATTTGTGTGCGTTTGGGTGCATTTTGCTGTGTCATGAAGGATGACTACAAATACAAATACAATACCTTTATTGGCATAAAATATCAAATACACATGCAGCATAGAGCCTCAAGATAGGCTGGAGGGGTATCACATTCCGAATTGCCTTAATATGAGCCTCTCCTCCTAGATACCTAATAAAAGAAATTTGCTACAGGTTCCAGAATTTCTATATTATGCAAAGACAATAAAGAACTAATGTTATGCTCATCAGATTGGCCCAAAAGGGGGTCCAACACAGGTTCAATATAAACAACACGGATGTCACAGTGGAATTTACAGTACAATAGCACATGTCCAATGGATTCGATTTCCCCCATCCCACAGGGGCACAATCTATCTTTATAGGGAATTTTGTTGAACCTTCCCGATAGAACAGCTGAGGGAAGGACGAAGGATGACTAGAGTCGCCAGGTCCCCCCCCCCAGCCCCTGGCACGGAATACACAGAGAATGACACTAAAGAGATTTGCAGATGCCCTGGGGATGGGGGCATATTGCAACTAACAAAGACCAGGTAAACTATGGATTGTAAGTAACTAGTTAGTAACTGTCATTTTGTTTATTTCGCTAAGCATACCTATATTCTGTCCTTTGTAGTACCCTTTT
The DNA here is from genome assembly GCF_001447785.1 of Gekko japonicus. Classification (NCBI taxonomy): domain Eukaryota; kingdom Metazoa; phylum Chordata; class Lepidosauria; order Squamata; family Gekkonidae; genus Gekko; species Gekko japonicus. The sequence continues at coordinate 1,872,624 of NW_015165235.1, forward strand.
CTTATCCTGTCCTTTTGTGCCTTCTAGAAATAAAATTAATAGGAGTGACTCAGCACGAGTCTGCATGAATTTTGTGTCGTGTATATTTTCGGTTATGCAAGGGGACTTTCTTATATTGGCTTTGTTTATTTCTTGCTTTGAATTTTGATGCAGTTTTCCTCTTTAGTTATAAAAGGTTGCTGACCCCTGTAGTTTTATGTAAGAAATGCATACTGTACACAGTCTCAAGAGTTTGATAGCTTGTTCACTGAAATGTTCCAGTAAACATAGAGTTTTTGGCAAGGTAAATTTCTGGGATAATTGCACCCATGTTAAAATTCTGTGTTGAATTGGAGCATTAAAAATGGAGTTGAAAACAATGGTGGTAATTTGTAAGCCTGAGTTTCATGCTGCTTGGGGACTGCTCTACCTGCTTTGAGACTTTTTGAGTATTTGGAAACAATCATTGCCAACTATTCTTCCTAATGCTGAAATTTGGATAAAATCTAAACTACCTCTTTCAAAAAAGAAAAAAGAAAAAACAACTCGTTTACACAAACTGCATCTGTTTCCTTTTAAGGTTCAAGCCAGTGTCTGATCTACAGCTGGAAAACATTTTCATTTTTCTCTCAAGCACTCAATTTCACAAAGAATACTGACCCATACATGCTTTTGAAATACACACTATAAACATTCAGAAGTTTAGTATTTGCGGCGCTGTTTACAGTTAACAGGATAGACCATTTTCATATCATATCAGGGGAGCCATATTTAGGCAGAAAAGGGGAGTATTTCTTCCCCTCCCCATTTTTCAGACCACATGTGATCACTTCTCAAGCGATCGTCTGCTTCTGACCAATCCACTTCCTATACACAAGGAAGTGGTTATTTTTGTAAACAATCCTGTGCCTCTCATCTGTTGCATGCATATCAGAAGCACAGATCCCTTTGGCTCAAAACAGGCAGTATTATGTTGAAAACATTGCTGTCATTTTTCTAAGCTATAGAAATGTAACCGCCCCAACAAATGCTCTTGAAACGCCCTGCTTCTCAGCAGTTTAATTTTAAATACATTTAAGAGGTGGCGTTGAAGCCTTGCTGAGACTGGAGTCTGTCTTATACAGAAATCTGATACAGTTTAACCTTGGAAATATTGTACTGTAATTGTTGTTTAGGTTATCTCATTTCACATACAACTTTGTTTAGTCTCCTGTTTAAAGTAGCCATTGGGAGGCGGAATGTTTTAACCAGTTGCACGTGATGGCTTCAGTCCCATTCACACTTTCTGAGGAACGAGCTCCAGAAAAATCAATAGGAGTAATTTTTTTAATAAACATGCTTAGATTACACTGCAAGATTCAACTGGCCAATATGTCCATGAGATTTAGCTAAATGCATGCTCCTATACTGAATTCTTTTCTTTTTTTTAAACCATTTGGGTTGTAGGCTTTTTTAAAATTTTCAAAACCCCTTTTCATTTAAATTCTGGTTGTGAAAAAAATATGTGCAATGTAATATGTATGGATTCACTCTGCAGTGCTAAAGATATTCAAGTGCATAATGATGTTTGTCCATAAGTACTTGCATAATCAGAAGATAAAGCTCCACTGCTCTTAGGGTTGCCAGCCTCCAGGTGGGGCCTGGAGATCTCCCGCTATTTCAACTGATCTCCAAATGACCAAGATCAGCCCCCCCCCCCCGCAAAAATAGCTGCTTTGGAGGGTGGACTCTGGCATTATATCCTGCTGTGGTCTCTCCCCTCCCCAGACTCCCCTCCCAAAATCTCCAGGTACCAGAGCTGGCAACCCTAACTGCTCTGCAAAGACTTCTTACCTTCCTTGCTGAAGGTATCTGAAGAAGTGAGCAGTGACTCACGGAAGCTCATGCCCCTGCCACACATCTTGTTAGTCTTCAAGGTGCTACTGGACTCTTTTCTACCTTCCTTGCGTACATATAAAAGCAGTTTAGTGGGATTCATTACGGGAAAAAAGCGACATTGCTTCTGCCGGTGTTTCAGTGTCTCATATTTACCCAGCCAAAGGGTGCTAAAAACTCTTTTGCTTCTAGAGTGCGCTATTCCTCTGTGTTCACCTTTCTATTCAATATATCATCATAATAGTGGGTGGGGAGGCGGATTACGTAATTCCTAATGAATACAGTAAACTTTCTCATCGCACACATAGGGTGCCATTGCAAGAACTCTTTCTTGGAAGTAAGAAGACTTACTTCCATGTAGACCTTTTTAGGACTGCTCCCATAACCTTTACCCCCAACCCTAGGCAACCCTCCCCTCAAAGGTCCTTCTTGGTTGAGGAACCAAACTTATCTACCATTGTCTTCCACCAGAGGGTGAAGGCTTATCTGTTTTCTCTGGCATTCCCTCACCAATCCTTCTTCCGGTGTGTATGTTTTAACTGTGTATGTGGTTTGTTTTAACTGTTGTTTTAAATGGGGGGTTATACTACACATTTTAAAAGTGTGTTATAATGTTTTTGGTTGTTTGCTGCCTCTGGGACCCTAAGTAGTTGGATGGGAGACCTCTGAGGATGATACCAGGGTCATGACACAGAGGCAGGCCATGGCAAACCACCTCTGAATGTCTCTTGCCTTGAAAACCCCACAGGGTCGTCATAAGTCAGCTGTGACTTGACCAGGGCCGGCTCACCCACTAGGCGAACTAGGCATTTGCCTAGAGTGCCGGGCCCTGGATGGGGCGCCAAGCTGTGCCTCCCCCCGTTTGGTGGCAGCAGGGGCAGGGGGGGAGAGGCGGTAGTGGCGGCAGCAAAAGGGTGGCTGGCTCCAGAGGTCTCCAGGCCTCACCGGGAGGTTGGCATCTGTGCCACAAGGCAGCCTCGCCTAGGGCGCAGAAACACCTCAAGCCGGCCCTGGACTTGACAGCACTTTCCACCCCCAAGACACACTATTCACCAGAAGGGTGAGAAAGAAACAGCCCTTCTCTGGGTGAGCAGGGAGCCTGGAAAGGCAGGGCCAAGAATTAGTGTGGAAAATCCCAGTTTCTCTCTCACTTCCTTCTAGTTCCTTCCACTCACTATCACGAACTAATTTGGCCTAACTGATTGTCTGAAGAAGTGTGCTTTGCACATGAAAGGTTACACTTTGAATAAAACTTCATTGGTCTTAAGGTGCCACTGGGACTTAAACTTTAATTTGCCTGCGGTTTGCTCTTGGTACCAGCCTGCTGCATTTCTGTCTCAGTGTCTTCAGTTGCTCCAGGTGGTGGCTGGAGATCTCCTGGGATTACAATTGATCTCCAGGCAACAGTGATTGGTTCACCTGGAGAAAATGGATGCTGTGGATGGTGGACTCTATGGCACTATACCCCTTTGAAGCCCCCCCCCCCGAAACCCTGCCCTCCTCAGGCTCCACTCCCCAAATCTCCAGGAAGTTCCCAACCTGGAGTTGGCAACCCTTGGTGCGGTTGAAAGAAGAAAAGTGAGGGTGGTCAAAGACTAACTCAAGGGCAACAGTTGCCCAGTTAGGAAAAAAAACCTTCTGCAGGGAAAGGGCAGGGCCTCATCCCAAGGACACAAAACCTGTTCTGTGAGAGGGGTGTGGTAGCAGGAGAGGCCTGTCTGGCTACAGGCAGAGTTGCTGGGCTGGCCCTGTAGCCAAACTGATCCTTCCAGGGAGGAGGCTCCCTCCTCAGCTGCTTTGGAACAAGAGCAGGAGTCTATCCTTTCCTCACCCCTGCCCTTGCTTGCTGTCAGACACCAGTCCTGCAAAAAGCAGTCATTGGCAGCAAAAGCAGAATCCCCTTAGCAACTGACCAGGAATCAAGCCTAGCCCATAAGCATTTGTAGGGAGAGGGGGCTTCTTGGACTAGATAATGCCAGAGGGGGTAGCTGAGTTAACCTACTGTTGCCAACCTCTAGGTGGCACCTGGAGATCTCCTGGAATTGCAACTGATTTCCAGGTTGCAGAGATCAGTTCCCCTAGAGAAAATGTCTGTATGGAATTATACCCCAGTGAGGTCCTTCCCATAAGTACCTCCTTAAAGAACTAACAACATGTATTTCAGCACAAACGTTTGTGAGTCAGAGGTCACTTCCTCTGCATCTGAGAAACTGAGCTCTGACCCACAAAAGCTCATGCTGGGAATAAATGTTGCTAGTCATTAAGGTCCCGTTGCTTGATTAGACTAGAACCTTTCTTGCTGGTGTGGTTGGTCTCCCTGCAGTTCCCACCTTTGACCACTAGTGGGAGATGGTGCACAGGCTGAATCCCTGGCTGTCTGACCGGTCCTGGGTTCAGTACGTTATGGGTTCAAACACCTATAGAGAGATGGGAAGAAGGCCATGTGTGAGATTTGGTTAGATTGTCATGACAACCTTTTGTATGCAATACTGCCATCATAAACTGACCTAATTTTAGTTTCGCTGAGCGATACATTTCCAGCATGGCCTGGTTTGGTGAGATCAGAGATTGAAAATGTACTGGAAGTTCATAGGATGTGGTGAATCTTAGATCTCACCACACTGAAGGAGGCAGATTTACAAGAAATAATGACAAGGGGTACAAGTCAGAAGCATCAAACAGGCAGGGAGGCATGGTATCAACATTTTATCTGAGATTCCTGTAATACACATTCCCATGTATCACCAGTCACTCGCACATCATTTTAAAGCATTACTCTCTCTCTCAACCCAAAACATTGTCCTCGAACAGGCGGTGCGTCCTATAGACTTTCTGCAATGTCTTCAAGGGTGCAGACGCCCAGTTCTCAGGCATCTTTGGAAATCTCAAACGTAATTTCCAAGCAACAAAAGTGGGGCAAGGAGTCATCAAGAAACAAAGGTGTGGCTGTGGGAATGCTGGAGGAAGGCAAGACTTGTTCTTTCACACACTCTGAACCGTGGTTGGCATGGCACCCTTTGGCTTTGACGTCAGATTATGCCAGAGATGATGATTATTGTTATTATCATTTCCATTGGCTCCTGTATTCTGCCGGCTGACGTCTTTTAAAAGAAGCTAAAGCTGAAAATTGGGACAACAGGTAGAAGTAGCTGTCTTTTGCAGATGTTGGGTTGGACCCTACCAGCTTCTGTGCTAGAGCAAGAAGGCAAAGGGCCTGCTTCTCATCTGCAAAAATGCTATGCTGGTGGGGATAAAGAGACCTGCACAGACAAAAAGCTGCGCAGGGCAGGTTCTGCAGTGAGGAGGGGAACTGAGTGAGATCTCCTCCCCCTCCTGCTTTCACCATGCTGTGAACCATGTTACAATGATCTAGAACCACCCTGTTGCATAAAAGCCTTCACCTGAGAAATCTCTTTGCCTATCGTGTGTAGGCTTGCCAGGGAGACAATTCACAATATTTCACTTCCTGTTTCTTGTGCCATACAGCTACCTACAGTCGCTATCAGGTTGTGACAGTGAATCATGTAACAATGAACAATGAAGAGTAATTTAGATGCATGGAAAAAAATAGGATTAAAGAAAGCATATGAAGCACGTTGGCTAAGAGACTGCACTACAAGTCTTGGCTCAAATCTCACCTTTACTCTTTTGGCAAGCGACTCAGCGGCATCCTGCCAGCTGCAATATATAGAAACAGCATCTGCTTCCCATGTTATGATAGCAGCACAGGGAGAAGAATGACTGGTCTTAGAAGACAAAACAGAAATTCTAAATATTATTATCAAAACTGATAACGCTCAGTAGACCATTGGTGAGAGCCAGTGTGGTATAGTGGTTGGAGTATCAGCTTAGGATCTGGGACACCCAGGTTTGAATCCCCACCCCACCATGGCAGTTGTCTGGGTGACCTTGGGCCAGTCACCCACTCTCATTCTGACCTGCCTCACGGGGTTGTTGTGAGAATAAAGGGGAAGAGAGGAGAATGCCGTAAGCTGCTTTGGATCTCTGCTGGGAAGAAAGGTGGGGTATAAATGAAATGAAGTAAACGTCAAGCTCACATTTTTATCCTGTGTCAAACTGACACCTTTCCCCATTGGGATCGGAAGCACTTGGCTTAATCTGTTGGACAGCCCTTGTGCAAGGCTTCCCAAGGTCATCTTGCATGAGACAGGATTCTCAAGTGATTCCCTTCCTACACAACAACACAAAATGAAGCAGACATCGATGACATTTTGGGCTCATGCAGACAATAAGAGGCTCCTTGTGAACTGCTTGATGTGCAAACAGGTTTTTGTCACGTGGCAAATCCCCCTCTCCAGAGCATTAAAAGGGAAGTCCCTCTTCTGGCTTTAAAGAAAACCCATTCCCTCTCTAAGCTCCAAAAGCACCTTTACTCTCACATGACACTGTGAAAGTTGTTAATGTGCGATAAAAGCCACTCTATAAACTGAGCGCACTTCATATCCAATGGAGGTTCATCACTTGCATTATAGAAAAGGGGAAGTATATTTTTAAAAAAACACAAATGCTTTTAGTTTAATGTAATGTGTGAAAATGCCCTTCATCTTCAATGTCAGTGTAATAGATAAAAGAGCCCAAATATTATACTGCTGTTGTGCAAAACTACTTTGTTTTTGTAAGAATGGGGCCCCGGTCACACGGGCCAGATAATGGGCGGGGGGGAGGTTTGGCTGTTCGCCCCAGAGCAAAATAAAGTGCGGTAGCCCGATCACACGGTCCCCCGAGTCTTCGTGCTTCGGCTGTTAGCTGGCGATCACACAGCGATGCTGCAGCGTGGCAAAGAAGCAACGCGGCGCGATCACGCAAACGTTTCATGTTTGTGTGCATGCGCAGTTCCGTGGAGCAGCACTGCTTTCAGTTTCGTGTTTGTGCGCATGCGCTTACAAAAAACATCCGGTTTGCGACGGAACGTGGACGAGCGCCGGATGCCATGGGATACTAGTGCTCCCGTGATCAGACGTCCGCCTGTGCTGCGCGTTTTCCGGATACTAATGCACTTTCCTTGGTACTTTCTAACTCCGCATCTTCGGTGGGTTGCCACAGGTGTGCTACGCTTCCCAGATGTTGCGGTGTGATCACGCCCCGAAAATCTGCTCGACATTCATGCCTTTCACGCTGCAAATTCTCTGTGTGACTGGGGCTTGTATTATGTTCTCTGAGGGGATTTGTCATATGCTTGTTTAAGGTTACCATTGGTGTCTGAATGGCTTATACGATTGGTTCTTTAACTGTAGATGGGGTCCCAAGAGTGGGTCATGGTTCTCATGCGTGTTTTATTGTTGTTATAGTTGTTGTTAATGGGGTGAGCTAGGAGAAAAGGCACCGAGAGGTTTGGTGGCAAATCATGTGTTTGCCTTAAAACTCCCACACAAATAGAAATAGCAGTGCCTGCAGCTTTAAGAAGCAAATGCCCTCTTAGTGGCTATTCTGGGTGCTGCCAGCCTTCAAGCCTTGGTTTCTGACAAGCAAAGGAAGCGGGAGGGAGCAGGTTGCCAGGTCTGGGTTGGAAAATATCTGGAGACTTTGGGGGTGGATCCAGGAGAGGGCGGGGTTTGGGGAGAGGAGGGGCCTCAGCATAATACAATGTTAGAGGCCACCCTTCAAAGCAGCCATTTTCTCCAGGGGAGCTGATCTCTGTCAGCTGGAGATCAGTTGTAAAAGCAAGAGATCTCCAGGCCCCACCAGGAGGCTGGCAACCCTTGGCAGGACCCATTCCAGAGCTGTTTTGGCCTTTAAGGGAGGACTCATTGGGGCCAGGCCTGCCAGCAACCACCATGCAATTTGCTACCACGTGACTTGCATGAGTTGCCCACGACTGGCTGCTCCCTACTGTGCCACAGCAGCTACCCCACAAAAGACAGTGTGTGTGGTGGTCAGCATTTCATTCTAGGATCCGGGTGACCCAGGTTCAAATCTCCACTCTGCCATGGAAGCTCACAGGGTGACTTTGAGCCTTGCAGCTTCCCCACCATGCTTAGCAGTTGGAACTGCACAGGAGGCGGCTGCGGGGGGGGGGGGGGGGTGG
>NW_015165235.1:1880615-1964212 GCF_001447785.1 Gekko japonicus
GGGGGAGTGGAAAATGAAATCTCCTTTGCAAGTCCTTGCAGGTTCCCTGCTTGTCATATACCTAATTCCCATGATGGTCCCCAGGGGTCTTGTTGTAGAAAAAGAGCTGCCGGAGCTCATTAGCATAACTCATTAGCATAACTTATTTGCATATGCCACGCCCCCTGACATCACCGGAAGTGACAGAAGGCCACACCCCCTGACATCACTGGAAGTGTGTCAGAAGGCCCGGCTACTTACCCTCCTGCTTCATCCTCATTCCCAAACGGAATGAGGATCGAAGCAGAGGGCGGGGTAAAGAAGGGGGCGGGGCTTCACCACGTGACCGCCCCGCCCCCTAGAGGTTCTCTTCCGGAGCTCCGTACCTGAGAGCTCCCCCCCGACTAGAGCCCTGATGGTCCCACTGTACAGATAAAAAAAATCTGTCGAATGGGTCACCCATTGGTAGAAGAACTGCTTTTGCAAGCCAGGGAAAAACCCCGGGTTTTCAGAAAAATCCAAAACCTTAAAAAGAGGGTGTAACCCCCCCCCAAAAAAAATTATCGGAGTAATGTATAGACCCTGCACAGATAATCACAACTTAAAATGCCAACCCAGCAACCACAAGATCTCATCAGCCATTTTGGGGCTTCCTGTCAAGAGCCCAAATGCTGGCTGAGATCTAAGGAATACACAGCAAGATTTCCGTGGTTTAATGGTGTTGAATATACTGAAGGCAGAATGGGAAGGAAAGAGGAGTCAGGGGTTACGAGGTGGGGGAAGACCTAGGAAGTGATAGGATGGAAAAGTGGAAGCCAGCAAGGGATGAGTGGTGTTCCCTCTCCCCTGCAAGTCCTTGTAAATCCCTCGCTTCCCCCCCCCCCCCGCCTACAAAACACACAGAAAACTCAGGTATGCATTTGTTTGTTGTTAAAACAGACTTGCGATTCCTGCTTGTTTGGAGTGGGGTGGGGAACAGTATGCAATTACTTGGTCAAGGGGCTTCTGAAAAACACAGTAAGCTTAAAAATGGGGCCCTTTGAGAAACACTGCCTTATACAGCTAATTAAGAGGGTGCCAGTCATTCCTGTGATGTCTTTGGAAATCCTTTCTAATGAGATAAGCAAATCAACCATTAATAGATGCTATGCAAATCATGTCAGCTGCACCAAGAGTATTATTATGCCAGTACTGCACATTCATTATGCAAGTGCCAAATATTTACAATGTTACTAGGACAAAGGCGGCCCTGAGATCATGGCTTTGAGATAACATTTATTTAGCTGCCTGTACTCCTTTTTCCTGTACACATCCACATCAGAGAATAAGTTTAGGCATGTTCTCAGCCCTCCCATGTTTACATAACTTTGCATTCATAGTATAACAGATTGGGCCTGCCCTAAAGAATGCAGCAAGGGGCATCTTTTGACCTGTTCAGCTCTTGGGATTATTCACCCATTTATACAGAATTAATCAAAACTCTCAGAGTTTAGCATAGGGTTGCCAGCCTCCAGGTGGGGCCTGGAGATCTCCCGCTTTTACAACTGATCCCCCGCTGACAGAGATCAGCTCCCCTGGAGAAAATGGCTGCTTTGAAGGTTGGACTCTGTGGCATTGCACCATGCTGAGGCCCCTCCCCTCCCCAAATGCTACCCTCTCCTTAGGCTTGCCAAGTCCCCCCGGGCAGCGGGGAAACCCCCACCCCAGAGGCCCGTTCCCCGCCGGCGGCGGATCGAGCCCCGGGGGAACCCCACCTCGACGTGCACGTCACCCAGAAGTGACGTGACGACGCGGGGCACGCTGGGGGCAGGGCCACGGTCATCCGAGGGAAAACTCTATGTTTTTCCTTCGGATGGTCGTGGCCCCGCCCCCAACGTGCCCGGCATCGTCATGTCACTTCCGGGTGACGTGCGCGCGCACTCCCAGAGCAAGCCAGGAGTCCCCCGCTCCGGATATAGGTAACACTTGGCAACCTTAACTCTCCTGGATCCACCCCCCCCCAAAGTCTCCAGGTATTTTCCAACCCAGACTATATATATATATATATGGTCAACTAGACTTGTTTGTAACTTGGTGATGGTGGAGAGTACTGTCAAGTCACAGCTGGCGCATGGTGACCCCATACAGTTTTCAAGGCAAGATATGTTCAGAAATGCTTCGCCATTGCCTGCTCCCACCTTATGGCCCATCCAAAAACTGTCCAGGGCCGACCTTGCTTAATTTCCAAGATCTGACGAAATTGGGCTATCCAAGTCAGGGCTGTTTGTAAATTACCTCACCCAATAATTAGCATGTGGATTAAGGAATTAAAATCTCTTAACAATCAAACTCATGGTTTTGCTGGTATAAGGTGCGTATATATTGATATTTTTTTTTTGTAATTTTGCATTCATGTTCGTGTGTGCGTGCCTGTGCCTGGAAGTCATGGAGATCTCTGCAACTCTTACTGGAGCATGGAGGACATTCAAAGAAGTGGCTTGATAGCCTGTCTCTGCCTCCCGATCCTGGTGTTCTTTGGAGGTCTCCCATCCAAATACTTGCCAGGGTCATTTCTGCTTAGCTTCTGAGATCTGATGAGATTGGGCCTGCCTGCGCTACCCAGGTCAGGGCCTTATATTTTGATATTCAGGGTCATAATCCAACACAAAGGCAAGTACAAGATGAAATGGACCGCAGCGTGGCTAATTCTGCTTTGGAATATGGTGTGGAGATCTACACTTTCTCTTGCTATGCAGTATGGTCACTACCCAGAGAATGAAAAAGCCAAAGAAATGGCATGCCCAGATGGTTACAAAGAACAAATTGTTCCACATATAAACTGAATGCCATCCTGTAGACCTTATTATTACAAAATGTTCATACTACTTGAATTGTTTCCAGTGCAAAATTATCCCGTTGATACCAGGCTAAACTTGTGCCTTCCAAGGGGGATAAGCAGTGTTTCAGCTAAGATACAAAGGCTTTTTTTGCCCAGCCAAATTGGTTTCTTAAGTCTGCTTGTACAGACAACCCCTAACATGTTTGCAAGGGTGGCATGGCTGCTAGGCAACCCTAAGCAGTTGCCTGGGGCAGCACATTTGGTTCACCAACTGGTGAAGGAACATTCCCTTCCCAGCATCTCCTTGGTGCCACCGCTTTGCCTGGTCAGGAACAGACAAAGGGGGGGAAGAGAGTCCTCATCTGCTGCTGCTATTGTGGGAGGGAAAAGAAGGAGCCAGCAGCAGTCAAGGGATTGTAGGAACTGCAGGAGGAGACCAATGAGATGTCAGCGTGCATCTTGGGGACAAGGCAGCTCCTTTGGATCCTGGACACACAACCTCCCTGAGGGTCACTGTGCAGGGAGAGGTGAGCAAGGAGCGCAGGGACATCATTCTGGAGTGCCCTGGGGGGAAGCATGGCGTCATCACTTAGCTCCTCCATTTCAGACATCACAGGGGGAACGAAGAAGTCCTGACAAGGAAGCGTGAGAAACTGAAAATCAGACAAAATTGGAACTGGTCAATACATTAAGAGACAGCCTGTGGCATGATGGGGAGGGGTTATCTACTTTGGCAGGCAGGCGAGGGATCGCCTGTCTGAGTGCTCTCCCTTGGGAGAAAAACTCCTTGCAGGAAGAGAACAAGCCCATCAAGGATAAGGCAAAGTTTAGACGAATTTTTTTTTTTTTAAGGATAAGGCAAAGTTGCACTTTCTTTTTATGCTAGCTGTCCACGGGCAGGGCAGGACATTCTGGACACTGGAAGGCACTTGAAAAGGTACATTATTTCCATACTGACCACACAAAGTGTTCTTTCCTGAATGTGTGTCTTCTTGGCCCCCAGCACTAGGGTTGAATGCAGGGGATGGGGTAGGTGGGCAGAATTTGGTGGTGGTGGTGGAAAGTGCTGTCAAGTCACAGCTGACTTATGGCGACCCTGTAGGGTTTTCAAGGCAAAAGACGTTCAGAGGTGGCTTGCCATTGCCTGTCTCTGTGTTGTGGCCTTGCTATTCCTTGGAGGTCTCCCATCCACATACTAGCCAAGACCTGCTTAGCTTCTGAGATCTGATGAGATCAGGCTAGCCTGGGCTATCCAGGTCAGGGCCACAATGCATCTACCATGCTTAAATGTCTGTCGCAGGACTTGAGCATATAAAGCTGCTGTGTAAAGTTCAGTATTATGTACTCCAACAGGATCTCAGGCCTTTCCCAGCACCCCCTATCTCCAGTAACTTAAGGGGCCAGCAAGGTTGCCATCTCCAGACTGGAAAATTCCTGAAGATTTTCAGGTGGAGCCTGGGAGGGCAGGGGTTGGGGAGGGGAGGGACCTCGGTGGGGTATAATGTCACAGAGTCCACCCTCTAAAGCAGCTGTTTTCTCCAGGAGACGTGAACTCTGGTGCCTGAAGATCCGTTCTAGCTCAGAGAGGTCTCCAGGCCCCTTTGGAACTCTATGCCACAGTGTGGACCTTGGCTCTTCTGCGTGCCAGTTCTGTAGGTGATGGCTGAGCCATACCCCCTTTCCTGGTGACTTTGGCTGCGATCCTGAGAACACTTCCCCGCGAATAAGTCCCACTAAGTAAAATATGACTTTCTTCTGCTTGTTTCTTAGGATTTGAATTAAAAGACCCCCCACCCCCCAAATGAAACTGCTTGTGGTAACTGCTTGAGGTAACCAGGCCCAAGGGCGGGGTGGGGGGGAGGGAATCACGCAACTCCAAACCCAGTTTTTTGGCACTTCTTAGAACTGTTGTGCCAACATTTTTGCGGTTGGATGTAATACTACAGTTGGTCCCTTATGTTTCAACAACAACATAAACATTACCACCTCACCCAAATTCCCTTAAAGAACATTTGTTTACAGTGGCAATGGAAAGAAAGAAAGAAAGAAAGAAAGAAAGAAAGAAAGAAAGAAAGAAAGAAAGAAAGAAAGAAAGAAAGAAAGAAAGAAAGAAAGAAAGCTGTTGCAATTCTATTCAAATAACCTACAGGGAACCACTGCCAGATGACTGATAAAACTGGATGAGATCTCAAGTGTAGCTTCTGAATAATACTGAAGCAACTTATTTAACTGCCTGACCTGGAAATGTAAATATGCTGGGAGCCAAACAAGATAGATTCACAACATGCTTCTAAAACGAATGTTATTGCCAAGGACGGGACAGAATACCAGCACCTTCGAGGGGCTTGGCCAAGTCCTACGAGGGGAATTGGTGGAAATCAGCACAAGCTTATATATGAGTACTGGCATTTAAAAAAAAAAAAACAATAACAAACACCACTGTATATGGCTCATATCTTAGATAATGAAATCAGAATTGCTCAAGACTTTGACAACTCTCTGTTCCAAAATAGTGATTGGGAAGTATAAATCCCTGGACTGAATCTTGTCTCCTGAGGGGCACTCTCTGGCCTCCAGAGGCCAAAGAGGTCTTTAATAAGGAACTGTGATTCCAGCCATGGGTCTTCGCATAACCTCCAGTATTTCACAGTATTCCATCTTCACCTCACCTCACAGATCACCATGTGAGCCCTTTGCCTCCAATATGGCATATCACTGAAGGCTCTGCTCCATCTGCAGTAGTCGTTTACTCTGTCATAGTGTGCTTTTCAGTAATTTAAAACCAAAGGTGGTATTAGTTCTTTAGGTTAAAGACATTAACTTATGTTATCAACAGTTCAAAATATACCTCAGCCACTGCAGTGTGTTGAACGAACAGCAGACCACGGCTGCTTCCCCACGGAGAGGATTCTCCTCATTGCCCTCATTGCGGCTGCCAAAGCATAGGCATGCCCAATGGTAGCGCAACTTCTGTGCATGGGAGTTTTCTGTTTGCTTTTTCTCCATTTTTGGCCTGACGTTTCCCTTCCATACGCACTTGACAGCGACTCTACATTAGCTCTCAGAGGGCATAGCTGTCACTGCCACCTGGGCAATTCATCTCCCTCTTCCTTTTTTTTGTTCACACACACACTATGGTGCTATAACAGTTCTATTAAAAGCTGAGACAGGTATGAAGCAATCAACTGTCACAGTGCTAGAACACTAAAGCACTATAGTTTTATAGAAAATAGTGTATTAAAAAACAACCTTCTAATCTCTCTGGTAATGCAGCGGTTAAAAAAAAAAAGTTTGGAGACGGGTACCTGTGAGAGGCTGACCATGAGAAAATGACACCACTGTGGGTGAGACCTTGTCAAGGCAAGGAAATGTGCACCATTCCTCCCATACAGTGTGCTAATGCACTTGTATTGCGCTCTTTCAAAAAAAGATCATCATAAAGCAGGTTTTGGAAAGAATGTATTGAGGATGGAGAAAACCTAGAAGCAAAAAGAAAAAAGAAAAAAAAGAGCTGTCTAGTTTGGAAGTTAATGCAGAGAAAACCATCCATGCTGAAGCGACCTGTGTTACGTAGTGTTTAGGCACAACATAAACGTGCACTAAAAGAAGCTGCATCAATTCCACATAGAGTTTCCCCCTCAAATGGCTGTGGCCCCGCCCCCAGCGTGCCCGGCGCCATCATGTCATCTCCGGCTGACGTGGGGTTTCCCCCGGGGCCCGATTCCGCGGCGGCGGAAATCGGGCCTCCAAAGCGAGGGGGAAAGCCAACCCCCCCCGGGGGGACTTGGCAGCCCTAGCCCCGCCTTCTCCAAATAACCCACAGCAATCAAGGTTGAATATAGCAGTGTGATGTAGTGGTTAGAGTCCTGGACAGGCAGGGAGACCAGGGGTCAAATACTTACACACATTAAGTTCCTGCTCCCTGCATTGGTCCCACCCCCTCAGCCTAACCTACTTTTCAGGGTTGTTGTGAAGATGAAATAAGGAGTGACACACTTAGGGATGTGTTGGGAAATTCTCTGCATTGGGAAGTTCCTAGAGATTTGGGTGGGGGGAACCTGAGGAGCATGGGGTTCTCTGTGTTGGGAAGTTGCTAGAAAAAGGGGGGGCCCTGAGGAGCGAGGGATTTAGGGTTGCCATGTCCCCCCTCCCCCGGCCACCAGTGTGGCATGGAGGGTGGTTGCCAGAGCCCCATTAGGAAACTCCTGTAGATTTGGAGATGGAGGTCCCTGGGGAGGACAGGTACCTCAGTGGGGTACTGAGCATCCATTTTCTCCAGAGGAACTCATCCCTGTAGTCTGGAGAGGAGCTTCTAATTCTGTGGGATCCCCAGGTCCCACCTGGAGGCTGACATCCCTAGTTCAGGATTTGCGGTAGAGAGAGACTATAAACTCCACCCTCTGAAGCAGACATTTTCTCCAGGGGAACTGATCTCTGTAGCTCTAGTTCAGGAAGCTCTCCGGGCCTCACCTGAAGGCTGGCAAGCCTAGGCATACCATACATGCTGCCTTAAGTTCCTCAAAGGAAGGGCAGGATAGAAATGTAAGTGCTAACATATATCTTAAGTGTACAACAGTTCATGTTATCTGCTCTTTCTATTTTAGTAGTAAAATATTGTTGCATAAGACAGTATTGATTTGTCCTTGGCTCTTGTTCCACCGAGTCTGTGTTTAGTGTCTTTGAGGGCTTGTGACTATGGTAATAAAATTACTCATAAAATAAAATGTCTCATAAAAATATTTTCATGGACTTGTTACACTCTGAGGGATAATGGTAGATTTATAAGCACTTAGCTTACAAATAGGAAATTTAAGGGGGCATCACAGCAAGATAGTAAATACTTGATATTCAGATCCCATTTGAAATGTTTCCTGTGGGGTTTTCCTCTTCAGATTCAGAGGCATCCATTTCTCGGCCCTGCGAAAGTCTGTGTTGCAAAATCTGCAAAATGATCTTCAGATGACACATTCAGTGCTTTTTGCCATAACCATAATTATCTGGCAATCAGTCCAATTCCAGAGTCATTTATCCCTGGCTCTAGTGAGACACGGCCTGCCTGTGAGTGTGATGTAATTCTGTCTTGCATGAACTTCCTACAGTCTCCCATGATGGTTTCGGCTGCCCTTCTGCTAATTCAGAGCAAAGCTGAAAGTCACTGAGTGCAAAGCAGGCCTAAAATTATGAAACAGTTGGCCACTGTCGGTAGGGGGTGATGTGAAAGTTTACTTGGGAAGAAGCCATATTGGGTGAGGTGTTCCGTCTAATGGTTCCACCAGGACCTGCTTTCCTGTTGGCAGCAGTCAGAGCTTCTAAAAGCCACCATGATATCCTGGGGAAAGACCACCTTTTTTTGGGGGGGGGTGCGCTCCCCATTCAGGGTTGCCAACCTCCAGGTGGTGACTGGAGATTTCCTAACAGAGATCAGTTCACCTGGAGAAAATGGCTGCTTCGGAAGGTGGACTCTCTGGCATTATACCACACTGAAGTCTCTCCTCTCCTCAAACTCTGCTGTCCTCAGGCTCCACTCTAGGGTTGCCAGCCTCCAGGTGGGGCCTGGAGATCTCCTGCTATTACAACTGATCTCCAGCTGACAGAGATCAGCTCTCCTGGGGAAAATGGCTGCTTTGAAGGGTGGACTCTGTGGCATAGTACCCTGCTGAGGCCCCTCCCCTCCCCAAACTCTGCCCTCTCCCGGATCCACCCCCAAAGTCTCCAGGTGCAACCCTAGCAACCCTACTCCACTCCCAAAACCCCCTCGCATCGGCAGGACCCAATTCAGACATTGTATGAGAACAAACTACACGATTTATCCAGTGCCCTGGGCCCTAGGGTTGCCAGCTCTAGGCTGGGAAATACCTGGAGAATTTTTTGGGGGGTGGAGCCTGAGGAGGGCGGGGTTTGGGGAGGGGAGGGACTTCAGTGGGGTACAGTGCCATAGAGTCCACCAGCCAGTTGTAATATCGGGAGATCTCCAGCCACCACCTGGAGATTGGCAAACATAACGGGGGGCCCATGGAGACTTGTGGGGTTTTGGCTCCCTGTTCCTGCACTCTCGGTGGCCCTGCCCGTGCTTTGCTCTGGAGGAACAGTGGTTTGGATAATCTTTTCCAGCGTAATGCTTTCATGAGACCTGACTCACAGTAATCTTGTGCTACGACTGCCAATTCTAGGTTGGGAAGTTCCTGGAGGTTTGGGGCTGGAGCCTTGGGGCAACAAAGTTTGGAGAAGGAAGTGACCTCACAGGGTATGATGTCATAAAGTCCACCCTCCAAAGCAGCCACTTTCAGTTGGCAACCCTATGTCCCCATAAAAGCAGGGGCACGTCGCCAGTGAGGAGGAGATCAGATCTGTGGCAGCAGGTCTGACCTGTGTCCCCCACATGTCGATCACATCTAGGGTGCAATAAATAGACATATTTTGTTCTATGTTTTAGCTGCTCAACCTTCCAGGTTCCAGACACATGCTAGGGTTGCCAGGTCCAGGTTGGGTCTATCCTGGAGATTTGGGGAAAGAGCCTGGGACCTCAGTGGGGTAAAATGCCATAGAGTCCCCTTCCAAAGCATCCATTTTCTCCAGGGGAACACTGGCCTTTGTAGTCTGGAGTCGAGCTGTAATTCCAGAGGATTCCCAGGTCCCACCTGGAGGCTGGCATCCCTAACTCACATCCTGTGCACAGAACCTCTGCAGGTATAAGTTGTACAAATGTGAAGGCATTGTATGCTGGATATTACCCTGCAAAAACCATTTCATAAACCAACCAAGTTATGGCTCAAATGATGATGACTGAACTTCCAGTTGTTGTTTTTTAATGACTCTGCTTCTGGGTTGTAATAAATGGTCAAGGAGTGTTCCCTTATGAATAATATCCTTTGGCTCTTTTCAGGAAAATATCTTACCATTAATGTTTAATTCTGTACAACTTTCAACAGCCCTTTTATTAGGGCACCTATAAACAATAAATCAATAAAAGCGTTTATTGTTCCACTCTGTGTTACGTAAAAGTTCTGATTTATCTTACATTGCTTGCATTGTGATAGAACCTTTGGTGTTATGAAATATTACTAGATTTGAAGTAGTTATCTGTTTTGATAACAATCACTCTTTTAGCTTCTGATACTTTAAAAATGAGAAATGATTTCAGTAGCAGAAAACTGTGACCGGAATTTTTCAAACGAACAGTCTAATTCTGCAGAAATAAAAACAGGGAGACTTTCCCACCCCTCCCCAGTTCTACAAGCTGTAGGGTTACTGTTATATACTGGGAATGAGGCAGCGTTTCCAAAAACAGTGATTTCTTTATTCAGCTCAGAACACAGCAACAACACTCATAGAACAATTCAACTTTATACATTTTGAACTAGCGAGGCCACACCCCCTAGTACAGTAATGTCCAATCACGTTAGAGAGCTTAGGACCAATAGGATTTGTTCCCGCCGCCAGTCAGAGTCTTTCCGGATTGGTCTGTTGCGCAACAGCGACCAATCCGACTGCAGGGTTTAGAATACCTGAGAGTCAATGGAGCTTGTGCCTGAAGCCCCGGTTTAGATTACATCGCATAACACATAAGCAACTACATAACACCCTTCCCCCCTAAGTTAGAGTTCCCCCGCTGTCACGACAGGGTCTCCGCTGACATTGGCGGAATGAAGCGTAGTGCTCGAACTCTCAGGGTCTGTAAGCTGTGTTAGTTCTGCAGGATCTCAGTGTGGGGTGTCGGGGTACTACTGCCTCCGACCTGATTGTTGACTGGAGAGCGTTGCAAGTTGTCTCCAACCCAATAGTTGACTGGGGGGCGTTGCAATTCATAGGCAGTCACTCCTGGCAGGGTTGGCGGCATATTGGGCCTCCAGCACCTGGCGGTGACGTTGGGAGGGGAATGGCCATGCAATTCCCTCAAAGCAGGCATCCCTTGTGAACCAACAGTTCGTGTTAACGTGACTTGAAAACTTGGAACTTAGGTCTGCCAGTAGGGTTCCCAAATCCCCCCGGGGGGCGGATTTCCCCCCGCTTTCAAGGCCCAATTCCCGCTCCCATGGAATCGGAGCCCGGGGGAAACCCCACCCTCGCGTGCGCGCCACCCGGAAGTGACGTCGCACGCTGGGGGCGGGGCCACGCCATTTGAGGGGAAAACAAAGAGTTTCCCCCTCAAATGGCATGGCCCCACCCCCAGCGTGCGGCGTCACTTCCGGGTGATGCACACGCAGCGCGCGCGCGCGCTACACGCGTGCGCACAATTTAGATGTTGGCCGGGAGACCCCCGCTCCCGGCCAAAATCCATTTGGCAACCCTATCTGCCAGGCAGATGGCCACCCTCTCCACACCCAGTTGAGGACCCAGGAATTCGTGGGATCCCTTGCGGAATGCAAGGCGACATCGTAGGCCTGAAACGGTGGCTGTGAAAGTTCCTCGATGGCCCTGATTTCGCAGGCAGGTGATTGGTCAATGTCCGGTTCCCAGATCGGCAGACGTCTACATGCATCGGCATGACCGATGGCTTTTTCTGACCCGTAGTACAGTTCGTAGCAGTATGCGGACATGAAGACCTACCAATGAATTGTTTTCGGCGATCGAACCGGAGGGGCCTGATCTGCTGGACCCCTGTAAGGCAGATTAGGAGATTTTTGTTCAACAAGGCTTCTGACTGCCTGTGTAGATTTTTTTAAAATGTTGCTTTGAAAGAAGTTGCCTCCATAGCATGAGGATCTTCACTGACTGACTGAAAGCAAGCTGTGGCAGCCATTGTGTGGCTGACTCTGCCTCCTGTAGTAGCCATTTTGTGACTCCGCCCACCACTCTGTCAGAATTCCAAAGTTGCCTGCAGGCTCTGAAAGGTTGGGGACCCATGCTCTTTGGCATCACATCCCTGCTGAAGCCTCTCCCCCGGCCCCTCCCCCAAATCTCCAAGGTTTTCTCAAACTGGAGATGGCAAACCTACGTTACAAGGACATTCTTAATGTTGTTAGGATGTGCTTGCTCTGTCCCTTGTAGCTGTTCTGGCAAGCTTTGCTGGACTAACAGCACTCACATGATACGAGT
Organism: Gekko japonicus; assembly: GCF_001447785.1. NCBI lineage: Eukaryota > Metazoa > Chordata > Lepidosauria > Squamata > Gekkonidae > Gekko > Gekko japonicus. The sequence continues at coordinate 1,892,449 of NW_015165235.1, forward strand.
CCTTGAGGGACTAAAGTAGTGAACGTGAAAAATGGTGCAACAGTTAGATCCAGTGCAAGGACCACCCAAGGATTCCTGATCTTCTTGGCTTTTCCCTTATCTCAGCAGCTCTCTCTGACCCCAGGAAAGTTTATTCCTGGATAGGAGACCACCAAGAACGTCTTGGGTTGCTCCGCAGAGGAAAGCAATGGCAAACCACTTCTGCTCGTCTCTTGCCTTGAAAGACCCTTTGAGAGGTCACCATAAGTCAGTTGCAATCTGACAGCAGTTAATTATTATTAAGACACAAAGTCATTCACACCCACCACTTCATATCTGAACAAGATACATGAACAAACTTTGCTATCATTACCTCCAGTTTGGCCATTGGCTGATTTCCTCTCTGTGAACAATAACAGAAGGAAGCCTTAGTCTGTTTAGAGACTGCTGCTTCTGTGCTTCAGAGCCAACTAGTTATAACAGGGGCAGCCCTGATGTTTGGACATTTGAAGTGGGGCTGTGGGTTTCTAATTTTCACATCAAAAGGAGGTCCAGGGATGAGAGATGGACCTATATCTGCAGCTTACCTCAAGGCAGTCAGTCTTACCAACCAAATTGGGAGAAAAGAGCCTGAGGTGACCCACTGCAGAGAGGCAAGATGGAGAAAGAGTGGATTCAGTTCCACCAACCCACACGCCTCTTGATGTTAGATTTAGACAGCTGGACGAGAGCCGGTCAAGGGTGAAAGGAAGTTGGTGCAGGATGGTACAAAGTACCAGTAAGAAAGCGGCACCTCCTATCTTCTGCTTCAACCTCCCCTGCCCCTCAAAGTCAACAAGTTATTTTAAGTTACTTTCACCCCGGAAGCCAATGTAGTGGTTAAGTGCCATATGAAACCTGGGAAGAGCTGAGTTCAGATCTTCATTGAAGCTCGCCATCTCTTGGTAGGATTGCCAACTTCCAGGTGGTAGCTGGAGATCCTCTGTGATTACAACTGATCTCCACACAACATAAATCAGTTCATCTGGAGAAAATGGTTGCTTTGGAAAGCGGGCTCTATGGCACTGTGCCCCACTGAGGTCCATTCCCTTCCCAAACCCCACCCTCCTCAGGCTCAACCCCCTATATCCCAGGTATCTGCCAACTTGGAACTGGCAACCGTATCTCTTGGCCTAACCTGCCTCACAGATCTGTTGTGTGGGAGAGTAAGGGAGAGCCTTGTATACCCCCTGAGGAAGAAGGGAGGGAGAAAAATACCATAAATAATAATGAATGGGGAAGACGATTAAGCAAACATGGCTGTTGATTGTGCTGTGAGAACTGTGCAACAGGGGCCACTTCTGTGTTTAACTATACAGTATTTATTAACCAGAGAAACTTATCTACAAGATCTCCTGAGACCTGCAGAAGATTGTAGCAAATTGGCTGAAACTGAGAGCAGTCAGCCTGTCTGCTGACTCATACTGTGTTTCATCCTGTTAGAAGAGTGCTGGAAAGCAATGGCTGAAAGGCAGCAAGGCACAGGAGCTGCTTTATCCCCATTGGCCCCGTTGAGAAGGTGAGATGAGTGAGGTGAGACGCATACCACACAGCCTCACTGCTATCCACACAGGGCTGAAGGGAAGCTGAGGAGTTTCCTGCGTGGCTGAATGGTATAATAAGGGATTTACCCAGCTCTTGAATCAAGCAGGAAGGAGTCAGTAAGCGGAGCCTTCCCGTCCTTTTTCAGTTCAAATTGTAGTCTCGGTTAAAAACGAGTTGTCAGCCAGGGTACATACTGTACCTAGTTTGTACATTCTATAGTTATAGAATGAAGCGGCAAGGAGATGACAGAATGCACAGTACCCATTCCATGTGGAAAATGTAGAGAGCGCCAGTGTCGTGTAGTGCTTTGAATGTTGGACTAGGATTTGGGAGATCCAGGTTTGAATCCCCATTCTGTCATGGAAGCTCGCTGGGTAACCTTGGGCAAGTCACATACTCTTCGCCTAGCCTACCTCACAGGGCTGTTGTGAGGATAAAATGGAGCAGAGGAGAACAATGTAAGATGCTTCAGATCCTGGCTGGGGAGAAAGGAAATAAATAAATAAAGCAAGTTTAGCTTTTACCACACCTTTGCATTTAAAATAGAAAACTAGCCCAGGAGGAAGAAAAGGCACCTTTGCATTTAAAAAACTCCCAAATACTCCGTGCTAATAGAAAACTAGCCCAGGAGGAAGAAAAGTCCAACCCCTTTGCTGGTTTTCCATCTGCAGGAAAATTTATCATAGCGGAGCATTCCGAAACATGAACCGTCATATCCAGCGCAGTCCATTCAACAGCCTCAGGTCTTTACCGTTTGTTTGCCATCAGTTCTTCTGCATGTGTGGATCAGGATTCCCATTTTCTCTCATCAGGTACGGCTAAATATAAGATTCCCCCACTTCGCTGTTAAAAAGCAGTCCAAGCCAGCATCAAGTGCATGGCCCCAAGCTGTTAGAAACTGAATGTGGAGTTAGCTGAATCCTGGCCTGACTCAGCAATAAAGACAAGTCTTATGTTCAGACGTTTTGCCAGGTCCTCCTTGGCCACCGGGCGGCAGAGGATCAGAGGTGGGGGCAGAGTTGTCAGATCCAGGTTGGGAAACTCCTGGAGGTTTGGGGGTGGAGTTTAAGGAGGACAGTGACCTCAAGTGGGGTACACAGTGCCATAGAGTCCACCCTCCAAAGCATCCATATTCCCTAGTGGAACTGATCTCTGTTGTCTGGAGATGGGCTGTAATCCTGGGAGCTCCCCAGGTCCCACCTGGAGGCTGGCATCCCTACATCTCATATTTGACCCATGGAAGGTCAGGAGGGCCACAGAGCACCTTAGCTTCTGCTGTAATGCTTCCTAAGTAGCTGTTAGGCCTGAAAGTGGGAACTTTAAAAAAAAATTAAATACATGGCCTAAAGAAAATTGAGACTCTGAGGGCAGTTCTTTTTACACTGGAATCAGGAGGTGTTAGTTAACCGATGTTTCTGGGAAATGGAAAGAACAAGGTAGATTTTAAAAAAATAACCCAAAACACCAGTCATCTTCATACCAGTTACGCAAAGATATATATGTAAATCCTGGCATTGATCCCACGATTCACTTAGAATGTCATGCTCCCCTTGAATTACTGCTTACCAGGCTCATGAGAAGCCAGCACATGATGTAGTACAGAGTGCTTAAAAATCTCTTATTTGTTATGATAGCATTCCATTAACGCCTTTTTGTATGTCAAGGGACTGACACATCACTGTGTTTTATTAAGGCAATGTAATTATGGTAATACTCAGCCTTGTCTCAATACGCAAGTCTGTTCTCATCAATGCCATTAAAATTGTATTTCTCTCTAGTTCAAAGTTCAGCTGGCTGTTCACCACTACTAGACAATCAGAGGCATTTGCCAGGCTGCTGTTAGAAACAGAGTGATGGATTTGATAGATCTTGGTCCGATTGAACAAGATAGTTTTTAGTCCTTACATGCCTGGGCCATTTCGTGACTCTCCCCCCCCCCATTTTTCTTTAATCCTTTGGAAGTTATGTATGCACACATTGTACAATTCAAGAATACATCTAACAATATTTTTAAATAGTACCAAACAGCAGTGAATCTAAGCAGTTGTTCAACTATTCTTGGAACCTGCAGTTTTGTTTAGTTTCTTCTAGGACGCACTCATGAAAAAATGAACCCCAACAAACCTGACAAGCACCCCATGTGCAACTTATTCCTCAACATAAATTCTTCTGAAGAGGGTCCCCTGAAGCCAGCTTGGTGTAATGGTTAAGAGCAGCGGCCTCCTATCTGGAGATCCAGGTTTGATTCCCTACTCCTCCACATGAAGCCTGCTGGGTGACCTTGGGTCAGTTGCAGTTCTTTCAGAACTCTCTTAGCCCCAGGGCATCTGACAGGCCCATAGCCAGGAATTTTTAATTCTGGACAGACACAGAGGAAGGGAAGGTGATTGTGAGCCGCTCTGAGACTCCTTTGGGTAGTGAAGAGCAGGCTATAAAACCAACTCTTCTTCTGAAGGTCAAAAGTTTAAAAACCACTGCTCTATGTGGCAAGAGAAAGTCTGGGATCAGTTTATAATGGCGAAAATTACGGACTCCCTGAAGAGAGCGGTTAACAGCGATACTCCTACTTACACCAAATTTGTTAGGATCTGGGCCCCAGTGTTAGACTATATGGTAACGAATGATATACTCCCAGCTAAGCAGATTTACCATAAATGGTTATATTTATAGTTTAGCAGGTTTAGAGCTGTATGGTGTGTGGATAGTTGTCAAATGGTTAGTAATGATCTTAGTTGCTATATGTAGAAATCTAGAACCAATATGTGTCATATGTATTGTATTTTACAAAACAATAAAAAGATTTAAACAAAAAAAACCCCACTGCTCTGAGGAAGAGCTACGGTACATGTAATTGTAGCAGATACATGGTATAGTGGTTAGATGTGAGACCAAAGGTGGGGAGACCTGGGTTGAAACCTAGGGTTGCCAAATTTAAAAATCCTACCGGCGGGGGAGCGTCCTGCTGCTCCGGGAGCCAGTCGAGAACGTGCGCGCGCGCGCGCCGCCGGAGCGTCACCGGCATGTTCCCTCTAAGCTGTAGAGTCTTGTTAACAAACGTTCTACCATATGAGCCACTGGCATTAAAGTTGTGAGCGAGTGATTTGGCTCCTGCATCAATTAGTCTGCTCTGGAGTCCTCCTACCTGAGCTGAGACAAAAATCTGTGAGCCAGAGGCTAAAAAATGATGAGCTAGCTCACACAAACTCAGCTTAGCGGGAACACTGGTCACCGGAAGTGACATCACACGCTGGGCGAGGCCACGCCATTTGAGGGGAAAACAAAGAGTTTTCCCCTCAAATGGCTGCCAGGGGAGGGGTTTCCCCCGGGCCCCGATTACCCGGCGTCGGGGAACGGAGTCTCTGGGGCGGGGGATTTCCGCCCTACCGGGGGAGTTGGGAGCCCTATTGAAACCCCACTCCTGTTGGGTAACCTCAGGCCAGTTGTTCTCTCTCGGCCCTACTGTACTTCACAGGGTTGTTATGAAACTAAAATGGAAGGAAGCTGAATCATGTTTGCCACCTTGGTCTCCTTGGGGAAAGGGTGGAGTAAAAAAATATGATATATTAACATATTTCTTTGGATATCACGCCCACCCCTGTATTTTACAGCTGCATGGCCATGGCCCATATTGAAATAAACAGATGGGGTAGGGGCAATTTCCAGTTAAAAAAGTGGCAAGTACTTCATCGCAGCAGGTGTGAGTAAGCTACCATCCATGGACCACCTCTACCCTGCGGCAGCTTTTCATCTGGCCCTCAAGCTGCGCTGTATTTATAACACTTTGTCGGAGACATACATACACCCTGTAAGGCAGACACTGTGGCAGCATCATTCCCCAACCAGCCAAATTAGCCCAGACCAGAAATGATGAGACACTATTCCGGCAATGTCATTCACTGCCTGGGGAAGATACGAGAGGCACAGCTTAGCTAACAGAAGGGTGGAGTGGAGAAGTGGTATCTGAGGATGCTGTGAGGGACAGGGGAAAACCCTGTGAGGGGGAAGGAAGTAGAACAAGCATCAGAGTGCTCCTCCTTAGGCCACTGTTGGGAAATTCTAGACACAACTTTCCCAGAAGAGGGACTTCCATGTGAGGTAATTATATGGCCTGCAAAACAATATTGAGGTTCGCAGGCTGACCATCCCTCACTGCTCTGTTGGTTGTTTTCCCTCATCTAATAATGTCACCCCCAAGTTGGCTAATTTCCCATCTTGAAGCTTATCTGTGGTGAGAGGAAGAGTTGCTGGGGGGGGGGGGTATTTTTTTTATTTATTTATTTACATGTGATTTATATACCGCTCGTAACCCCTAATGGGTCTCAGAGCGGTTTACAGGGTGCTACACAATAGTAGCTAATAACCTATCTAGGGCCACAATGTAGTGAGGGGGGGGACAACCTAGCAGCACCCATTTATACGGCACAATCTTACTTTGTTCGGCAGCTTTCATTATTGTTCTCAGTGGCCCGGCGACCATCTTGCTTAGGCAGCTTCGATGTTGTTCCTGGCGGCCTGGGCGACCATCGGCTAGGCTCGAGCAAGCTGTCATTCTTTCTCCTTCGGAGCGGCGCATCTTTTTCCTCGGGCGCAGCCTCGGAGCCGCCGGTTCTCTTCTTCACATCGTTTGCTGATCACCTTTCCCAGCACAAGGCCAGGAGGAGGGTGCCCCCTGCCACCTAGGGCAGGTACCCATTCCTCTGTTATTAATTAGAGCCGCTGGGTTGGCGGGAGCTGGGACGGGGGCCGGGGGCTCAACCCGGCCGCGGTGGGGGATCGAACAGCCATACTGGCTGTTCGCCACAGATGTTAACAGCAGGCGTTGTATTGCCTGCAGAGGAAGGTTTGACACATGCACCCACACACTCACACTGCTTCTCAGCATGAAACTGCCATCCTGCCTGGGAATTTTATGTTTTGTGATGGCCTGCCATTGAAGACATGGGTCTACTACGACCATCACATGTAGTTCTGGCATAAGACAGTCAAAGTACTATTGACCACATCAAGCTGGATCTCCACATGCCGTAGCAGGGCCAGCTCTACCGTGAAGCCATCTGAAGTGCTTGCTTCAAGAAGTGGATTTGGGGGAAACACCATATAGGAACCCCCTCTCCTGAACTTGCCAGTCTTCTGTCTCCACCTCCACTGCTATTTCTGCCTCTGCCTGGGAGCCATAGAAGCTAATCCTCCCTGCCTTCTCTATTGAAAAAAGAGTGGGAAAGGGAGGTGTGGGTGGGGCCAATGGTGGAAGTGAGCAGTCTGAGGTGGTAAAATGTATGGAGTTGGCACTTTGCAATAGTATAAGGTAGAGATACATGGGTAGCAGAGGTCATTTCGGGGGGGAACGCGGGGGAACGCAGTTCCCCCGGATGAGGTGCAGGGGGGCGGGGCACACAACGAAGCCCCGCCCCCTTCTTCCGGCAGCCCCCTGCTTCCAGCCTCATTCTGTTGCAGAAGGAGGAAGAAGCAGGAGGGTATGTTGGCATCCTCCCCCTCTGCCTGGCCGAGGCCTCTCCACGTGGCCTCCGCAAGGACTCCCAGCCCCATCCAGGAGCTTCCCCGAGGTAGCTGTGTTAGTCTGTTGCTGCAAAATAGTCCAAGAGTTCAAATAGCACCTTTAAGACTAACAAATAGCACCTTTAAGACTAAGACTAACTGAGTGGTGGGTGTGGTCTTATGACACACTTCCGGTGATGGCAGGGGGTGTGGCATATGCTAATGAGTTATGCTAATGAGTTCCCCTAGCTCTTTTTCTACGAAACGACCCCTGATGGGTAGAATTTGCTTGTATTGGAATGGACTGTACCACAGTTCAGATTCAGATTGGGGATACTATTTTAAATATTCTCTTGTGTAAAAAACTCACTGTAAGTAGAATACTAGAAATAGCAGGGAAAGGGCTGGGCTAGAACCTTTCTTTTAGATGTGCTAGTCTATTTGTCTAGTCAATTGTTATGGGGGGAGCAATGACGAATGGTATCCCCTCATGTAATCTGAAGCAGTGCAGTCTATTCTACCTTCTCAGGATGCTACCACTTCTAATGTACTTGTGGACCTGGAGTTCAGTCTCTGGCACAATCCAATTAAACTGCTTTCGTAGATGAGAATTAACATAATGACATGTTTGAATGGTCATATTCCCTGGCTTGTTAAGCAAATAACAGAACAGGCCTGGACGAATGGCAGCAGCCACTCAGCAGGGTGGTGGCCCACACACACTAGTCTACATTTTTACGTACGAGGGAAATCTCCCAAGCCATAGATAGTGTTCTTCCATCTTTCTATTTTTCAAAGTGTGGCTCACAGTTGGGCTGAATAAGAGCCCAGTGGCACCTATCAAAATTTATTCCAGCATAAAATGGAAAATTATTATGCCAATCAGAGCTCACATCTTCAGATGCACAGGGTTTACAGCCAGCATCCAGAGGGGCTGTGGCTCAGTGGATGAGCTTCGGCTTGGCAGCACAAGGTCCCAGGTTCAATCCCCAGCTTCTCCAGTTAAAAGGACGAGGTAGTAGGTGGTGTGAAAGACCCCTGCCTGAGACCCTGGAGAGCTGCTGCTGGTCTGTGGAGATCATACTGACCTTGACGGATTCAGCATAAGGCAGTTTCATGTTTTGTTGTACCACCCCCTCCCCACTTTTCATGTCTACAAATTGGCCTCACAGACGGATGCCTCGTGCATCTAACAAAGCCAGCCGTGATTCACAGACGTTTGTGGGGGGAGCCATTTAGTTAAGTCTTCCAGGTACCACTACTGTTTCATTCTGATGCTGACTACTATAAGATGAGCTGCTGTGTACCCTAAGTACACTGAGCACCCTCACATTATCCAAATGCACATGGAGCATCTTTGCCATACCAGTTTGCAGCTAACTGCTACAGTCCAGAGCTGATTCTCGGAATGAAACAGTGATTGTGTGGTAATGAACTACTAAGGTGTTCAGTCCTTCTCATTAGTAAGGTTAGGATTAAGTCCATGCCCCAGGGGTACTGATCTGTTTTCTTTGTGTTCTACTAAATGTCAAGGTTGATCCTGTTTATCGAACTTCCAGATCAGGGGTGGCGAACAAGTACGACAAAAAGAGCCAAAATTTTAAACTGTGGGCAGCCAAAGACCGTTGTGTCTGCTTCATTCTGTATCATGTTTCCCACAGCAGTCCCTTGCCAGATAGATGAATAACAGTCCAAGTTATTGTCAATGGAATATTCCACCGGCTGTTCTTTGTGTTTACCTTTGGGACCTCATTGTTTGGAGCCATGCCTTAAAGAAAGGGAAGCCTATTCCGGTCAGTCACAAATCTGGTGGACAGCGATGGGGTGGGATGGAAATAGAGCTAAAAGTGTAAGTCAAATTTTGCCCCAGCTATCAATAGGGTTGCCAGCCTCCAGGTGGGGCCTGGAGATCCCCCGCTTTTGCAAGCGATCTCCAGCTGACAGAGATCAGCTTCCCTGGAGAAATGGTTGCTTTGAATGGTGGACTCTATGGCATTGTACAATGCTGCGGCCACTCCCCTTCCCAAACCCCACCCACTCCAGGCTCCACCCCCAAAGTCTCCAGGTATTTTCCAACCCAGACCTGGCAACCCTAGCCATCAACTCATGGGAGAGGGCGGGACTCAGGACAGCCAATGTATCTCTTACATCAGATTCCCCCCACCCCCTCTTGCAGTGCATTTCTCCCATCTCCAGCCAACACCTCTATTGATATTTTGATTGCTATTCAGGTGGCTGTACAACTATCACAGGTGCCTTTTGCCTACAGCATTACTGATAACAAGAGACAGAATCCTGTTTCCACAGCACCCACACAATGTTTACAGTGAATTTAAAGCTGCTATTAGCATATATTTTAATATGTTTTAAAAGTTTGGCAATAACAATACTTAGCATGTATATGCAATTAGGAAACTCCTAATTGACAGTAGTGACAGACTTCATGTTCCTGGGATCCCAGATCACTGCAGACAGTGACAGCAGCCATGAAATTAAAAGACGCCTGCTCCTTGGGAGGAAAGCGATGGTGAACCTAAACAGCATGATAAAAAGTAGAGACATCAAGCTGCCAAAAAAAGTCCGCATGGTCAAAGCAATGGTATTCCCAGTAGTCATGTATGGCTGCCAGAGCTGGACTATAAGGAAGGCCGAGGGCCGAAGAATAGATTCTTTTGAACTATGGTGCTGGAGAAGACTCTTGAGAGTCCCTTGGACTGCAAGGAGATCAAATCAGTCAATCCTAAAAGAAATCAACCCTGCCTGTTCCCTGGAAGGCCAGATAATGAAACTGAAGCTCAAATACTTTGGCCACCAAATGAGAAGAGAGCACTCACTGGAGAAGACCCTGATGCTGGGAAAGATTGAAGGTCAAAGAAGACGGGGACGGCAAAGGATGAGATGGTTAGACAGTGTCATCAATGCAACGAACATGAAGTTGAGCAAACTTCGGAGGACGGCGGAAGACCGGAAGGCCTGGCGTGATCTGGTCCATGGGGTTGCGAAGAGTCGGACTTGACTGTGCGACTGAACAACAACAAGGAAACTCCCCATATTGGCTCGGTGGCACAAAGGTGCTGAGCTCTTGGGCTAGACACGTTGGGTCGTTTCCTGCTCACCTGAGCACTGAAGTACAAAGTTAAGTGAGCAGGAAGCTGCTTATCTAATCATAAACCTGAGCAGTGTAACACAAGCAACAATATCTTCATTTCTTCCTTTCAGTGCGATATGGAGCAGGGAACAAGCATGCATTCCCAAACCCTGGTTTTGCTTAGGGGCTAGAGCAGGCCAGTTTTATCTCTGGTTTCCCCTCCCCCCCTAACATTCCCAGGGCAATTAATATGCTCAGTTTTCATCCGTTTTTTGGGGGGCGGGGGTGTCAATTTACAAAACCATATTTTCCTGCATATCTGGGGAGTATGGTTCACAGCAGGGAAGGCAGCACGGTACAGCCCGATCTCATCAGATCTTGGAAGCTAAGCAGGGTCAGTATTTGAAAGGGAGACCACCAAGGAAGACTCTGCCAAGGAAGGCAATAGCAAACAACCTCTGCTTCTCACTCACCTTGAAAACCCTGTGCTGGAGTCGATCTAAATCAGCTGCGACTTGCAGCACTTTACCCAAACACGCATGATTCACAACAACACTGCCTCAGCAAGAGGTCATTCTGGCTCCCCCAGCTCTCGGGAGGGGCTCTTTAAAAAGTTATGGCCGCAGTCGCTGTTCTCGGGGGCAGCTGCGATGCCCGTGCAGGGGGGGGGGAAGGGGAGGGGCGAAATGTTCCCTTGCCTCCCTGAGCCCCGGGGTGGTGGCCTTGGACTTGTAGGGGCAAATTCCACCTCTCGGGTGTGACGTCCGAGTGGCGTCATTCTGGTTCCCCCAGCTCTGGGGAGGGGCTCTTTAAAAAGTTATGGCCGCCGCTGCTGTTCTCGGCGGCAGCTGCAAAGCCGGGCGGGTGGAGGGGCGGGGCGAAACGTTCCCTTGCTTCCCTGGCAGCCTTGGACCCGTAGGGGCAAATGCCACCTCTTGCGTGTGATGTCCGAGCTGATTGTGTGAACTTAGGCAAATCACGAGAGGTAGAGCAGGAAGGGTTGCATCAGTGCTTAGTTCTTGTGGCCTTTTCTTACACGTCCAGGGAAATGCTGATTGCCACTTTGGGGCCAGGAAGCAATTTTTCTCCAGGCCAGTTTGCCCCCCAGTGATCCTGGAGGGGTTTTTTTAACTCATATTCTGGGCGTGGAACAGGGATCACTGTGTTGTGGGGAGGTATTGGTGAATTTCCTGCATTATGCAGGGGGTTGGACTAGATGACCCTGGAGGTACCTTCCCACTCTATGAGTCTATGATTCTATAATTCACCCAGGCTGGCTGTGGGCACGCCAGCACCTCTGTCAGGCAGAAGCGCCTGAGATCCTCCCCCTCCCCTTTTCCTTCGCCCAACTTGGAGGCGAAAGGAAGGGAGAGGGGGGAAAGAATGGATCCCAGGTGCTTCTGCCTGTCAGAGGGGCTGGTGCACACTTCCGGTGATGTCAGGGGGTGTGGCATATGCTAATGAGTTATGCTAATGAGCTCCTGCAGCAATTTTTCTACGAAATGACCCCTGATCAGGTAACTCAGTGTGATCCAGTTAAAGTAGACAAAGTTGGCCTATATAGATCATGGAATTAAAAAGCTTGAAATCTTGGCTCTGGAAATCCATGGTGTGTTTCAAATAATGACCCAGATCACAACTGTATAGTTTTGCTGTATCTCTAATTAGCACAGGGTATCTTTAGAAGTGTCCTGAGAAAACTTGTGATCTCTGGCTGAATAATGTAACTCTGTGTGAACCAGACTTCATTCAAGACTGTGTCTTATCAGAAACAATAAGCTCTTTTAGTGGTATCTGTATAGATAAACTTTTTTTTTATGTTGCACATTTTCATCCCAGTAGATCCTAAATCACTCCACAAACTTTATATATAAACACCAAAGTGCAGCTATCTCTGGAATGGAACTCGGTGTCCAGCTGGCCTCCCCTGCTAGTTCACAAATAAGGAAAGGAGATATTTTTGGCCAAGGGCATCAGGACGAGTCCCTCTTATTACAGAAAGTACATGGCAGCCTTATACTACAGGGTTGTTGTTTTCTGGGGACGGAACATGGTGATAAGGAGCTGCTAATCTCCTTGTTGAGAAACCAGTGAGCACTCAGAGACACCCAAGAGATCCCAAGAGCAAGACTGCACAGGGAAGGGAGAAGGCTTTAATTCTTCCTGTGATTTTGCTAACTGAAAATGCACTGCCTTCACTCTTATTAGTCTTACAAGAGGCGAGAGTCTGTGGTTTTCCCCTTAAAGGGTTAATGACAACCAGGAGAGGGGGCACTTTCAAGGAATGAAACTCTTTGGAGGTGGAAGAGTGATTTGAATCAAGGACTGGATTGCTCTTGCAATTAAAAGACTTATCTAGTCTTATCCAGAGCTGTACTTGATAGCTTTCGAATTATGGTGCTGGAGAAGACTCTTGAGAGTCCCTTGGACTGCAAGGAGATCAAAACAGTCAATCCTAAAAGAAATCAACCCTGACTGTTCCCTGGAAGGCCAGATAATGAAACTGAAGCTCAAATGCTTTGGCCACCAAATGAGAAGGGAGCACTCATTGGAGGAGACCCTGATGCTGGGAAAGATTGAAGGAAAAAGAAGAAGGGGACGGCAAAGGATGAGATGGTCAGGCAGTGTTATCGATGCAATGAACATGAAATTGAGCAAACTCCAGAGGATGGCCTGGAGAGGTGGAAGACAGGAGGGCCTGGTGTGATGTGGTCCATGCGTTCGCGAAGATTCAGACTCGACTGTGTGACTGAACAACAACAAACCTGATAGCTTAATAACTGCTGTTTACTATTCAGGGCAAAACTACCCATCACACACATATTTTATTTACTTACTGATTTACGTATCTGTTTTACAAAAACCCTATAGTGCTTCACCTGAAGCCCTTCTTCCCTGCATTGCTTCTCCAGTCCAAAATGCCCCTTTCTCAAAGCTGTCTTGCTTCAGGGGTCCCCAATCTTTTTGAGCCTGCAGGGACCTTTAGAATTCTGACACGGTATGATGACCACAGCCACAAAACGATTGCCACAAATAACTACCACAGGATGTGGAGCCAGCCATCCAACGGCTGCTGTGGCTGATCTTCAGTCACACATTGAAGACCTTTGCACTGTAGTGGCTGCTGCCCCCAAATCAATGCTTCTTCAGATCTGCATGGCCCCTGGCCTGTCCGAAACCTCCCTTGACAAAAGCCTCCCCACGTTGTACAAGCACTCGGTAGGCACCAGAAAAGATGTCGGCAGGCTCTGTGGTGCCCACACACAGGCACCACACTGGGGTCCCCTGCCTTACTTTAACATCAGGACTGCTTGGGTTTCTGGCAGGTATTTGCATGGGATGTGTCGTTCCCCTCTGATCCATCTTTTTCAAAAGGAAGAGAAACAGGGGTTTCACTTTAAAGTTGATTTAATTCTTATTCCCATAACCTCCAACTGTTACTTTTTACTAGGGATATTCTGTATTTTCTGCAACCTGTCCCTCATAAATCACTGTACAGATGTTGACTCGGTTTTCTCCTTGGGAGATGCCTGATTAAGAATGCTGTTATTCAGAGTTGCCTGTTGTCATTCTAAAGGGTTCACCTTCCTCTCTCCGGGTCGCTACAATCAAATCCCTGTGCGAGGGAGTGAATGGATCTCGTATACATGCCAGTGAATGCATATGCACATGGCCAGTGAAGCACCATGCTGTCATTTCACACGCTGGTGAGGCCCATTCTCAGTGCAGTCCTAAAGAGAGGTATGCCATTCTAAGTTCAGAGACATCAGTGGGCTCAGATGTTGTGTGACTCAGTTTAGGACTGCTAGAACTGTTAATAATAATAATAGATTGGTGGTCAGTCAGCATCTTGTCTTTTACAACAGTGCAGGACAAGCTATTGCACATAAAGGAATATTGCATGTAAGCCGCAGAGCAGAACCTTCAGCACAACAGCAGGCAACAATCGTTGATACAAGAAAAGGGGTGTTCCATACATGTCCTTGTTTTCATCTGTGAAATGTTCGAGGGTATGGGTTCCAGCAAATTGCCATGATGCCTGTTCACACGTGAGGTTGCCCCACTGGAAAAGCAGATCCCACCAGTGCAATTCTTCATAGGTCCTCCGCTGTATACTTCATAAATCCCATCAAATGAGAGGCGCCATACAGTGGTTGTATTCAGGGGTCGTTTCGTAGAAAAAGAGCTAGGGGGACTCATTAGCATAACTCATTAGCATATGCCACACCCCCTGACATCACCGGAAGTGTGTCATAAGGCCACACCCCCTGCCCCCAACGGTCCCGGCCGCAGCCGGAAGCAGGGGGTGGGCCTTCGTCATGTGCCCCGCCCCCCGTACCTCACCAGGGGGAACTGCGATCCCCCGCGATCCCCCTCAAAATGACTTCTGGTTGTATTAAAAAGAACAACCCAGTTTGCAGGCTTTTGGTGTGAAAAAAGAAAAAGACCAATTAGAAGATCAAGGTTTGAGAGAAGAAGTAAATTTTTCATAATCATTGTCGTCGTCGTCGTCATTATCACCTACTTCAAAAGTGGCAAGGAGGGAGAAATGCAACTATCAGAAGGCAATGGATTCCAAACAGGGCTGACAACTCTGGATTTACCTGGAGATTTGGGGGTGGAGCCTGGGAAAGGTGGAGTCTGAGGAGGACAGGGATCTCGGGGGGGGGTACAATACCACAGAGTCTACCCTTCAAAGCAGCCATTTTCTCCAGGGGAACTGATCTCTGTATTCTGGAGATCAGCTGTAATTCCAGGAAATCTCCAGGCCCCAACTGGAGGTTGGTGACCCCAGTTCCAGAGTTCCAGTTCCAGACACTGCTTTCCTGGATCAAACCATCTACTACTCCCAGGGGTCATTTCGTAGAACAAGAGCTAGGGGGACTCATTAGCATAACTCATTAGCATATGCCACACCCCCTGACATAACCGGAAGTGTGTCCTCCCCACAGCCGGCGGCGACCTCCAGCGGGCACCAGCAGGGAGCTCCAGGCCCCGCCTTTCCGCACCTCACCCGGGGGGATGGCGTCCCCCCGCGTCCCCCCCCAAATGACCCCTGACTACTCCAATATTCTGTTCCAACAGTGGTAAGCCACACATCTCTCTCTGGTGGCTTAGAAGTGGGGCATAAAAGCCTTTCATTATCTGTCCCCAGAATCTAACATTCATGGGTTTACTACCTCCGTACATGGAGGGTCACCTATTATATTGATAAATTTTGCTTCACAACCTCCAGTCCTTTGCCTTCAAAATTGATTTACAGGCATTCATTCACATGTGCACGTGAACAGCATATGAGAGGCTAATAGTGGAGTCCTAAGCAGAGTAACATGGAGCTGCGGTGGCTCAAGTGGTTAAGATGCTGAACTGCAGGCTGTGGAAGGTCAGTAGTTCAGCAGTTCGAGACCCGAGTTGCCGCATGACGGAGTGAGCTCCCGTCTCTAGTTCCAGCTCCTGCCAACCTAGCAGTTCGAAAGCAAGAAATTGTAAGTAGATAAATAGGTACCACTTCGGTGGGAAGGTAACAGTGTTCCGTGCACCTTGGTGTTTAGTCATGCCGGTCACATGACCACGGAAATGTCTTCGGACAGCGCTGGCTCTTCGGCTTTGAAACGGATTCGACTGGCTTTCGAGCAAGGGAACCTTTACCTTTAAGCAGAGTAACACCCTTTGGGGCACACTGACTTCAGTGAATTTAGAAGGCCACAACTCTGAGCAGGACTGCCCTGTGAAAGACACAAAGCTGTCATCTGGTTTTTATTCAACAGAACTGTGAGATGGCATTGAAAGCACACGAAGGAGCAAAAGCTCATAATGCGTTTCACATGCTGCATGGTTTTGCGGGGCTGGAAATTATTATGAAAAACTTATTTTTACTCTTTGGCCAGACGTCTTTGCTATGAATTCAAGGAAAAGGCCATAAGTAAATGTTGTACTGAAATATTGAGAGATCAGCACAAAATGCTGAAAAGAAGCCAATGCAGAACAGAAAGCTGTTAATTCTGAATGCTTCATTCAAAAGCTCTTTTTCTGTCTATTAAATTGCTATGGATTTTTCCCCCAGTCAAAAAGAATGAATTATTGATTGTAACAAGGTTTGAATTTGTGGCTCTCCAAACTTTACTGCCCAGAATTTATGCCATTAAGTTGTCTTCTGAGAAAAATACCATATATGAACCACAAGAATCAGGAAGTTCATCCATAAGGAATACAGTGAGGCTTCCCATCACCTTCACAGTACAGCCACTTTTGGAGGGTTGCTGCCATTTCTACTGCTTTAGAAAAGTATCACTAGCTCAGCCAGCTACCCTTTTCCCTGTTAGGGGCTGGAGATGGCATTTTGAAGCCCAAGCTATAATATTTCTGGGTCTGCCGGTATTAAAGGTAAAGGTTTCCCTTGCTTGAAAGCCAGTTGAATCCGACTCTAGGGGGTGGTGCTCATCTCTGTTTCCAAGCCGAAGAGCCAGCATTGTCCAAAGACTTCTCCGTGGTCATGTGGCTGGCGTGACAAAACGCCGAGGCACAAGGAATGCTGTTACCTTCCCATCAAAGTGGTACGTATTTATCTACTTGCAATTTCTTGCTTTTGAACTGCTAGGTTGGCAGGAGCTGGGGCCGGAGACGGGAATTCACTCCGTCATGCAGCACTAGGGTCTCGAACCGCTGAACTACCGATCTTCCAGTCTGCAACTCAGCGTCTTAACCTCTGAGCCGTCGTGGCACAGTATTAGGAATTGTTTAACAACTTTAATATTAACAGCGGGTAAACCATTGCCATTCCTTGCCTCTGCATCACCACCCAGGTATTCCTTGGTCTCCCATCCAGGGCCAACCTAGCTTAGCTTCCGAGATCTGACGAGACTGGGCGAGTCTGGGCTACTGTACTGACCAAATTATGGCACGAGACGGTTATTTAATTGACCTTTGTTCATTATGTTTCTCTAAAACCAGACAGATATTCCTGGATTAGGCAGGGGATATTTAAGATACCTGTATCTCACTCAGCATTAAAATCACTACATAATCTACACTAGGAGGAAATGTCAATCTTATAGTTGCAGGGCAAAACATTCACCCAGGCCTCTTCAGGTGCCCATATGACAGAGTAAGGAAAGTGGTTTATATGGGTCAGAGATGTGGGTCTCAGAACAGAGCTACATAGTTTGCAGCAGGTTGTATGCAATGAGAGCTGCTTGTACCTAGGGGCAGAGTGGGGGAGGGGTCTGCAGTGAGACTGGTGGGAATCGTTCTGCTTCCCACAGCATAAAGGCTCGTATGTTGTCAGCACCGATGCAAGCTGTTCTGTTTACATTCTAGAGTAATAACTAAAGCCCGTTTATTACACACGCATTTCCTCTTCTGTATGTGATATAACCAGTCATCTGACTTAGTTCTGTTTACATCTGGATCTGCCTATAGCCAGTTGTTTATATCACTCTACATAATAGTCTTGGCAGAGCTGACTCATTGTTTCTGCAGATGGCGTAATAGTTGTCTGTATTGTTTTCCCCAACACATTTGTATACAAAACAGATCCTTCTATACTGTACTCCCCTGGACTGATTTGAGGTTTGGGGTTAGTCCTCTTCTTCATCTATTTTCACTCATTAAATATCAGGGCAGTTTCAAAGCATAATAGATCTGAGCACTAACACAGAAGGGGGGGGGGACTGCTCTTAAAATGGTCAAACAAAGCTCCCTCATACATCACCATTTCAGGCCCAATTGACATACATTTTGTACTGGATGCAAAAAGCCTCAGTTCCATAGGTGTTCCAGCCAGCAAGTCTGAATGGGAATACTGAATACTGAATGGGAAGGAGGCGAGAATTTGAATGGTCATGAAATGTGCTCTAAATCTGTCCCCACATGGGAATATCTGGATCAATTTTTATCCAAGCATTCACTGTTGGATTGGCAAAAGTTTCCCATGGGCTTCAGAACACAGAATTAACCATTTCCTCATCGGCCCCAAGCAACAAGCACTGTGTGATCCATAGTGACTGTGACTTCACTGGTGTGACATCAGAACATCAGAGCCAATATCACTCAGTACTTATGTATGTAACAAATGCTTCAGGTGGCCTGTATTAGCCGGCATTTCTTGTTGAAAGGTGATTTCCCCTTCCCTTTTTGCTTTTTGTTCATCCTGTGATCAAGAACACACATTTGCAGTGAGCATTTGTTCAGTTGCACAACCTTGTTATGATGGAAAGGAAGAGTCTTCTAAAGTTAAAATGTGAAAAGTACATTTTTAAGATGCACAACTATGATCCACAATATCAGCAGCTGTGTGGATT
Source organism: Gekko japonicus (assembly GCF_001447785.1). Lineage (NCBI taxonomy): Eukaryota > Metazoa > Chordata > Lepidosauria > Squamata > Gekkonidae > Gekko > Gekko japonicus. The sequence goes on from NW_015165235.1 coordinate 1,910,896, forward strand.
CCCTGATAGTAGGTGAAGTATCCCACACACACACACACAAATCTGTGATAATCACTGATTGCTCTGTAATCATAGGAGTGGCATATGCAGTAACTCACAATTGTGCAAGAGCAGCAGCTGCTGTTTTCCACCAAGGCAACTTGACACTCACAATGCCAATCACTTCTCATAAACTAGGACAAGTCCTGCAGACCTGTTCCTCCTTGTCATTCACAACGGCCAGTCAGCTCAGCTGTGTGCTTTGCTGATAGAAAACCATTCTTGGAGAAAATGTGCTTTAAATGTGGTCTGTTTGGAATGGGTTCGCTTAAAACATGCAGTCAAATTACTGCTTGAGTAACTGTTGATGCTTCTTCAAGCTCATTCCAGACTATAAATAATATCTGTAAGTTAACACAAACTGCCTTTTAGGGACCCAGAGACCCATTTAAAGGCCTGATTCTTCCCCCCCCCCCAATCTTTATTTATGCTTGTATGATGTAGGTGCCTAACATCAGGTACATAAGATGAAAAATGTCTTCCACTACTGTGCACTATGAGATTCAAGATCAAGGTTCTTTTATTAAAGAGACCAGTAGAAAATCATCTGGTTTGGGCCCTTGAGTTTGCTGATGATTGTTTGTGATGATTCTTTGTCTCTAATGTTCTGAAGATCCAAAAACAGAGATAATACTCACTTGAACAAAATACACAAAAAAATCAATTATTTTATGTTGTTGAAGAGATTTAGACTAGCAGTGCTCATACTTAATTATAACAGCATAGCAAAGTAAACAGGCCAAGCCTGCTCTGTTATAATGTCTTTGACCTATGGCCCTCAAAGAAGCTGAAGGTACTACAGATGGCACTTCCCACATAAAAACGTAAGAGAAGCTGTACTGGGCCAGGTCAACAGCCCACCCAGTCCAACACTCTGTGTCACATAGCAGCCAAAACCCAGGTGCCATCAGGAGATCCACCAGCAGGGCTAGAACTCCAGAAGCCCTTCCACTGTTGCCCCCCAAGCACCAAGAATACAGAGCATCACTGCCTCAGACACAGTGTTCCATCTATACATTGTGGCTAACGGCACTGATGGAACTCTGCTCCATATGTTTATCCAATCCCCTCTTAAAGCTGTCTATGCTTGTAGCCACCACCTCTTCTTGCAGAAACTGTGTGACAGAGTGTTGGACTGGATGGGCCATTGGCCTGATCCAACATTGGCTTTTCTTATGTTCTTAAGTTATGTTCAGTGAATTCCATGTGTTACTTACTCTTTGGGTGAAGAAGTACTTCCTTTTATCTGTTCTAAGCCTACGCTCATTAATTTCATTGAGTGTCTACAATTTTTTGTACTGTGAGAAAGGGAGAAAAGTACTTCTTTCTCTACCTTCTCAATTCCATGCATAATTTTGTAAACTTTTATCATGTCATTTGTCATTTCTTCAAGCTAAAAAGCCCTAGCCTCCCAATCTGAAGATCTCTGTCATTCATTGTTAATTTTGAATGATTAAATGTGTGTCAACTGAATTTCACTTTCATTCCTAAAGTGTCAGACATTTTAAGGAGGGGATAATGAATACACTTGTGGAGGGGGGACAGGAACACAGTAGTAAGTCTGCCCTGACCTGTGCCTCTTCATTGAAATACCCATGTATTCCCTATGCAAGTATAAGTGTACACCTAGAGATCTCTGTCTGCCTAAATGGGAACCATGTAGGAGAATGCACTTGTACATGTGTTCCTGTATAGGCTCTATAGAAGTGTTCCAATGAATATACAGAGGTCAGAGCTTGCTGCTGCAATCCCATTCCATCTCTATCTCTGTTTATTTCTCCCCTTCAGAACGCTCCTGAGGGCTGTTCACAGTCTCAGATCATGCACATGTGGATGGAGGATCAGCATCTTGACCACCATCCCCACCCCACCTTTCATACATTCAGCAAAAGAACTTACCATGGCATGCACACAGTTCTCTGTGCAAAAGGCAGAGCCCCCCCCCCCAAGTCTTGTTGTACAAACCCTGCACGCACATAGTTCTAAGTGCTGCACAGGGCTCAGTTTATATCTTTGACTGGACACATCGAAGCAGCAGTCAGGACAGTGAGAGAGGCCGTCATCCTCCCCCCCTGCCATATTCCACATACATACTATAAAGGTTTCAACAAGTTTGTGATGAAGAGGTGTGAGAAATTATATGAAACTGACATCCATGTCAGTTCATACTGACATTATTTTTTAAATCTTGGGACTTCTGCCTGGCTAAAGAAGTTATATATAACATATATAATAAGGGTTAGGTTTGCAGCCTAGATGTTCCAATATATCTTTAGCTATTTCAAAATATTTTCTGACAAGGAACACATGCAACTCTGCAACTGCAGTTGTCACATAAGGGATTGCCTATGTAAAAGCTGTGCTTATGTAGAGACACCTTTATATTGCAATCCTTATCTATCCACATCATAACGTTTTTTTAAAATTTTACACATAATACATGTCTAGCAAATATTAAGTGAGATAAGCATGATATTAATATGGTATCGTACTCTTATGCTCTGACCTGGATAGCCCAGGCTAGCCTGACCCTGCCAGATTTCGAAAGCTAAACAGGGTCATCTTTGTTGGATGGGAGACCACTAAGGAAGTCCTGGGTTCCTACTCAGAAGCAGGCAATGGCAAACCAAATCTGACCTCTCTTGCCTTGAAAAGCCCTTGAGGGTTTGTCCTAAATGAGCTGTGACTGATGGCAAACAACAACAACAAACAACAATTTATACCTTGGGGAGATAGCTTTTAGCTGAGCCTTCTCTCCGAGGAGGTAATCTTTACTCCGGACCAGATTCTGAAGGACACATTTACAAACAAGAGATTCCCTCTCCCTTGGATGATGCAGGCTGCAGACAGCTTACAAAAGCCAGTGCGATTGTTTCTGCTGGGGATGAAGCTCCGATTTCCCCTATCTTAGCTCCTGTCAACACATGCCAACCTTCAAATTCAGAGATAGCCTAGGCAGGATGTTGTCTTAAAAATTCAGATACCTGACTTTTAAAATATTGATTTGGTGCCTTTTGTTTTTTTAAAAACACCCAGTTCATGTGTGTCCCCCCCCCCCCCCCCCTTTGCTGCTCTGACCAGGGGAGAGGTCCATGGACCGAAAAGAGATACGTGCAGATCCACAGCAGGCTCACTGCTTAAAGTATGCAATCTGTACGCACCCACAGTCATTTGAGAGGACTGTTTCACATTAGAACATGCAGGTTGGCTTATCCCAGAGCCAAACACATTACACAATCAGTAGAGTTTACAGTACTGCAATCAACCTGAACTATTAAAACTATTTACTACATGGGGGGAAAGTAATACAAGTAACACTAAACAGTCCAACTCTCCCAGCATTTTACTCCTGAACCCAGGACGAGACTCACAATAGAAATCACGATGTACATTCTACGTGATACATTATTTTTCTGAGGAAGTCATAAGAATTTCCTAAGAAAATGTGAACTTAGGATCTGTTTCGGTCCAATCTCCTGGGGAACATCACTGCAGTAAACAAGAAAGACCAGATGCTTCCTCAGATCTCCCAAACACCAAGACGAAAGTATGCAGTTCCTCCTCACATTGCATAACTGTTTGTCCTTTTCTGGCCATCTACATCACATCATAAAGAAAGACTAGCAAGAGTTCAAAATAGTTCAGCAAGCCATACAAACAGATGATATTCCTTACTACTTGAGTCTTAAAAAAAAAAGGTAATTCAAGTTGTGTGGGGCCAGCTCAGTTAAGAAAATTCCCTAATAAAGAGATAAGGGTAAACCCAAGAGACCACTGAGTCCTCTGATGACAGATAAAAGACCCCAAACACCAGTTTTACTACATCATACAAATAGTCTATGTACCCCAATACAATGGATCCAGCAATGAGCAAATCTGGTTACAAAGGAGAGGCGGAGTCAGAAAGAATACTAACAGAGTTCTTGGGTCTCACTCCACTCCTCTAATGTTCAAGGACATCCTGGACAATAAGCTCTCCGGACAGTTTTAATTAAGATTCAGGCTGAGGACAGAAGGTCTGGCTATTGATCAAGCAATATGCCAACCAACCAGTTGAATGCACCTGTATTGCGACTGGGCATATGTTGCCTGATTACCTCAGTACTCACAAGGATCACTATTTTAGCAGACAGTGTGTTGGACATTTCACTCAGCTTGGTAACCAAACAGCAGTTTTATGGCACACCCCATTGCAATCTGTAACTATGCAATTCACACGTTGATTCAGATGGCCTGCACTACCCTGTCTTTGAACTGAATCCCCTTCAGAAATATTACCAGAGTGAAGAAAAGTTCTATGAACAATGTAAAACAACACATCCTAAATATTAAAGGCATATCAGTTAGTTGTAGCAGACTTGTAAAAGAGTGTCCCAGGTACCACTGAGCATAGGCCATGTAAGAGATCAAGAGGCACTTAGAAGAAGAAGAAGAGGAGGAAGAGATTGGATTTATACCCTACCCTTCACTACCCAAAGGAGTCTCAGAATGGCTTACAAACTCCTTTCCCTTCCGCTCCCCACAACAGACACCCTGTGAGGTAGGTGGGGCTGAGAGAACTCTGACAGAAACTGTTCTTTTTCAAGAACAGCTCTTATCAGAACTACGGCTTGCCCAAGGTCATCCAGCCAGGTGCAAGTGGAGGAGTGGGGAATCAAACCCGGTTCTCCCAGATTAGAGTCCGTGCACTTAACCACTATACCAAACTGGCTCCCCACTACACCAAACTTACTTATTGTAAGGTCATGGGCTTAAACAGATAAATACAAAATCCCGTCAGTGGTCTGGTCTTGATCTTCGTGCTCCTTCCTTCCTCCAGTTCCCTGGTCGAGAGGAGAAGGAAAATGTGCATCCATTGTTGCCAGACAGAGGAGAAAGCTTTTAATTTGCTTCCCAGAAATCTGCTCCTGGCTTTTCATTTTGCTTGTGTTATATGAAATAAATGTCACATAATCTGCGAAGGAGGAGAGGGAGAGGTAACTCTGCACAGGACTGTACTATTGGCATTGCAGCACACATGGAGGTAACTGGGTCACACAGAAAAAATGTTACACAATTGAAGGGAAGCCATGATGAGCTGGAAGAATGGTATCTCAGGAAGGGAGTAAAGCAAACAAACAATGGAGCTCCCTGATGGGAAAATGACGACACTCCAGGCTATCCCTGTCGTTAGACAAGATGAAAGCAGCAGCGGCACTCCCCTCAACTGTGGCAATATGAGGGCTTCAGTTTACTTGTGGCGTCTATGCTTCAGAATTTGTAAATTACCTTTTGCCTTTCTTCCATCATGCAGCTCAAGATTACATGGCCCCCGGCAGAGGTCATTTCGGGGGAGAACGCAGTTTCCCCCCCCAAGTGAGGTACGGGGGGCGGGGCACATGACGAAGCCCCGCCCCCTGCTTCCGGCCGCCCCGCTTCCGGCCCTCATTCAGCCAGGAGGAGGCAGGAGAAGAGGGAGGGTAAGTTGCTTTCTCCCCGCCTCTCCCCACCCCTGCCTGCCTGGGGCCAGGGAGGGCCTTGGCAGGGCTTCCTCGCACTCCCGCCGGCCTTGCAGGTCCACCGCCGGGCCCCTGATGTCAGGGGGTGTGGCATATGCTAATGAGTTATGCTAATGAGTTCCCCTAGCTCTTTTTCTACGAAATGACCCCTGGCCCCCAGGGAGCTCTCCTATCCATGGATGACCAGATTTGGGACTTTTTAGCTTTCACAAGGTCATTAGCAGTGCAATCCTGTGCAAAGTTACTCCAGCCTGAGCCCATCGAATGGTTTGGCTGGTTTTTTTAATGGTAAAGGCAACAACTTCCACCATTTGGGATCACTCCAGTCCTGCCAACCACGCCAAAACTGTAGTCTAAACGTATAAATGGACTGGGATCCAAAAGGTTGGTGCATGCACACATTTTTCCCCTGTAACAGTCTTCGTGGAAGTGGACTGTCCTGGTACCCCAAACTTCTCTTTGCATGCTAATGAGGATTTTTATAAGCAGTTTTCAAAGGGGATGACACTGTTTATTGAGAAAATCATATATATGCACCCATGGCTATATCCATGTACATGTATTTCCCTTTGCGAAACTCTCCTAGTCAGTCCCCCAGCACCATACCATTTTGTTTAAAAGGGCATTTTTAGAGCAAAGGGCTTATGCACTAATATTTCCCTCACATCCTCCTAGGGTACCCAACTTCGGGTTGGGAAATTCCTGGAGATTTTGGGGCTGGAGCCTGGAGAGGGTGGGGTTTGGAGAGGGGAGGGACCTCAGTGGGGTATAATGCCACAGAGTCCCCCCTCCATTTTCTCCAGGGCAACTGATCTCAGTAGTCTGGAGACAATACTTCCTCTAAGCTGTGGAGTCTTGTGAGCAGATTGTGAGCTACTGGCATTAAAGCTGTGAGCGAGCGATTTGGCTACCACATAAATTAGTTGCTCTGGAGCCGTCCTTCCTGAGCTAAGACAAAAACCTGTGAGCTGGAGGCTAAAAAACTGTGAGCTAGCTCACACTAACTCAGCTTAGAGGGAACACTGGTTATAACTATGGGTGGTCTCCAGGCCCTACCTGGAAGTTGTAACCCTTTAAGGCCGCCAGGTCTCCCCTGGCTGAGGAAAGCCCCAGCATGCAAATGAATCCAGAGATCTGTAATCTCTGTGTGGACTTAGAGACCTCTCCCACCTTCAGATATACATGATCAAAGGGATGTAACAGTCACAGCGGTAAATATAGAAGTTTGGAATTGGAGACAAAGGCCCAAGTGGGTGGAGGTGGGAGAATGGCACTGGCTGTGCTGCCCAGGAAGATCCAAAAACCCACATCTTCTTGTCCACCCCATTATCCAACCTGCTTTGCTTATGATCTTTTCGGAAATGGAGGGGAGGGACCTTGGTATGGTATAATTACGGTTGCCCAGGGCTCTTTTTGTAGAAAAAGCCCAGCAGGAACTCATTAGCATAATCGGCCACACCCAACAGCAGGAACTCATTAGCCTATTAGGCCACGCCCCTGACAGCACAGCTCATTAGCACATTAGGCCGCACCCCCATGTTACCAGAAGTGTGGTCATCCAGCCACACCCACCTTTTGCTTCTTATTCTGTTTACCTTGTTGTCAAAACCCAGGGCCTTTTTTTGTAGCAGGAACTCCTTTGCATGTTAGGCCACACCCCCTAATGTAGCGAATCCTAATGAGTTCCTGCTGGGCGTGGCCAACTCGGGAGCTAGCTCCGTTCCTGTGCGTTCCTGCCCAAAAATAGCCCTGAGGGTTGCCAGGTCTTAGTTGGAAAATGCCTGGGGACTTTGGGGGGGGAGGGAATCCAGGAGAGGGCGGGGTTTGGGGAGGGGCCTCAGCATGATACAATGCCATAGAGTCCACCCTTCAAAACAGCCATTTTCTCCAGGGGAGCTGATCTTTGTCAGCTGGGGATCAGTTGTAAAAGCAGGAGATCCCCAGGCCCCACCTGGAGGCTGGCAGCCCTAGGTATCATGCCATGCAGTTCACCTTCCCGAGCAGTCATTTTCTCCAGGAGAACTTTCTGGAAAGATCATACCAAAGAGAGGTTGGGGGGCGGGGGGAATGCAGCAAAGCTGGGCAAATCCCAGCAGGTGGATAAGTGTACAGCAATACCATGGGGAAGAAAAAAGCTACTACAGTTTTGGGGTGGGGTGGGGTGGGGGGACAGAGCAGTCTAAATGTCTGAGGACTCAGGTCTTCTCAGTCCAAGCTCAGCCTTCTATCCCCTTTATCAAACTCATACCTGGAGATCTTTGCTATAAAGAACAATGGCTCTAAATGTTTATAAATGTGGGAGGAAGTGGGGGGGAAGCAAAATGATTCTACAAAAAGTACTAATGATGGCTGAGAAAGTGGGGGGGGGGGGCGGGCAGGAATCCCTCCTCAAGGATTCATGTTAACTTGGCAGGCCATTATAATATGATCCACTGAAGCCAGGATCATCTTACAAAACCCGGAGAATGTTATGGGCAGAAGGCAGTTCCTCTCCTGGTGACATAATCGGAGATGAATGTGTCCTGGCCTGGTCTCGCTTACTGTATATGTCCTTGCTAATTTAAAGAGCATAAATAACTCTAAGGGTATTAATACATTTCTTGGGAACAACTATAAACTGCTTTGGGGCTTCAGAAGATGAAACTGAATCTGAGTGTTTGACAGTATAGGATTTATGGAGGATGAATGGGCACTGTGAGGATTCAAACCTTAGTGAGAACTTTTTTTTTTTAACCTGCCAAGTTTTGATCTTCATGTGCTGAGTGTTTATAGAAACATTGATTGGTACAGTGAATATCCAGGCAGGAACAGGAAACTGGTTGCATTCCTATTCCTGCGGCGTAATTTGATAATGATACGTTTTACCAATCGTCTGCAAAATGAATGATGGAGCACAGAGCCGTAAAATTGAATTCTGGTTCATAGGATAAAACATGGGGGGAAACATAACACAAAAAACCTGCTTCACATCTGATGCAAGAACCTCCTGCATGAAAACTGGTGGATTGCATAAGAAGAAGAGGACAACAGCCAGGTCCATAAGGGAAAATTCAGATTTAAACTCACTGAGCTCCATTGAAGCCAAGCAAGTGGTAGTAAGGCTGTAATCTATATGCATTTACTTGGGAGTCGACTCTGTTGAACTCAATGAGACTTCCTCCTGGAGCCTAGGATCAGGCGCAAAATTATTTTTCAACTGGACTCCATCCAATGATTTGGGTTCGACAGAGCTTTCTATTGCTTTGTAACAGAGGGATGATATAATCAGATTGGTGTGTGTGCTTGGCTGTGCCTGTCCTCTCTGTGATTCAAAAAGAAATTAAGCTAATAGATTATTCATTCAAACTATATAGCAACATGGAGTCATAGAGTCAAAAAGGGATAAAAGGCCAACCTTCTGTTGAGATGAAGGACCAGGCAGCCACAAGGCCCAAACCAATGTGCACCCTCCGTGAGCTCAAACTAAATATTACGTCATTCCCCAGATCCTCCCCAGGTTGACACAATCAGGGGTCATTTCCTGCAGGAGGGCACAGGAGCGGAGCTCCAGCAGTAAAGAGCCCAGGGGGCGGGCACATGCAACAAGCCCCGCCCCCTGCTCCCAGCAGCTCCGGGCCACAAGGAGCATGAGGATCTGCACGTCTCCCCCCCCCCCCATAGCTAGCAACCCAAAACAGTCCAGTGGAGCCTGAGCAGTGGGTGTTGCCTTCTGACACAGTTCCAGTGATGTCAGGGGGTGGGTGTGACATATGTAAATAAGTTATGCGAATGAGTTATGCTAATGAGTTCCTGCACCTCTTTTTCTATGAAATGTCCCCTAGACACAATCAAATGTGAGTTCATGCTGGGAGCTTGTGCTGGGTCTGATTTGGTTTGGACCTCAGCATGTGAGCAGAAGGGGGCTTCAGCTCCTTCACACACACCATTTTCCACACCTGATACAGCCTTTGAAGTTACACCTGGGGGTGGGGGTGGGGAGAAAGACTGAAGCTCCTTCTCACATATTGCAGTCCCAATCTGAACTGAGCCTTTACACAAGTGGGAACTGAGCTCCTAGAACAGAACTCCAGGTGCATGTGTGATCTCATGGAAAGAGGAGGATGTGGGGAAAACAAAATATGTAGTTAGAATCCTAGAAGAAAAGTGTTTGCAGAACTCAAGTCTTCCCCCCTTCTGCTTTGCTGCAGTCTTTTCCAAACATGATTTGGTACAATCTTTTTGGAAAGACTGCAGTCAAAGCATCACCCTGTGGATGGGAAGGTGGGCATTTTTGCAGGCTGCATATTTCCTTTTATAACTTTATGACAAAAAGGGCTAGAGGCATTGAGAAATGAAAAATGGGGAGCGTCCATAGATGTCCTGTATTCTTCCTGCTTCCAAGTTTACCTCCACTTTGCTGTGATCCAAAAAGACTACAGTCAAAACACCTTTGGATACTGTGAAAAATGAAAAAAGGGGAACCAGGAGACCATGGTGATAGATAACACTGTAGCGATCTACGGGTTGTTTTTAAAAAAAGGCTTTCAATGCGAGGGAGTGATGGCACGTTCATGGGTGCTGTATTTAGACCAGCCATGACAGTCAGGAGGCGGCATATTTTTAAACAGACGCATACAGAGTTTAATAAAAGAGGTTCCTTCTCTGCACACAGTTAAAGCAAAAACTAATATAATAGAATTATCTGTGTGTGTGAGAGAGAGTGGGCACATCTCCTTCTAGTCCACAGTAACTTCTGGAGTGGATTAGCGTGCCCTTAATACAGGCTAGCCTAAACTACCAGACTGGATTGAAGAATGTAATTGCTAGTATTATTATGTGGTGTGATTTAGGCCCTTAAGTATTCAACTCACTCCTGCTCTAGGTTTCCTTCCTCTCACAAAGGACAACATACACTGTGCAAATGCATACAGAAAGACTCCTGGTGGCTGAGTTAAAACTTGGTTCTTTCCTTGTGAAGGGAGTGGATAATGTTCCATATTTCTGGCACCAGTTTATATCCCAGCTGGAGCTCATGAGCCAGCCTTCAGGTTACCTATTAAAATTAACTGCATAACCGTGTAGGAAACAATCAATGTCAAGAACAACGATTCACTCTTACTTGATTTATCATGCTTTCTGTCCAGAACAAAAAATATACACATCCCATTTTGACCAATTCAGTTTTCCATTAAAATGCAGCTCAAATGGGAAGAAGCATCTTTCCTAACTGTCCTAATCAATCCTATGGAAACTCAAGTGATTTGCCAAGAAGTATCCCAGTTTCTCAATTAATATTTTCTCCAGCTATTACCAGGACAATAATGTTCCTGAAAGCCACAGTATGATATCTTGTAGCAGAAGATGTACATTTAAAAAGAGGTTTATAGCTTTATGCTGTCTTTTTAATGTGACTGTAATATATGACATACAGTGGTGTATGGTATAGGTACAGCCAAGCTTTAGGATGTGAGCTAATTTGGCCAGAGTGCTGCTGAAGGAATCAAGCAAGGTAGATCCATGTGCAGAGGTAAGCTTTCATGTATGCAGCTGAGGGGGATGCAGAGGCACATTGTACAGCTCACCTGAGCACCAAATTGGATGGAAGTGTCTCTTGATGCAGATGGAAATGCATATCCCCAGCCCCAAAAGACAAATAAGTGAGTTCTAGATCAAACCAAGCCTGAACTCTCCCTAGAAGCTAAAATGACTGGAAAAAACAATAATGCTATGAAAAGTTGAAAGCAACAGGAAAAGAGGAAGACCCAACATGAAATGGATTGACTCAATCAAGGAAGCCATGACCTTCAGTATGCAAGACCTGAGGAAGGCTATCAACAATAGGACATTTTGGAGGCCATTCATTTATAGGGTCGGCATAAATTGGAAGAGACTTGGTGACACTTAACATACACACACACACACTCTACTTGTTGCAAAAGCTCATTCCTGCATGACTAGCGTTAGATCAGCATCAGCACAGGTTTCTTGGATGCCAAGGTGCCGATTTTACCCATAAGCTGCAGAGAGGCCACGACAAGCTCTGGTGATGATTCCTGTCATAACAACAGACTGAGGACTGTGATGTATTCTGAAAGAGTAATGATTGCACAAATCACACTGTGCCAATTGGTACTTCTTTCAGAATTCTCCTCGGGTTTAGCACTATAGTAAGCCAGCTGTGTGTATGCCGGGGGCGGGGGGGGGGGACAGCACCAATTAGATTTTGATAACCACAGTTTAGGAGTTACCAAAACTAAAAGAGATGTAATAATTTTTGAAAAGCTTTTTGGTCGATGTTGAACTTTATTTTGAACTCATACATTTTACTGTAGGAAAAATAGGGACATACAAAGCTGCTATATACTATAAGACTATTAGTCCATTTATCCCAGAATTGCCATACTTCAGTCAGAGGCCTTTCCTACCAAAAACCCTTTTCAGTTACAGGGATTAAATCCAGCACTGTATTTATGCAGAGCATGTGTATTCTACGGAGCACTGATCCTCCACAAATGCCATTCAAACCACTGTAAAATGTGTGACTGTTAAGGCTTGGCGGCTTGCATTCATTACAAAACCTCACAAAATTTAGATGAGTTTTTAACAGTGGGGGGAGGAAGAGCTTTTGATTGTGCTGAGAGCATGGATATGACTGACACAGTATAGGTGGTGGGCTGATTTAAAAGTGCCTAGTGAGCAAACAGGACTTATTTTGGGACTATTAAAATCCCTATGAAATTATGCAAAGAATCCAAGTGATAAAATTACTCAAATCATGCTACATAATGCAATGTGTTTTAAAATGCCACACAGGAAACCTGTATGCATGGCTACAAAAATGGATATGTGATTCATTGATTTTATTGAATATGTATGAGATGGCTGCTATTTTCCAACGTCTCCTTCTATGCAATTATAGAACTGTCTCCTGAAGCCCCTTTGTTGCTATTCAAATAGAAGCAGAAGTTTTGTACAGTAATATATTGTTTACACCACATGCACCGACTAATGTATTCTTTTTTCTTTTTTTTTACCCAGGAATTCCAGCATTCCTTGTAAACGTCAAGGGGCAGTGGTTGCTAAAAAACGAAAATACCCCACACAGTGAAACCTGCTGCAGTGCAAGGGGCCCACACAGAGCTGAGCCAGAAAGAGGACCTTCAACGTCATTGTTCACAAACATTCAAAATCCTTTACCTCGCATGTGTCCTGCCATTTGAAACAAGAAGTCCCAGCCAGGTCAACCAAACCCAACAGCATTCTTCCTTTGTTGTCTGCCCCCTATTGTATGAGTTAAAAGAAAACAAACAGACAAGGCACAAACCTATGTAAATTAAGATCTGAAGAAGTGAGCAGTGACTCACGAAAGCTCATACCCTGCCACACATTTTGTTACTCTTTAAGGTGCTACTGGACTCTTACTCTTTTCTACTGCGACAGACAGGGGTCATTTCGTAGAAAAAGAGGTGCAAGAGCTCATTAGCATAACTCATTAGCATAACTTATTTGCATATGCCACACCCCTTGGCATCACCGGAAGTGTGTCAGAAGGCTCCACTGGACTGTTTTGGATTGCTTGCTTTGGGGGGGGGGCATGCAGATCTGTCCTCGCAGAGAAGGGAGAGCTTGTACCTGAATAAAACTTGGTCTTAAAAGTGCCACTGGACTGTTTTGGGCCAGGGGGAGCTCTGCAACTTACCTGTCTGCTTCTTCCTCTGACTGAGAACTGTTGGGAGCAGGGGGTGGGGCTTGCACGTGTGGGTTCGGATCCCACCTTCGTCGCCAATTGTTAGATCGCGCTAACAAAGGATCAGAGAATGATTTCAGCTCAGTGATTCAGCTTTATTTGAAGTAGCAAGCAAACACTCAAAACACACTCCAAAACCAGAACAAGAAACAGTGGGAGCTAAGCTCCTTTTAAACATTACCGGGCTAATATAGCCAGGCCTATTTACAATTAACAACCAATGAGATTGATGAGTTAAAGACCAATAGGAGTCTTTCCCTCGCAGGGAATAGTACAGCTCTGATTGGTCGCTTGTTACAGAGCGACCAATAGGAAGTTTATTCAGAGGAGCCCTAGCTTGGCTCAAAGCTTAACATAGGAGTTCAATGAGGTGATTCATGTAATTGTTCCAATACATTACACCTGCCCCCTGGGCTCTTTACTGCCGGAGCTCCGCTCCTGTGCGCTCCTGCAGGAAATGACCCCTGGCTACAGACAAACATGGCTAGCCATCCAGATACAATATGTAAATCAAAGTTTACTTCAGTGACCCTGCCCTGTACACCCATACCATCAGAAGTAAGATGGGTAAACCCTGTTGTAGCACCAAAATTGTGGAATTCTTTCTCCACAGTGCTTGACTTAACATGACACATGGAACTTGCCTTATACTGAATCAGACCATTGGTCCACAAAGGCCAGTATTGTCTACTCAGACTGGCAGCCGCTCTCCAGAGTCTCAGGCTGAGGTCTCTCACATCACTTACTCCCTAGTCCTTTTAACTGGAGATGCTGGGGATTGAACCTGGGACCCCCTGCATGCAAAACAGAGCTCTTCCACTGAGCCACAGTCCTTCCCTGGTGCTGAGCCTCTTGAATTTTAGGCACTGGCAAAAACTTTCTTTCTTCTCTGTCTCCTACTAGTGTTATGCTGTGTTATCTTAAAAAAAACATTTTATTTTGGCTCATGCTTATCACTAGTCTTTGACCCATGTATTGCTTTCTGTTTATTTTCTGTGATGTCTGGATACTTTGGGAACTATGCTGATAAAGGGGGGGGGGGAGGCATAAATACCTTTATAAGTAAAAACAACAGTATGAAAAATATATACCCTGGTTGCCTTCCAAAATGTAGAGCAGCCAGTTACTGAGTGGAGCTGGACTGCCCAATTGCACCATAAAGGAATCCTAAGCAGATCTGCCTCCAGGTGATCCTTGGTATTTTGAGATGTTGCTTATGTATCAGGAACCAAGTGCTTAAATGAAAAAGGCCTTAAGGGCATTACTAAAATGAACAGCGGCTGAGGAATTCCAAACATCAGTCATTGCTTTGGCTGTTTTAGGAGTGTGACATAATCAGAATACCAATTGCCTGCAGGATCTCTTGTACTGATTGACCTCTTTCTATCTAAATCCTTTCTCAGCGGCACAAAGGACCCTGCATATCTTGAGCATACATTTAGACCACAGAAAACTGTACCCACCCACCCACAGTTCACCTTGATTATTTTACCTCCATGTGTTTCCCACCCTGCCAGGGCCTTTGGGAAGACAGCCAGTCCAATGGCCTTTCAAGAAAGCAAATCTTCACTTTAATCTTCTCCTCAGCTGAAGTAGCACAGTATCAGTCAACACAAAAAGGTGACATGCATGAGGCATACCTTTCTTGTTCTTAATGGTGGCAGGAGCAGCACACAGGAAAAACAACAGAACATATGGAAACTCCATGCTAATCTTTGAATCACCAGAGTCATTAACATTTCATTTCTGAACTACAATTTGTGCTCAAATAACAGCTGGGGGACCAGATGGGATTTGGGAAAGAGGGCAGGAATCTTCTCTCTGTTAACAGTTTTGTAGAAAAGGGAATTTTGGGAGATTGTGTGCATGCCCTGCCAACCCCTTCTTCTGCACAGCTGTGAAAGGTACAAAAGCTCTGCCCTCCAATGTAACACAAATTGTTGAACTGATGTCCAGGAGTAATTTTAAAAAGTGTGTCAGACTGAGCAGAAGAGAAATGCCATTCCTCCCCATTCCCATTATATTAATTTGCTAGTGAATTTTTTCCTGGCAAAGGGGTCAAGGATGCATTTTAATCAGAAATTCAGATAGATTCAGGTGGTTAGCCGTGTTGGTCTGAAGCAGCAAAACAAAGTTTGAGTCCAGTGGCACCTTTAAGACCAACAAAGTATTATGCAGTGATCTGAAGAAGTGTGCTTGCACATGAAAGCTTATACCTTGAGTTAAAAAAAAAAAAAAAGGTCTTAAAGGTGCCACTGGACTCACACTTTGTCCAAACAGAAATTCAGAGAATGGAACATCCACATCTTTGAATCTTTCTGCTGCACCTACTGAATTTCTGCTTGTTGTTACTTTTGTAAACCATCCTGATCCTGCAAGGAAAAAAAGGGCGACCGATACAAACATTTTAAATAGCTCCTATAGTAATTTAGCAGGTGGTTCTCTTTGCTGCACCCTGACCTGGATGGGCCAGGCTAACCCAATCTCGTTAGATCTTGGAAGCGAAGCAGTGTTGGCTCCTTGTTAGTACTTGGATGGGAGACCAGCAAGGAAGTCCAGGATTGCTATGCAGAGGCAGGCAATGGAAAACCACCTCTGAACATCTCTTGCCTTGAAAACCGTACGGGGTCACCATAAATTGGCTGTGACTTGATAGTACTTTCAACCATCATTCTTTGTTGCAAGGCCTCACTGGGAAAGGCTCTAGGTGTTGAATTTTTACCTGATAAAAAGGTAAAGGTAAAGGTTTCCCTTGCTCGAAAGCCAGTCGAATCCAACTATAGGGATGCGGTGGCTCATCTCTGTTTCCAAGCCGAAGAGCCAGCGCTGTCCAAAGACATTTCCGTGGTCATGTGGCCGGCATGACTAAACACCGAGGCACACGGAACGCTGTTACCTTCCCACCGAAGTGGTACCTATTTATGTACTTGCAATTTCTTGCTTTCGAACTGCTAGGTTGGCAGGAGCTGGGACCAGAGACGGGAGGTCACTCCGTCATGCAGCACTCGGGTCTCGAACTGCTGAACTACCGAGCTTCAGGTCTGCAGTTCAGCATCTTAACCACTTGAGCCACCGCAGCCCCCATTTAACCTGATATATAACCACAAAATACATGGGAGCCCTGCCAGCAGAAATTAGAAATCCTAGTGGAGTTAGCTCACTTGTTTTAGACAAATTTAATATTTATGCATTTTTAAATTTAATTTTTTTTAAAAAATGTACATATCATGATAATGAACACTCATGTCCTATTTATGCTCAGCTTACTTTTAGAACTAAGGCAGTGAACAGAATGCTTATTAATTTATGCACATTCATTCTTACAAAGTTTAAGAGATAAGGCAATAGCTACTTTTAATATTGTTCAGCATGAAAGCTTTTGGTGCGCACAAGTATCTTGAGTCATAAACAAAGGAAGATTCCTTCTTCCTCAGGACGAAGATCTTGTCTTCCAAATACCGAGAAAGAGAGAGACTGTGATTCACCATTATGAACTCTTTTATTGATTGTGGCTTGTATGGATTTATTATAATTAAGCTTGCTTAAGGGATTGTCAAGGGAAACATTTCAAAATCCCTCACAGAAGTTACAACTTCTTCTGAAGCAAGAAAAAAACAACAAAAAATCCTCTAAAATGACAGAATGCTGAATATATATATATATATATTTGTTTTAAACCAATGGGAAATTATCTGAAAGCACCAGGGGTCATTTAGTAGAAAAAGAGCTAGGGGAACTCATTAGCATAACTCATTAGCATATGCCACACCCCCTGACATCATCAGAAGTGTGTCATAAGGCCACACCTCCTGACATCACCGGAAATGTGTCATAAGGCCACACACCCCGCCCCCAACTGGAAACTCTGCGGCGAAAGAGCAAATTATTTTCACAATTGATGGACGTGTAAACACATACAGAAATTTTGGAAACAGATTGCTAAACAGATTGAAAAGCTGACAAGTTATAACATATACCTTTGATCCCTGAATTAATGCTGCTCCATCTCTGGCCTTCAGATCGTCCTCCTGCAAATAGAATAAAACTACTTAACATTTTATTAACAACAGCCAAAATAACAATTGCAAAAAACTGGAAAAACAAAAACCCTCCCACAGTAAATCAAGTCTGTGAATCCACTACCAGTGGTAAAAGTCCATCAAGGCTGTGAGGAGATCTGCCCCAGAATGCTGCAGGAGGGAGAGTGACTTCCTGGGCGGGGAGGGCCGTTTGATATAGTGGAGCTTTTGGGCGGGAAGCAGTCTATGGGAATTGAGGTCGGTCTGTCTGAAGTCTGGAGCCAGTCAGGCTGTCGGCTGGAGTCTGCAGGAGGCAGAGGCCATGTTGGGAGTTGTGCTAATCTAACTTCCTCCAGTGAGAGCAAGTCATGTGCCTGCCCTGCAGACCATCTAGACAGGGTATGTGTAGTGAAGGGAGAGATGGAGCGATTTATTATTCACCTTTATTTTGATTCTTCAGTTCACTGTTAATATGCCTGTATATAGTTGAGTGGTTTCAAAATAAATCCTTTTATTGTTGACATTGAGAAGTCCCTCTGTACTGCATAGTTTCCCCAGCTGCTTGGACACGCTAGGAGTGGGTTGGGGATTCTCTGAGGAGGAGAACAAGGGCAAAACGGTCAGTTGCCAACTCTCCAGGGGAGCCCCTAAGATTACCAGGGAGCCCCGAGGTGGGTTCCTAGCGACATCAGAGGGAGGTTAGGAGGCTGTCCTGCCTAACCAGAGCCCAAGACAGGGACAGTGGTGGCAGCAATACCCGGAGGCAGCGGTGAAAAACTGCCCCTTCAGGTGCCAGGGCAGGCAAAGGAGGGGTGGGCAGAGCGGGGTCAGCCAGCTGACGCAGGCCCATTCCGCCACAGGTGCTATTCCAATGGCTGAAAAATATGGATGGAAATATATCTATTTACTTCATTTATACCCCACCTTTGTCCCCAATGGAGACCCAAAGCAGCTTATGTTGTTCTCCTCTTCCTGTGAGGCAGAGAGCGTGTGACTGGGCCAAGGTCATCCAGAAGCATCCATGACTAATTCGGGATTCAAAGCTGGGCTAAACATGTTTAACTTTGCTGTTTGAAATAAAATGTGTTCATTGTGTGCAGAGCCAATACAGTCCTGTGCATAACATCTTCCATTTGAATATGGGACCCCTGCATTCATTCATTCTATTACATTTTTGTGTCATCTGCAGCATGTTGACAGTGAGGATGACTTAAAACTAAGTTGATTGTTACAATTCTATCATTCATTCCTTGGATCTATTTTTTAAAAAAATCTTCTTTTGGTTTACATATTTGTATCCTGAACAGATGGCCACTCCAAAGCTTTTTCCCCGTTAGTGCTCTTTATTAGATCCTTCTCACAAAGAATCCATACATGCAATGAACTTGTCAGAGCTGATATGACTCACTTTTGGTAATTTTGATAATGCAGACTATGATCTCAAAGGAAAAATTGTAAATCAATGCACTGCTGGGTGGGAAGACAGTTTGTGCATACAGAAGAGAAGAACATCATCAGTGAATGAAAAGCTATGAATTATCTGACAAGAGAAATATAAATAAAATGAATATGGAAGTCTGCAAGAGAATGCTATAAAGGGAATTACAGATCTGTCTAGGCACTCTTGAAGTCCTTTCTGCTCTAGAGCATCTGTGGATGAAAAAAATATAAACATTCCTTCTAAATTTACAGTATTTGAACAGAGCATAAAGGAATCTAAGGACTGGAGTCTAAATGTATGAAAACAGATTGCCTCATCCATAACTCCCCACATCTCTAGGAAACTGGAAAGGGCACGGCAGGATCTGGAAAACAGTATTTTCTTATTTTCTCCATGCTCCAGCAGTGGAGGCACCACAGCTGAACTGGCTGCCCAGATTGTTTGAGAATGAACTCATTGAGGGTTGAGAAGTTAGCATTTGGGAGTGATTCAAATATTACATGTTCTTTCTGAAGTAGTCCTGTTGACTACGTTAGTAGAATCTTTGTGTAGAAAGAGAAAAATCTAACAGCTCTGGCTCACAAAATGTCCACTAATAAGCCTTCTTGTTTCCCCTTTGATCTAAAGTGAATGGGAGTCAAAAAAGTCCACTGACTTCACAAGAATGCACAGTTGCTGCATTTACTTATTTATTTATATCCTGCACTCTCAGTTTATTGATTCACAAAGTTGTTAGCAGCATTCATAAAACAATATCTTACAAGTACAACTCAGAACATTAAATAACCAGTCAGCAAATTAAAACACATCTGAAAGCCAATTAGCAGCATTATCTAGAACTAGTTAAAAAACCAACAGCAGCATAAGCCAGTAAAATTTAGAATGCTGAGAATAAAAACTGACAACGTTGATAAACTATAACAGGTCTGTGTAGCATGGTGTAGTGGTCACAGTGTCAGACTAGGAGCTGGGAGACCTGGGTTCAAATTCTCCACTCTGCCATGGAAATCTGCTATGTGACCTTGGGCCACCAGTCACACACTGTCAGCCTAACCTACCTCATAGGGGTGTTGTGAGGATAAAATGGAGAGAAGAATAATGGGAGGAATGCAGGGGAAGATGAAATAAAGTGGATGAAACTCCAAGAAATAACTTTTAAAAAAAGTAGCATGCACTGCTGTGTAATGTATTGAAATTAAGTATTTTTGAGCCACAGGCAAAAAAATTTTAAAAATAATTTTTATTAGTTTTTTCTCAAAAGTAACAGTCAGTAGTATTAAACTTACAGAACAGCATAAACAGCGTACATAGTTTGCAAACCAATATAGTACTAGTAGTTTTACTTTGTTGTCAACAAGCTCAATGTAGTACCTACGGTATAACCCTTGTGTTTATTTAAATATAAAAATGAGCTGATGCAAAGAAGTAATAACTTGTGTCCCATTAAATTATATCAAAATAATGTCACAACTAGGCATTGCAGTATGGTCAAAGAAGTAAAGTTTAGTAGTCTAGTAATTTTAAGTATAAAGAGTTTTGAGGTTGAGAATCCGAAGCTGAGATATATTCTATGAATGGGGTCCATTTCTCCTTAAAATTGGATGATTTAGGATTGATGTCTGATTGAAGTAAACGGTCAGTGATTTTTTCTAATATAAGGTGATCCCAAACTTTGTTTAGCCAGTTGGTACGTGTTGGAGCCTTGTCTGATTTCCATTTAGAGGCTATCGATGTTTTAGCAGCCACTATGAGGCTAGTGATCAAATTGCGACATTGGTATGTTTTTTGATTTCCAGATGCCCAAAAAGATTAGAGTTGGGTCGAATGGTACTTCTTGACCTGTGATTAGTTTTATTTCATTTAGAAAGTCTTGCCAGAAAGCTCTGATATTTCTACACTGCCACCAACAGTGGGCAAATTTATTTTGAAGCAGTTCAATATAGTTTCCCTTCTAGACAGGATATATGCCAGAAGTCCCTGGTTCAATCCCTGGCATTTACAGGAAAACGATGAGGAGACATGAAAGGCCTTCACCTGAGACTTTGAAGAGCTGCTGTCAGTCAGAGTAGACAGTACTGATATTGACAGACCAAAGGTCTGGCTGGATATAAGGGAGCTCCACGTGGCTTTAGTGTCTTATCTACTGATGTCCTGAAAAGATTCACAGATGTGCAAATTTAGGCAAAGACCACAGAAATTAAGCACAGAGGCAAGGCAAACCAAAAGTGACCAACAGCCCAACTGTGTGTAAATGACCCAGAAGTAAATCCCACTGAGTTCAGAGAAGTCTACCTCCCTGCCAAGATTTACATGTGCGCCTGCTAGACTACCGCCTCAACTCTGCGTGTGTATGTTTGTTACCATGCCGCCCTCTGACCTCATTTCTTTTCACAGAGATCACCTCGACCCCGCCCACCGCAATCCTTTCGCCCAGCCTATCGCATAAGCCCCGCCCACAGTCCCCAAACGTCGGCGTTTGAAAAATCGGGCGAGCTCATCCGAAGGCGCAGACAGGAGGGGAAGAAGGAGAGGAAGAGGTGAACTTTCAGCCAGTATTTACTGCTTGGCTTCCAGTGCCGACTCTAAATGAGGATTATTAACGAAACGGGGTGAGGCTTGGGGAGCCAGTGTCAGGGAGTGGGTTAAAACTTTTTTTGTCACTGAGCCTTTCTTTTCTTTGTCCCCCCCCCCTCCTTTCGCTGGCCGCAGTGGACTGCGCGCGGCGAGTACGTCACCCATTGTTTACAAACCAACCGCAGCACCAACAACAGTGGTTGAGGAGCGAGTGCGCCAGAGAGGCAGCAGCAGGGAGGCTTCGTTGGCAGCGACGGACGCCGGCGCCGCAGAAGCGGGAGGAGCTGCGTGTGCCAAGCCGGAGTGGAAAGAGGGGAGACCGAAGCGGCTGCGATGCCCTGCCGGCGGACAGGCGGGGAGCGCTTCCTGCTCCTAGAGCGCGCCGTGTCTTTACAGAGCAGCCCCGTCGGGGGAAGCACTGGCTCCAAGGAGGTGGACGCGCTGGTCGCCAAGCTGGGCGAGGTGCTGCAATTGAGCGCCCAGCACCGGACTCCGCCTCCCCGGCTCCCCAAGCACCACGGCCGGGACCGAGCGGCCCCTTACTCGGCTCCTACGGGGCTTGGCTTCTTAGCCTCGCTGCACCGACAGCCGCCTCATCAGCGCCCTCCGCCGCCGTTGCTGCTCTTGCCGCCGCCGCCGCTCCCGTCGTCGTCCACGGACAAGAAAGGCAGCCCTCGGGTCGCCAAGCAGCTGTGTGGCCGAGGCTGGTTGAGGAGCGCCGCCCGGGCTGGAGGGAAGAAGCCGCGGCGGCATCCTCTGCTACCCGCGGGTGACGACGACGAAGAGGACCCGCACCGGCTCCTGCAGCAGCTCATCCTCTCCGGCAACCTCATCAAGGAAGCCGTCCGACGTTTGCAGCTGGCGGCCTCGACGGCGGCGGGGGAGACTTCCACCACGGGCTCGCCGAGCTCTGCCTCGTCCGCGGGGAGCTGCCACAGCAGTAGCGGCGAAGGGGACTCTGCCGTACCACCGGCGACCAGCGCAGCATTCCCCGTCTCCTCTTTGCAGCCTCTGCCCTAGCCCCTGCGGAGATGCATCCACCCCACCCCAGATCATCCCCCCCCTGCCCCCCGCCGAGCCATGGGGGAGCCCGTGGAAGAGAGTCTGCATTCCCCCCCCACACACACACACACATACGACGGACGAGGCGTGACTGCAAATCGCCAGCGACCGATTATCAAGGCAGCGCCGTATACTTGAAGCAGACTCTGCTAGGAAGTAGTTCTTTGTCGCTTGTCCTCACGGAGGGAGCCACGGGCTGGGCTGCCGGGCTCTCTCCCTCTGTTAAGCAACCGTGGTGCTACATCCACAGCCCTGGACGGCAGCCTTCCAGTGTCTCCTCCGAATCTGCCTCCTGCACCAGGATCTGCACTTGTCTGGACATCTTAATGCGTTGTCGTCGTCCCCCCCCCCCCAACATGTAGGGAGGCTGGGAAGCACAAGAAGGGACCATCCCGCGTGGCATTGTCTTGTGTAAAATTGTTGTCACCTGCACAGCTGTGTGTTACCGAGGGGGTGGGGTGGGGGAGAGAAGCCAAAAGGCATCTAATGTGTTGGGGTTGAATCGGAAGGGAGGGGGAGATGTGTACACTATTGAAGGCAAATAGCAAAAGGTTTGAAGAGTTGCATTTCTCTTGCCAAGGTCACCCTTTACCTCGACCGTCCAGGCTGTGTTTATTCTTGCTGTACTCCCTGGTTGGTTGGAGAGCGTAATCCTATCCCAGTTTGTTTTGACTGGGCTGTGTACGAACCCTGTGTTTTGTAACTCCTGGGAGTCTCCTGAGGACTTGCACGCTGCCAGATCCAAATTGTTGTTGTGCTCTCCCCCCCCCCCACTTCTTTCCAAGAGCTCCTCCTCTTTATATAAGCAGGATTCTCAGAAACGGGGTCGTGTTACAGCAGCCTTTCTAAGAAATCTCCCCACCCCACCCCCTCGGCTTGCTCTGCTTTGCCAGCCGTGGCTAGCTCCCTGGGGCTCTCTCCCAGCCAAAGGGTATCAGGTTTTTCTCTGTATCCCCCTCTCTGATTCCCACACTGCCAGCCATTTCCCTTGTGGGCCAATCCCTCTTACACAGAAGAAAATCTGCCTGTGTCTTTGATGGTCTTACGAGATCATTTGCAATAAGTCCGAATTACTCTCCTGAGACTTTCCCTTTCATTCTTACACAGACCTTTTGTTTTTAACGGCTGTCTAAAAACAGCTTAAAATGTGAATATCGAAACTGGAAAGCAGCTGATTTAACAGAAATGTAGTGGCAATGAAGAGGCACATTGTTCACAGAAGGTAGCTAAAATAAGCTTTTTTATTAAAAAGCAAACACACGCAGAGAACTCAATGGCTCAGTCAGCAGAAGCAGCTGTTGATAAAATAATACACTTCGTAACGGAGTGTTCAAGTGTTTGTTCCTGGTTTTCAGGGTTTGTCTTTAAATATGTCTGTATTGAATAAATGTGGTAGACTTTTTATATAAAAAAGAACTGGGTTGTCTCTTTTCTTGATGTTGGAACGAGATCTGTTCGTACACACTGAAGAACGTTTTTCCTTCCCACTTCGGTGAAAGTGCATTATTTGCAGAGAAAATGAATCTGCATAGTTTGATGCAGAGGAAGCAGCTTACGTATGCTTTAGATTGCAACTCAAGTCTCTTTGTTTGGCAGCAGCATTTTTCAGTGCACAGGGCCCCTCTTGTCCCTATTGATGTAATGCTGCTGTTGGAATTTGCAACTTTATCATTTATTTGAAAGCATCAAAATCAAGAATACTACATGGCAGGGTATGCACATGGGACCGAAGCCCCCCTCCTTACCGTATAGGCTTTAATGAGAAGGAATGGATGACAGTCTCCTCGCAGCAATTTGATTAATGTCGCAAGACAATGATGTTGGATGTGATCCAGATCTGCTCACATCAGTGGGAACCTGCTTGTTGATCTCTGTGGGATGAGAACTGGCACTTTCTTTCCCACCGTGCCAATTAAATATCTTCATAACACTTGGAAATTTAACTTGGCTAACTGGGCAGTTAACTGCACTGAAACATAACTGACACTCTACTTGCTCCTCTGTTCCAATTTCAACCAAAGCCTGCCTCTAGTACTGATTATGTCAAAAAAGAAAATGGCAGGTGGTTAAACGGGTGCACAAATGCTAAGGAAACATGTTAGAGTTACCTTTACCCACTGGTCGAATGCTTGGTAATACCGTACGGATCGGCTGCATTGCTATTAAATAATAGTTTAAAAGAAAATGGAAGACACATACTGGTTTGTTGAAACTAGCATTGCACACATAACTACTTTACAAATGCTCTAAAACCATGCTATCCCTCACAACTATAGGCCTTTCCTGAGTGAAACTGTTTGGGCCTTACCTAGCAAGTGAGCTGTTTTTGTGCAAAAATAGTACAAAAATAGTAATATGGAATGTTTTCAGTTGTTAAATTACAAGTAAGGTGTGCAGATGTTTGGTGGGATTCATGCCCTAATCTTATGATACAAGCAAGTGCCAATGCTGAATAGAGATGAAAGGGTTGAGGGAAATTGCCTGGCCTTTATCACTGTAATTCTGTTAACTTTTTAATTTGGTACCGTGACAATATTTTACACAAAGTATAAAATTACTCTCTGTTTAGAATTATTTTATTTACGCTTTACGAAATTGTAAAAGAGCATATAAGTCAAGCTGTAAGAACAATGCATTTTAAAGATAAATGCATCTATACACTTTTTTTGCTTTTTGTTTATAGAATTTTTCTTGATCCTTTTTAATTAAAAGACCCCCACAGATAAATATTTTTTGAACTGTAGGTGTTAAATGGAAAGCTACCACCTGAAGCTGCCTGAGGGCTTCGGCTAATACACATTTTATGTCACAGTACTGAAATGAGTCAACAAAAGATTTATGTTAAAGCACTGGGACAGTTACTATTACATGGGAGTGAAGAATTAATTGAAACTGAGCATCTGCTTCAGCATGTCTGGGTCGTTATTAGTGTGGAAATACAATTTATCAGGAAATACCATGATGTGATAAAGGAACTCAGGCACAGATTTGGGGCCAAATTCAACATAACAGTGGCAGATTGCTGAGTTTAAATATAGATGTGCCCTGATCACACATAAAGTGTGTGTTAGAGGCTCAACTTTAAGAGAGAATAGGGAGGTGGTGCAGAACCATTCCGTTCCCAGCACTTTGCCTCTCTGCATTCACTCTTGAGTTTTCCACCCATACACCACAGCTTGGCTGTGGGGAGGTAAGTATTTATTTATTTAAATTTCTAGCCCACCCTTTCCTGCACTGCAGGACTCAGGGGGCAGGTTACAATAGTAGGTATATATAATAGATTTAAAACAAAACAATACACAATAGTAAAACTCATACATCATTGGCTAATACAACTCGTAAGATGGCAATAAGATACAAGTTGGCAGGTGCTCCCAAAGAACTTTCAGGATGGGTGGGTGCCCATAGATGAAAACCAGATACTGGGCAAGTGGCAGAAAAGCAGCAACAATAGCAGTGAATAAATAGCGCAAGGCTGGGTAGGGGAGGCCAATGTAGCTAGATCTCCACCGCCTCAGTCATAGGCCTGGCAGAACATCTGTTTTACAGGCCCTGTGGAATTGCACCAAGTAACAGGATTTGTGCAAATAAGGGGTAGGAAGAAGGGCTCTACAATCTACACCTGCACACACCCCTTTGCTGTGAAGTGGGCAGCTGTGTGTTTGTTTGACCTGCTTTTCTTCCCAAATTGTTTATACCCTGCTTTTCTTCCCGAAGGGAGGCCAAGTGGCTTTCAAAGTCATGCTGTCCTACATGTTGTTCTTACAATATGTACACTTCATAAGGGAATGTTCAAGTGTTTGTCTTCTGTGGGGGAGTTAGGCTAAGGGAATCATCCAGCAAGCTTCCCTGGCAGAACTGGGATCTGACCCTAGGCCTCGCAGATTCTCGCCCAACACCCTAACCAGTGTAGAAGAGAAGAAGAGATTGGATTTATACCCTGCGCTTCACTACCCAATGGAGTCTCAGAGCAGTTTACAATCTCCTTCCCCTCCCCACAACAGACCCCCTGTGAGGTAGGTGGGGCTGAGAGAGCTCTTTTGAGAACTCATGAGAGAACAGCTCTGAAAGAACTTGTGACTGACCCAAGGTCACACCAGCAGCTGCATGTGGAGGAGTGGGGAATCAAACGTGGTTCTCCCAAATTAGAGTCCATGTTCCTAACCACTACACCAAACTGGCTCTGTAGCACACTGCCTCTTAGATACAGCACAGTTATGTCTGTTTTGGTCCTGAGATAATTTGCTTTGCCTTTACTATGTCTAATACAGACCTCTGAACTCATCCCACTAAATAATCATGCATTCTTTACATATGTTTTAGGAAGGCTGATCTTAAAACAGAATTTCATAACTGCTTACCCAAGAGACATCTTTGATTCACAGCTGGTCTTTGGGAGTAAGGGTGAAACAAAGCTGTTAATGAAACAGAATATCTATTGAATAACCAATCTAAAAGCAATGTTTCAAAATGTTTTGTACTCTGCGTAACAACATGCATGTAAAAGTCATTCAGGGGATTAGTGTTCAAGCCAAGAATGGCAAAGGTAAAACAAATAAGAAAGGGTAGCAATTCAGTGTTTAGATTTTCAGCAGAATTCACTCATTTGCTTTTCACAGTAGGCCCCTCGGCATGTTTTAATAGATCACCATACACGTCTTATGGAAACATTTGTTGATAAGGGAGCAGGCAAGCATTTAAGAAGCCTTGTCAGACATGGTGGAGATGTGAGTAATATGCAAATATTTTAGCTCCTTTAGCTAGCTACAAAAGAAGGCTTTAAAAATTAGCCCATTGTATATCTTAAAGGACAAAAAATATCATTTGTAAACAGTTCAGTTCTACCTTTTCATTATGCATTGTGGAACTTTAAAATCTTGCCTACTGTTACTTTTTAACTGAAACCCTATATTTGTATTACCCTATTCATCTTTTCTAGTGCTAACAGCAACAGCTTCAGTTGGGAGAGCCAGAAACGCCTTACTGGATCTAACCAATAGTTTACCTAGTGTAGCTTTCTGTTTCTGTGGTTAGCCAGTTTCTGGGAAATCCAGGAACAGCTCAAAAGAACATAAATCAGCATGGTATAGTGGTTAAAGTGCCAAGAGGAGAGCAGTGTTGGAGCCCCATTAGGAAGAAAACTGGAGTATGAATAAATACACCCCCTTTAAAAACAGACTCCTAACACAAAAGCAGTAACAGAAGAAGAGGTTTTGTTTGAATTGTTCATTTATTATTTTTTTAAAATAAAAAACAGTTTCTCAACTTCAGATGCCTTACATTTGCCCAAATGGGCTGCTTAGCCAGTCATTAGCAGAGCCAGTTTGGTGTAGTGGTTAAGTGTGTGGACTCTAATCTGGGTTTGATTCCCCACTCCTTCACTTGCAGCTGCTGGATGACCTTGGCAAATCATAGTTCTGTCAGAGTTGTTCTCTCAAGAGCTCTCTCAGCCCCACCTACCTCACAGGGTGTCTGTTGCAGGGAGGGGAGGGGAGGGGAAGGGAAAGGAGTTTGTAAGCCACTCTAAGACTCTGAGTGAAGGGTGGGGTATAAATTCAGTATCCTCTTCCTCCTCTAAATTAAACACAGAGAGTTACTGTGTTTTCCTGATTTCTAGAAAGCTTCTAAAACAGACTTGACAAATTCCAGAGAGGTAGCCATTTTAGTCTGCTGTAGCCAAAATAACAAAAAGTCTAAGTAATTCATTGTGACATAAACTTTTGTGAACTGGAGCCCACTTGGTCAGATGCATAAGTGTTTACATTCTCTCTCTGTGTGTGAATTCTACAAACACTCAGGGGCAGAGGAGCCCAGCAGGCCCAATATGCACAAACATAAGTGTGTTACCTTACATCAAAGAGGACCTATGAAGAAAACCAGATCCAGTTAAAAGAGTGGGCGTGGACCGTTCCCAACTGCTCATGAATTAGCAAAGCAGAATGCATCTGAATAGTGTACATAAACTTCTAAAAATGGATGGTTACTTCCTTGACTGAGTTAGCTCTTTCCAGTCCCCACTGAGTCCAAATTTGATATTATCAAAGATGTGCATGCATTCCAACTCAGCAGCATTCGGCTGGAATCCTTCAAAACAGCCTTGTTTCATTGTAGCAACAGATTCTAAAGTCCTCCCCACCACCACCCAAACAATTTAAATTCTTCGGTAGAATTAATCATGGGGGGATTCTTTGTTTAGAGAGACAAAAAAAAAGAGAGAAATGTCTCCCCACCACAATAAAAAACAAGAAAGGAAACAAGCATTCTACAACGATGCCAACGCCAGGTCATACTTATTGACATATTTATTGTTATCTTATAAAAACTCCATTAAAGAGGCACAGTATGATCAGGATTGTCAACTGTTCCCTGTACCATCACCAGAAATGTAAATTGTGCTGCTTAGCTTGAATGACATTATAGAACAATGTTTTCTGCAGAGGAAAGATCTCCATAAATCGTAACAGGCTGCAATTAGTAGGGGTCAGAAGCGGCTATCAATGTGTCATTAATTGAGGCTGTTTACTCTTGAATCCTTCTTTTTATGAACAAAGGGTCATAGGCCTCCATCATCACACTAACTGCTTTTGCTTTTATTACTGCTCCATGCTTTTGATACCGTCTACATTGAGTTTAATAGACAGATTGTGTATATATTGAGATACATTCAATATGTATGGTAGGGATGAGCAGTTTGGCCATAACATTACCAGAGCTGGCAAAGAATGGCAGAAGTATAGCTGTGATTAGCTCCCCTGATGAAAACGGCTGCTTTGGAGGGATGGTCTCTATGGTGTTATAATTTGCTAAGGCCCCGCCCCTTCCCAAATCCAGCCCTCCCCAAGCTCTGCTCCCAAATCTCTAGGAATTTCCCATCTCCTGGAACTGGCACCCTTATGTTGAATTGCTTAGCCCAAGTAAAATTCCACCACCCATTAACCTGCTTCTCTTGATATGCATTTTGGAGTTATTTTTAAGATGATTTTGATTGGTTAAGTCTAAACACTTAGACCAACTGTGTGTCTTGGCTACACACGCCCAGTCTGAGCAAGAGATGTGTGTGAGTGCCACGCAGGACAGAGGGGCAGGTCAGTGGAAAGGCTCCCCCCCCCCTGCATGCCTGCTATTGCTGTTGCTGAGGGGAAGAAATGAAGCCCTCAGGCTGGACTACACTTTAATCATTTGGCCTCACCGCCTGAAAAGAAAGAAGGGAAGGAGTGGGAGAACATAAACCAAGGGTCTTTCTCTGTCCCTCTCTCCCTCAGAACAATTTCAGATCTAGAGGACTGGTGGTGACCCTTCATTGTCCCTTTACCTGGGACTCATCGACTCTGCCTGTAATTTTTTGTCATTGTTGTTGTTGTTGTTCAGTCGCACAGTCGAGTCCGACTCTTCGCGACCCCCATGGACCAGATCACGCCAGGCCCTCCTGTCTTCCGCTGTCCTCTGAAGTTTGCTCAGTTTCATGTTCGTTGCATCGATGACACTGTCCAACCATCTCATCCTTTGCTGTCCCCGTCTTCTTTGACCTTCAATCTTTCCCAGCATCAGGGTCTTCTCCAGTGAGTGCTCCCTTCTCATTTGGTGGCCAAAGTATTTGAGCTTCAGTTTCATTATCTGGCCTTCCAGGGAACAGTCAGGGTTGATTTCTTTGAGGATTGACTGATTTGTTCTTCTTGCAGTCCAAGGGACTCGTGAGAGCAAGAGCCCTGTCCTAAAAATGGACATTGCAACCTCTGTCAAGAGGGATGTCAAGAAGGGACAATTCAGACACATTCAGGCATTGCTGCTCTCTCCCGACCTGCCTGTTAGATCCCACCCCTGCGTCATTATATAGTAGCCCTGTTTACAAGTTACAGTGAACACATGGACAATCTGTGTAGAGCATACACTCAATTTTTCTTTATAGATGCATTGCATGGCTCTCATTTTACATTCAATGCACATACAGCTCACTGTGAGATTTAAACCCAACATTTATACTGGTATTTCTGTAAAGTGAACACAAATTGGCTCTTATTATAAACATATGTTATGTATGTACTTGCAGGGTGTACATATAGTCACTATAACATTTAAACAGGGATAGTGGCATACACTTTTCTGGCTAATAGATCATACACAAAATGGTTTGCACTCTTTATTACATTTAATACAACTCTACCGTTCTTGTGTTTACAAAAAGCATTTGAGGCAAGGGTGCTCAATAATTAGTCATTTAACAACTGAAAGGGGACTGTTCTATCTTGGCAACTTGCACTACAGGGTTACAGATCACGTGGGCTCAGTTCGATCATAACATAGTTACGTATTGTATCCACATTCACAATAATTTATAAAAGATAAACTTTTTTCCCAGTTGGTTGTCTTGCAGCACAAGTAGTAGTGACAAAATAAAATAATAATACAGTTTGATATAATGCATTTGTGCCAGGAGTCCTTTTGGCAAGTCCTTTAACACAGGCCATGGCTATTCGATCCTTTTGCAAAAGGGTACCTGATGAAAGCATCAGAAGGAAGAGAGACAGACAGACAGATGCTTAAATATTCAGACGGCTACCTCTGTTGCAAAATGGTGGTTACAAATGCACGCCTGAAAACAGGAACATTCTCTTCAAACCAATAAACTTAAGCTGAATGGTGGCCAATGTCCATGGTCCAGATCTCTTATATTTGTTTGGATTTTTACTAGTTTATATGAAAGGAACAGTGGAGGGAGAAAGTGGGAAGCACTTTAATGCTTGGTGGAGCATTCAGAGGTGTAGGCATCATCCATGGACGAGAAGCCAAGGGTATTGTGCTGCTTTAAAGGCCTGAACATTTGTAAGGGTGTATAAAACTTATCTTCAAAAAAATGCATTGTGAGTCAGATTACTGTTATTTCACTGCAGTTATTTTTGGAGGGTGCAGTGGTGGGTGGACCCTTCTACTTAAAGCTTTAAGGAACCATTATTTTAGGCTGAACGCATGTTGGAGAGCACCTGATGTTGCCAACTTTTTAAAAACTTCTGTAAAAACACACACACATGCAGAGCATCCTGAAATTCAGGCACTGAAAGTGAAGGTTTACCTGTCTTGGATACTGGGATGGGGAAGATGCATGTCAGTCACTGCAGCAAGGACAGTAAACAAACAAATATCACTCATAGATTGCACCAGGACATATGTTCAAGGGATAAAACCATGTTACAAGGGTTTACTGGAGGGAGGGATGGTTCTTCAGTTAATCAAATGCAAGGGTGTGACCTGGGCTAGGTATAATTATGCATAGAAGTTTAGCAACTGATTAGATAAAGCCCACACAGGCAACTGTTTTGAATGCAAGGCTCTTGAGAACATTTATCATCGTCAGGTAAACATGGGCATCGTATGATGAGGCCTTGCTAATTTCTACAGGCAGTGGCACCTGGGTTTAGTCTTTTCTGGATTCTCTCTCCCCTCCCCTCTCATGAATGTTTTTTCTAAAAGGTAAGGATGAGAGTTGTATTTAAGCATGTGTTTACTTCTCTCCGAAATTATTTACTGCTGTAGAAAGAGCGTTGCCTTCAGTTTCTATTGCATTATCCATTTCAAGTAGAAAGGGTAAAATGGGAATCAGTTCTAATTCCTAATTTTCCACACCCTCTGCACATGCATTGTTAATATGGAGTGAAAGAGAACGGAGGCTTGCAAAGTGATCGTACCAGCCTCCGTTCCACACGTGTAGATTTAATATAGATTTAGCATTTTCTGTGGCATCCAGTAGTGGCTGGTGCCCCCAAAAGGTGCCTTCTCACCTTGCTAAGCCACTCCTACCACACCATTCAAAGCTGCTTCTGTCTGCTGCACCCAATCTCTGCCCATGTGAACATGACATGATAGCTAATCGGAGCCTCCACATTCAGTGACAGTGCAGTGGTCACTGTTAGAGACAAGAGACTGGATTCTACAGAGGCAAATGATTTGGCCAGGACTGCAAACAAGGGTGGCATCTGAGTCCCAAAACATTTAACTTCCAAGGTCAATTTGTCTTCACTTCACGGCTTAAGCATTTAAGTCCCATTCGGACCATACCTAAATACATTTCTCCTATGTTAATTTCTCCCCTGCCTCCCAGAGAAGACATTGAGATTCTCTCTTCCCTCTTGCTAACCAGTGCAGCTCCTTCCTCTCTTTTTCCTGTTTCCAGCTTAAAGAGGAAGGACTGCAGCAAGGGTGTGGCCAATCAGCAGCCACCCAGCGCCCTAATAGCCAACCTGTCTCCATCATCACCTCCTGCAGTTCCGTTGTCCCTGTGCAGCTCTGGGAGCAGGAAGTGCATTGGTGCCAGTTTTGGAGCTTCAGTTCCTGACTGCCATCATGAAAATTTACATTGATGCATGTTTATTTTACTGTGGGGGGCAGGCTGCCCTTAAGATGATAATTTGGCACACTATGCATTCAGTTAAAGAAAGTGCCAGTGGTGGTATCCTTATTGCAACAGTAATGTGTGCCCCATATATTAGGCCCAGACTAAACAGAGAACGGCGGAAGACAGGAAGGCCTGGCGTGATCTGGTCCATGGGGTCGCGAAGAGTCAGACTCGACTGTGCGACTGAACAACAACAAAACATTTTATTTATTTATTTATTTGCATTTATATCCCACACATCCCGCAAGCGGGCTCAGGGCGGGCAACATCATTATAATAAATACCATTTCAGCTTAAAACACGCTAAAACATTCTAACAATTTCTTATTAGAAATCCTCACATGGTACCATTGGGGACTGGCCCCAGGACCAGGATGCCAACTGTGAATTCCCCATGGGAACTAGTTCCTAAAATGCCCCAGGGGCTCAATGTGCAGGAAATTGTGTGCAGGTGGGGGAGGGGCTCCAGTCTCCCACCCCCATGCCATTTCCCTGACCCAAAATAGCCCCAGGGGAGTTATTTGCCCCATTAGTGGATCTGCACGTGCCAACATTCAGTGCGTGTGCAGATCCCTAATGAGACAAATAACACCCTCTGGACCATTACAGGTCAGGAAAATGACACAGGGGAATGCTGGAGCTTCTCCTCCCCTCACACTGCCATCCCAGTCTGAATCTGAGCCCCTGCAGTGGTTTCAGGTTGATCTCCCACGGGTAACCCACGGCAGTGCAGTATATGGCTATAAGTCCCAGTGGCACTCACGTGTTAAATCTAGTGTACAGTTTAGCCTTAGTCTCTAAGGTGCAAGGAGTAAGCAAAGCTTTCATCTTTCCTTAGTGCTGGGAAAACAACAACAGGATGTTTCACCTATGTGCTACATGCACTGCCAGAAAGTTCCTAGAGCTCCATGTGGCCAAATGGTTCTGCTTTTCCAAGTGTTTAATTAAACCCATATGTCAGTTGATGAAAACACTCTCATGCAGTGTTGAAGATCATGCTTCACAAAGCCTTAACGCCTTGGCTTCTTTGCCTCGTACAGTGATATCTGTCAGAGATAGCAGTAAGCCTGCTGAATACAGGTAGAGTAGATGTATGGCACAATAACAAGATTCTCTCAGATCTGTAATTTCAGCTAGTTGGTTTGCCCCTCCATTTTGCAAGAATTACACGAAAAAGACTCAATCAGAATGTGTGTCAGGTTTATAGCTGACTAGTAGGTGTGTTACAAAGTGCAGCAAGAAATCTGGCAGCTGATGTAATATACTGACAATAGCTTTCGGTTAGTACTGCAGCAAATGATCTAATTCTAATAGTGTGCAATCTTCTCCTTGGCTCAGCTTCATTATTGTTATTCCTGCCCTCATTTGCTTAGATATAATTGTTTCTCTGGCTGGTGAGCCCAAGAAGTTCACACTTCCATTTGTCACAGAGATGAGACATATTCTGCATTCCTTTCCTTACCAACCAACCTTCTTTCCCTTTCCTGTGTTCTCTTTCAGTTGAAATTTAGATTACAGATTCCTTGAGGGGAAGGAACTTGTCTTTTCATTTTCTGTTCCTGGCTGCTTATGTTACTCTGTAAATTGCCATGTGCGCTGATGGCGCTGTATTCGTCATGACAATACGGGTTTTCTTATTTTCACACACACACACACAGCGGCGGCAGCAGCAAGCGTTACACACAGCACTCGGTTTCCTCCACTGTTTTTAAAGAGGCACATCTGGTGATACTAAAAATAGAGGCTTGTCAGCAGCTTGGTAATTTTAGGCTCAATGAGAAGCTGTCCCCATGGCAACCGTACAGTTGTTGAATCATTTATTATTTGAAGTAGAAAACCATAATAGTGCTGACAATTTTCAACTCCAGAGCATCTTAAAGGGTACTTCATTTTTTTTCTGTGCTCCCCATCCTAGGTCATTAATATTTATCAGACAACACCCGCTCCTGAGCATCTCACTACTGCTTTCATGCTAAGTTCTAACAATTTGATGGGTAGACCGACATGCCCTGCATGGCATTTGAAATGTGGCAGAGGAACAGCCGCCATTCAGTTTACGAGGGCTGACACATCCTTGTTCCCAAAGGACGCTGTACTCAGACCTTGTTGAGCTATGGCTGTTGCACAATTTTATTTAAACTGATCTCCATCACAGAGCGGGTTTCTCCTTTATCTTATTGGTGTCTTCCTATGTTTTTGGGGACAAACAGAAGCTGGAAATCTGTGAGCAGGATTTCCTCTCTTTCTTTTTTTAATAGATCAAAGCAATTGTTTGGGCAAGGGGAGTTTATTCGACCAGGGAAGTGACACTGAGAGATAAGATATTTAACCCTTTCTCCCTCTGCTGTTTTCCTGCTTTAAATCACCTCCTAATAAGAGCCCCTGCTGGATCAGACCAATGCTCCATCTAGCCCGGCATTCTGATCCACAACAAGCTGCCCTGGAGGGCCAACATAGCACAGCACAGAAGCCAAGGCTTGATGCTGTCTCCTAGTACCGGTACTCAGATGTTTGCTGCTGCAATATATGGAGGTTCTTTTTAGTCATCATGGCTAGTTGCCAGTGATGAACCTATCCTCCATGAATCTGTCTAATCCCCCCCCTTTTTAAAGACACCCATGCTCATGGCCATCACTACATCCCGGCACTGAATTCCACAATTTAATGACTTGTTGACTACAGAAGTACTTTCCCTCCTGCTATTGTTTGCAGGGCTGGCTCAAGATATTTTGCTGCCTCAAGCAGGTGTAGTGTCTATTGTGGGATCAAGTTGAGTTCTAGCAGTGCTAGCAGTGCTGCTGAGGCCTGGATCAGACACGGGCAGCAGTGGTGCTGGTCAAGGAGGCATGGAAACCGCAGCCATTGCCTACTCACCTGTTGCTGACAGCCAGGAGCAAACTGAGGTGCCAGCACCTCTGGACCTTACCTTGATCCTTGTGCAGCAGCAGCATGGATCATACCATCACCTGCTGGGAGCAATATGAACCCCCAGCACTGATAGTGGCACCTCAAGCAGTTGTTTGGGCTGCAGTCTGGCCCTGTTTGCCCCATGAGGGAAAACGTACAGGAGCTATTATTTACTACCCGGTTTGCTGAAACTTAGAGAACAGGTTTAGCTGAAGACATTTTGCACATGCAATGGAAACTCCAGATTCAAAGCTCATCTTGTTTAACGCTTGTTATTAGGGGTGTGGGGTGTGCCACCCAGAGGTGGCAGCCATCATTTCAAGGGAACTTGCTCAGGAGAGTTTCCCAGCAAACTGTGCCCTCTGGGCCTAACTTTCGGCCCTGTTCTCTTTCCGAAGCCCAAACCATTTAAACTGTACTGGTCAAGCCCTGCCTATTGATTCCAAAGAAATGGTAATGAGATCAGGCTGTGCAAGGAGGTCGGTGTTCATACTGACACAGCCCTTTGTGCACCTGAATCTCTGGAACACCAACACATCCAAACGGAAGCCCAGCTTCCTCACCATTTTAGTCCTTACTGCTGTGCTGCTTCTTTCCATGAAGGCAGCTACAGAACGGGGATAGGAGAGGGTGGGTGTAGACAGTGGTTCTGGGAGAATAGGGCTCCCAGCTCTGGGTTGGGAAATACCTGGAGATTTTGGGGGGTGGAGCCTGGGGTGGGTGGGGTTTGAGGAGGGGAGGGGCCTCAGCAGGGTACAATGCCACCCTCCAAAGCAGCCGTTTTCTCCAGGGGAGCTGATCTTGATCGCCGGGAGTTCAATCGTAATAGCAGGAGATCTCCAGGTACCACCTGGAGGTTGGCAACCTTATGGGGGACCCAGGTTTTACTCCCTGCTCTGCCATGGAAATGTGCTGGGTGACAATGGGCAAGTCACACACTCTCAGTTT
Organism: Gekko japonicus; assembly: GCF_001447785.1. Taxonomy (NCBI): domain Eukaryota; kingdom Metazoa; phylum Chordata; class Lepidosauria; order Squamata; family Gekkonidae; genus Gekko; species Gekko japonicus. The sequence continues at coordinate 1,947,497 of NW_015165235.1, forward strand.
TAACCTACCTCTCAGGGCTGTCGTGAGGCTAAAATGGAGGGGGGAGGAGCACCGTGAAAGTCACTTTGGGTCCCCACTGGGGAGAATGGCGGGGTATAAATGAAATAAACAATTATAAATGAATAGTAAGTGAATCATACTGGTCAAAAGCACAGCTAACAAAAGGGATGCGGACATTTCTGGCTACCCTCTCTGTGCACATCTGTATGTTTGGGACACCTTTGGCACTGCCCCTGCCTCCCCTTCACGGGGAGAGTCGTGTACACACGTCGTCATCCATGTGGCACAGACTGGATTGTGCCCAAAATATTTAACAGAGCATATGCTACCTAGAGAGGCTGTAAGATCTGTTTACTTGCATGCCTGGGTACTGTCCAGCATGTGGTGTTCTCATGTATCAGCTAGCAGAAGACTGACCCACTGAAAACCATTCAGTTCTACAGTTCTTTGTGTTGCATCCTCTTCTCTCAAATGACACTGAATCCTCTGACACAGGGCTCTGCATTTTTAGAGATATATTCAAGGAACCAAAATTCAGAGCGAAAGATCAAAGACCCAGCATAAGAAAGCTCATTTGTATAACTGACACTACTTAACACTACCATTAGTTAACAGCAGGGATCATTTCGTAGCATAACTTATTTGCATATGAGGGCTCTTTTTGTAGCAGGTACTCATTGGCATATTAAGTGACACACCCCTAATGTAGCCAATCATCCAAGAGCTTACAGTAGCTCCTGTAAGAAGAGCTCTATAAGCTCTTGGAGGATTGGCTACATTAGGGGGTGTGGCCTAATATGCAAAGGAGTTCCTGCTACAAAAAGACCCCCTGACATCGCGGAAGTGTGTCAGAAGGCAACACCCACCTCTCAGGCTCTACTGGACATTTTTGGATTGCTAGCTATTGGGGGGGGGGGACGTGCAGATCTGTCCTTGCAGACGAGGGGGAGCTTGTACCTGAATAAAACTTGGTCTTAAAGGTGCCAGTGGACTGTTTTGGACCGGGGGGCAGGGGGGGAGCTCTGCAACTTACCTGGCTGTTTCTTGCTCTGACTGAGGGCTGCTGGGAGCAGGGGGTGGGGCTTGTTGCATGTGCCCGCCCCTGGCCTCTTTACTGCCAGAGCTCTGCTCCTGTGCGCTCCTGCAGGAAATGACCCCTGGTTGACAGTATTGCTATTTCGGCAGCCCACACACTGGCTGTTGCAAGTCCATTATCAGAAAGTGGCACACAAGTAAAGTTGCCAGCCTCCAGGTGGGGCCTGGAGATCCCCCACTTTTGCAACTGATCTCCAGCTGACAGAGATCAACTCCCCTGGAGAAAATGGTTGCTTTGAACAGTGGACTCTATGGCATTGTACCATGCTGAGGCCCCTCCCCTCCTCAAACCCCACCCACTCTAGGCCCCACCCCCAAAGTCTCCATATATTTTCCAACCCAGACCTGGCAATCCTACACACAAGAGATCTCACAATATGTAATGAATATACACGGGGCAGAGTAAGCAATTGTTCTAGTGCAGAGACATAAATCTGCACATGGTTTGCACTTGGATTACTGGCAGCCGTTCATTCTGTCATTCCCCTTTCTGTAAAGCATCTCTGAGGAGCACTCTAGTCCCATAAAACTCTCTGCCTGCCATTCCTCTCACATGCTATTCTAGCACCCCACCTTTCCCTCCGCTAAGAGCCATAATTGGTTCTGCACTGAGCCACATTTGGCACTAGAGTCATGTGAGGCAGACACACACCCCCTAACTCCACAGTAGTGCGCAGCAAACAGAAAGCAGCTTAGGGATAGGGTGGGGATGGAGATGGGGAGTCTGAATTTATGGCAAAATAAAGCAAGTCGTCCTCGTCAGCTGTTTCCTTCCCTCTCTTTTTCATTGAGATTAATTGCCCTCTGTTGGGGTTACGGGTGGGCAGGCTCGGTCCATAGTTTACTGAAAGCTCACAGGGGTGACCTCAGAGTGACCCAAGACTGTGAACAAAAGGGTGGGTAATTTAAAACTCATTTAGTGAAATCCAGAATGAGGCTAATGGGCTGGGATAGCAACCTTGAAACAACAGCTTCAGAAGAAGCCCCACGTGGTTGCTTAATCTGCAAGATAAACCAAAATACTCTCACAGGTACCCAGTTTATACTGAGATTGATAGCTTCTGGTTTGCCTCAGATCAGTCAGGACAAAGGAATTTGCTCCGCCTGGTGATTATATATCTATCCATCTATCATATCCTTATCCCACCCTTCCTCTGAGGAGGCCAGGGCACCCTGGACACTTCTCCCCTTCCCCTTTTTATCCTTCTAACCAACCTGTGAGGTGGGTTAGACAGCAACTGGCCTGAAGTCCACCTAGGAGCTTTACAGTTTGATCCTGGGTCTCCCAAATCCTAGCCCAACCAGTACACTGGTGAAATCCAGCGGGCTAGAGCGGCTGAAGTGTCAGACTAGGATCTGGGAGACCCAGGTTCGAACCCCCAGTCTACCATGGAAGCTTGCTTGGGTGATCTTGGGCCACCAGTCACACACTTTGAGCCTAACCTACCTCATAGGGCCTGGTGTAAGGATGAAATGGAGGTGAGGAGAACAGTGCAAGCTGCTTTGGGTCCCCATTGGGAAGAAATTTTATTGTCCGTTACTTGCCATCTAGCACATGTTGGGAAATGCAAAATGGCAGCATGGGAGCTACCATGTGCATGCTTTTGAAATGCTTTTCCATGGCCATAACATTCCTGGGGTCATCTGTTGCGATCACAGAATTTCAGAAATCCATGCCGTAAATGATGACTTTAAGAGCAGGGGTGTCAAACATGGCGTGGGGGGCAAAATTGTCCAGGGCTCTTACCTGGCCCACGAGCAATTGGTATGTATGGACATATAAGGTGCTCCCACTTTTATGGAATCCCTTGGAAAAAAACTAGTCTTGCATAAGATTAAATACATTTATTGGGGCTTCTGTGGACTCCCCAGTAAATCAATTGCTTTCACTGCTAGGAATCAATTGCTTTTTTTTGTATTTTGAGTAAAAAAATAATATAGTTAATTGGGTTTGGCTGTGTTCTTTGTAAAGTTTGTATCTCTGGTACCTGGCATTATATTTTATGGTACACATGGCCGCTGACAAAGTGACATTTATGTCAGATCTGGCCCTCCTAACAAAAGACTTCGACACAGGGGTCCTTGTAGAAAAAGAGGTGCAGGAGCTCATTAGCATAATTAATTAGGATAACTTATTTGCATATGCCACACCCCCTGACATCACCCTGGCCCCACTGGTGGACCTCCTGATGGCACTGGTATTTCTGGCCACTGTGGGATACAGAGTGTTGGACTGGATGGGCCTTTGGCCTGATCCAACATTGGCATCTCTTATGTTCTTATGTTCTTATGAAATGACCCCTGCTTCAACATCTCTCCTCTAGAGGGCCAATAGAAATGTCAGTGTGGAACTTAATCTGTATATATATGGTGGAAGACTTGCAGTTCCATCCTAAAAACACTTTTCTGGGACTAAGCCCCATTGAATAGACCTGAGTAGGATTCTGAGTGAACCTGCTTAGGATTGCATGGTTGATCTCCTATCTCCCTCTAGTGCTTCCCTTAGATGAGTGCAAGGAAAGAGTCCCCCCTCCCATTTTATCCTTAAAAAAAATCAAGACATGTTGAAGAGTAGATAACAATTACAAATGAGGTTTGCTACTTTGCAGCAACTGCTACAAAAGGTAGGAGAAAGTTTGCTCACACAAATGTCGTAAGCTGTTACATTGATTCCTATATTTAAAAGCAGTATTTTACAACCCCACGTGAATAACTCTGATAAAGTTACTAAATCTGAGGAATTCTTGTTATTGAGTCACACAGTGATTTTTTTTGGGGGGGGTACTATGTGGCTAAAACGATGACATTTGTTGACCTGCTGAGGGAGAAGCAAATGCTGAAATAGTCAGGAGGTACTGGATAAGTGCTCTGTGATGAATGAGAAAATTGAAAGTTAGCCTTTTGATTTCCTGCTCCCTCTTCTGGAGTAGCTCAGAATAGCTAGACTCAGAAAAAAGACTTCCACAGAGAGACTGTATCTGAGGCAGTGTGCGTGCACACGAAAGCCTATACCTTGAATAAAACTTTGTTGGTCTTAAAGGTGCCACTGGACTCAAACTTTGTTCTGCTGCTTCAGACCAACACGGCCGCCCCACCTGAATCTATCTACACAGAGACTGAATAGCTCTTGTTGCTGCAATGAATGTAGAGGCATTCATGGTGGCAGTGGAGCATCCACACTGCAGTTTTCCCCACGTTTTCCTTTCTGCAGCCCTCCCCCAGCCATCATTTCACCATCCCTCCACCAGAGGGTTTAAAAAACAGTTGAAATCGCTAGATCACTATATCATTGTAATGCTATAATAACCCATAGCCACAACCTACAATTTCCCAGCATTCATTTAAAAAATAATTTTCTAACCCTGTTTGTTGTAGAGTTATAAGGGGAAATCCGCAGGCTGCACATTTCCTCTTATAACTCTGCGCTGAAAAGATACTTTTAAAAAATGAAAGTTGGGAAATGGTAGGTCGTGGCAACAGATCAATACATTATAATGCAATAGTGATCTAGCAAGGCCTGATTTTAAAAGACCCCCCCCAGCTCTTCAGTGTGTGTGGAGGGGAAGATTTCACCAGGCATGGCAGCCACAGTGGCTGAGGCAAGGAAAATTGTGGCAATGTGGGTGGGACCTGCAAAAGTGCACAACTTTGCATCCACACAGCATCCAAAGGTGTTTTGACTGTCGTCTTTTTGGATTACAGCAAAGTGGGGGTAAACATGGAAGCAGAATGAATAGAGGACATCTATGGATGCTCCCAAAACAGCGCTGCTGTAAGGAAGCCAAAGCAGAGCAAAACATCAGTGTAGATTTTTAATAAACACCAGTATATTTCCTGGAGTCTTTTATCTTCTGGTGTAAGCTTGTTTAGAAAAGTAAGGCAGGTCTGCTTGGCAGTTGTGAATAGAGTCAATAGTTTTGAATGTGTATTGTATGGGTGGGTGCAGAGAGAGGGAGAGGGAGAAAGAGAGAGAGAGAGCGTTTAAATCCGAAACCATCTCATGGGCTGCTTGACATAAGGTCTTCTTTGGTCCCGGTCACACGGGCCGGAAAATGTGGGGGGGAAGCGTGGCTGTTTGGCCCGGAGCAAAGTAACACGTGGCAGCCCGATCACATGTCCCGTGGAGGTCCCGTGGGTATGCTGTTAGGTGCCGATCACACGGCTATCCTGCAGCACGGCAAAGAAGCAGTGCGGCGCGATCACACTGGCAATCGCTAGGCGCCGCTTCCATGGCAAACAGGAATTTTTTCCCCTCACCACAGTGTGCGCATGTGTCGGTGGGCGTTTGTGCGCATCCTGTGGAGACTTAAAAACAAACATCTGGTTTGTTACGGGACATGGGCGGGCGCCGGATGCCACGGGATTCCAGTGGAAACACGATCAGACGCCCGCCCTTGCCCCGTGTTTTCCGGAAACTAGCACATAATATGTATTAGTTTTTTACTCCGCATCTTCGGCAAGAAGCCACGGGCTAGCCATGGGTGCACTACGCTTCCCAGATGTTACGGTGTGAACGTGCCCGGAAAATCCGCCTATCATCCATATCTTTAGAGCGGCAAATGCTCCGTGGGAACACGGCCTTTAATCCTTTTTTTCTTATCAGAGCAGCCAGAAGACTGGAGTCAGTCCTGCTTGGAACCCTTCAGAATCTGTTTCACTTTGTTTTGCTCAGAACACCTTTTCCTGGATGGAAAACCTCTCTGCAATTGAACCATTAGCTTTAAAGCTGGCCTTTTAAAACATGCCTTTTGCTAATAAGACAAAATGGCACATTGAAATAACCTACCTGATGAAAGTGAAAACTGCTTCTAAATATGATTTCACTGCATGAGCTTTTAAGAAAATGGAAGAGTGTCTAATGTGAATGGAGCTTTTGAAGCAGCTTTCTGGCATTACTAGGTCGCCTGTGTTGAATGAAACAAGGTGAGAAATTGAGAGGCCTTCATGTTTCTGAGGGCAGATGTTTCCTATTTCAAACAATTTTAATGTAAGAGCATTTTTTCAGACATTAAAAAAATCCCCTCACCAATAGTATGCATTCCGTTTGATACCACATAGACAGGGAATAATGCTGTTCATACTACAGAGCTGTCCTCCTTTCACCTTTCACAAAACTGTGCTCCCCAGTTCTGAAGAGGGCGCATACACAGCTTTCTGAAGACTATATTTTTAAAGAAAGATGACATTACTTTTGTTTGCTAGTGTGAAGGACTGCACTTTTTAAAAGCTTAGAAGCGCTGTACAAACAGATAAAGGACTGTGAAGGGTTAATTCTTCACAGAGCCAGAGAGCCTGGAGTGACAGACTGCTCTAAGCAATCTGACTGGTTAGCATCAATTGAACAGAGAAAGACTTCTGAAGTGGATGCTGAGGAGGATTCCGTCTGATTTCAGCCCTAGCTGAGAAGAGTCGAGTACTGACAGTTTCAAATTTCACCCTGACTGAGAGCAGTTTAACACAGACAGGAGAAATGGGGAAAGTTGGCAAAGACAAGGTGGTAGTTAGACAGAGACTCCCATTTGGGCCAAGGAAAGGGGATAGATCTTCTAGAGAAAGCAGAAAATTCCCTACCCAGTCAAACAGGGAGATAGCTCTGAAGAGTGGAAAGATCCCTGGTCTGGTGTGGTTGGAAACTGCCCTTAGAGGGCTGAAGAGTCGGTTAAAAACTCAAGATAAGTACTGATGTTTCAAGGGAAGGTTTTGGGGGAACTGGGTCCCTATTTATCTACTTGCAATTTCTTGCTTTCGAACTGCTAGGTTGGCAGGAGCTGGAACTAGAGACAGGAGCTCACCCTGTCTTGCGGCACCCGGATCTTGAACCGCTGAACTACTGACCTTCCACAGCCTGCAGTTCAGCGTCTTAACCACTTGAGACACCTTAAGTGTCTGTTAAAAACTCAAGACGAGTACTGGTGTTTCAAGAGAAAGGGCTTGGGTACTGTAAAGATTGTACCAGCCTTCTGGAAACCAAAAGAGCCAGAGAATACTCAAAGAAAGTATACTGGAATGTTGGGAAAAACACTGGGACAAAAGCCTCTCAACGTAAAGACTGTGAATAGCTTAAGCAACTCTCATTAGCCTGAAACATAAGAACTAAAATCTGTGCATGTACTGGTTTTACTTCAGAAATTTCAACCCCTGATTTCACCTGACCTTTCCCCCATGTTAAATAAAATATTTTGTTATTTTTGAATTTCAAAATGCCTCGAGTGCCATTTAAGTTGTTTAAGTTAAAGCAGGCTCCTGATCCTTCCCTCAGGTTCCTGGGCTGAGCCAACAGCCAAAATATCATACTGTGACAGGGTGGGACAGCTAGAGTTCTTCAGCAAAGAAGAAAACACATTACTAGGGCTGCTCGGTCAGTAAAGGGAAAGAAAAATGGAGGGAGGGAAAATCTTGCCTCTGAGGGAGGGAAGCAGACAAGGCCATCATAGTTAGCTTTTGTTTTAATAGGATATGTGCCCCCCATGCTTAAATGGTATAGCATTTTTTTTTAGCTCCCAGTAGGTTGCTTGTGCTGTAATTGGCATAGGCCAACACAGATGTCTTTATTCTTGGAGGGCATTATCTCAGGTTTTGATGGGGGGGGTAGGAAGAGTCACAGTATGGTTCAAAGGTACAGAGCAGTAACTTCCAGCCAGCAGCCTTGAGAACGGTCACGGCTGAGAATGGAACTGTGCCATGGGCCTCTGCCAGGTTAGAACCAAAGAGGAGGCAAGACAATTTGGGGGGGGGAGGGTGTGTGTCAGTTTTGCGTCCTTGCCCTTCTGTGATACTGCCTATGGATCTCACCCACCCAACCTGTTTTCTTAAACAAAAAAGATTTTCCAGTATACACACTTCCTACTAAGAGTCACAGCATGTTTACACAGCAGCAAGCAGCACTGAGTTAAACGGGACACGCCAATTCCAAGTATGTGTGCATAACATTGTCTCCTGAGTGAATTAGCCAAAGTTCATTTAATTATCACATGAGATCTGAAATACTGCCCCCCGTGAAACCCCTATCCAAACTTGTACAACCACATTCTACGCTGCACTGCACTCACAACGGCAATATGTGCCACTTTCTAGATGTGGGGAAATATGGATATGTGTATCTTTCTCCTTGTAGCTGGCGGAGCAACTGGGAGTAGGCAATTTTGAGCACAGTAACAAGCAGAGGGGAAGGGAAAGCTGCATCCCACCCAACCCTCATTCTTTCAATCAAACTGACAGCATCCCATTGCTGTTTTTCTGTTTTGAAGAAATCTGGACTGCCACATGCATCTCTTGTGTACTGTTCAGTTTGGAAACGCTGTTACCGGAGATGTAGCCTACAGCAATTTCCAGTCATTGTACTCCAGTCTTCACAGTGACTGATCAATCAAATAGATTTTTGTCTGCAGTTCTTTTAATAGCCTTCATAATGCAAAGAATGGGAGCCATTCTTAATATAATTGCTCGCGCTGCAGTGCAGCAACTGGCCGTTGAGCATTAAACACACAGGACAGGGAGAATGCAGAACTCAGAATGGAGACAAGAGATTTCTCACTGGTTGATGTCATACCCACGTTGGCTAATACTGAAGATGTTCAATAGATTATTAGAGGCAGAGTGGTACAATGATTGGAATGTCAGACTAGGATCTTGGATACCTGGGTTCAAATGGTCACTCTGTCTTAAAATTCCCTGGGTGACCTTAGTCCAGTTAGTCTCTCTCAGCCTGTCTGGATTCTTGTCAAGATAAAATGGGGAAGGGAAAACCATGTGCAACACACCCTAAGCTATTCAGAGGAATAGCAAAATTAAAATAAACTAGATGATTGATCCATCAAGGGGCACAAGCCGCAATGAAATGATTCCCTGTCATGTCACTCGTTTATTTTATTTTTAATTGATTTAGAAGAAGAAGAAGAGATTGGATTTATATCCCGCCCTTTACTACCCAGAAGAGTGGCTTACAATCTCCTTTCCCTCCCCCTCCCCACAACAGACACCCTGTGAGGTAGGCGGGGCTGAGAGAGCTCTCTCGAGAACTGCTCGTGAGATAACAGCTCTGAAAGAACTTATGACTGACCCAAGGTCACACCAGCAGCTGCATGTGGAAGAGTGGGGAATCAAACCTGGTTCTCCCAGATTAGAGTCCATGTTCCTAAACACTACAACAAACTGGCTCTACTACACTATTCATAGTCTCCCTTTCTCACTGAGAATCAAGGTGGATTACACAGTGTAAATCAATAGTCAAAAGAATGGGACATGCAGAAAGCAACGCAACAGGATCTGGATTGCAGACATCTGAAACAGAGCTGAAATAAAGTATAAGCATTTAAACACAGCGAAATTGAACAATGCAGAAATTACACAGTGGGAGCATATTTACAGCAACAGACAGTCCATAGACAATCCACAGTCCCTCTCCCTTTACTAAAGCATAATTCTCAGCTATTTCTTTACATGTGTAAAAAAGCCCTCCTGGATAATTCAGTTTTGCATAGTTCACATAAAAACATAAGAGAAGCCAATGTTGGATCAGGCCAATGGCCCATCCAGTCCAACACTCTGTCACACAGTGGCCAAAAATACCAGGTGCCATCAGGAGGTCCACCACAGAATGTCAGGAGAGTGGGAGCCTTCCTGACTTCATCAGACTGGCCATTCCATAAGGTGGGAGCCGCAACGGGGAAGACACACGCACAAACAATTGTTGAGGTTTGCCCATTTGTAGAGTGGCACCTGCAGAAGGCCCTGCTCAGATGAGCAAAGCTGTCATGGTGGAGCATAAGGGAAGAGGCAGTCCCACAAGTATGAGGGACCAAGGCCACAAAGGGTTTTGCATGTGATAGCCAATACCTTAAATTGTGCGTGGTAACTGATAAGGCAGCCAGTGGAGTGACTGTAAAATGGGAATAATAATGTGTGCTTTGCTTAGCTCCTGTTAATAACCAAGCTGCATAACTCTGCACCGACTGATGTCTTCAAGTTGATTTTGAGGGGTGACTTATATACAGTGCATTACAGTTGTCTACTCTCAGTGTTACTGTGGCATGGAACCAATGGCCCGATCAGCTGTATCAGGGTACGGGGCCATCTCCCTGGCTAGACTGAGCTGGAAAAATGCATTTTTTTTGCATTAGCATTAACTTGCTTCTCCAGCAGTAACTTTAGATTTTAATCAGCAAGAGTCAGATTAACCCCATCCAAAATGGAATGCACAATGTCCTTCAATGTCCAGTTTGGTATAGTGGTTAAGTGCACGGACTCTAATCTGGGAGAACTGGGTTTGATTCCCCACTCCTCCACTTGCACCTGGCTGGATGACCTTGGGCAAGCCATAGTTCTGTCAGAGCTGTCCTTGAAAAAGAGCAGTTTCTGTCAGAGCTCTCTCAGCCCCACCTACCTCACAGGGTGTCTGTTGTGGGGAGGGAAAGGGAAAGGAGTTTGTAAGCCACTCTGAGACTCCTTTGGGTAGTGAACGGCGGAGTATAAATCCAATCTCCTCCTCCTCCTCTTCTTCTTCTCAACTAGCATTACCTCTGTCTAGTCAGAATGTAATTTCAGTTTTTTTACACTTTGCCATTTAACCACAGCAGATAGGCAGTGATTCAGGACCTCTACTGCATCATCAGGAAATTTGGATAAGGAGATACAAAGCTGGGTGTCGTCAACATAATGGTGGCAGCTAACTCCCCAAACTACAGAGAGATTGAAAATTTATTATTTCTTTATTTATTGAGATTTTTACCCCGCCCTCCCCGCAGAGCGGGCTCAGGGTGGCTTACAAGGGGCAAAGCCCATATAAAAACAGATAAAAACAATAAAAACATTAATAACAGTTGTACTCAATCTAAAAACAAGATGGCCTCCGGATACATGCCAGATGGTAAACAGACAGTTCTCCAGGGATGATGTTAACCTATAGCCTATCCCAACCAGGTAGATCCAGTGGAATCAGTCACGCAGAAATTGTGGCAGATCTTCCTTGGCCATCCTTAACCCTGATGTTGTCCACCTCATTGGTGTAGGTGGTAGTGGTGGCCCCTATGTGAAAGCCTGGCGGAAGAGCTCCGTCTTACAGGCCCTGCAGAACTGCATAAGGTCCCACAGGGCCCTGATCTCCTCCGGGAGCTCGTTCCACCAGGTAGGGGCCGCCACTGAAAAGGATCTGGCCCTAGTCACGGTGAGCGTTGCCTCCCGGGGGCCTGGAACCACCAGGCGATGTTGTGCCCCGGACCGAAGTGCTCTTGGGGGTATATGTGGGGAAACGCGGTCCCTCAGGTAAGTTGGACCCTGGCCATGTAGGGCTTTAAAGGTAAGTACCAGCACTTTGAAGCGGATTCGGTATGCTATTGGCAGCCAGTGCAGTGCTTTCAGTCCAGGCTGGATGTGCTCCCACTTGGGGAGACCCATCATCAGCCTGGCCACCGCACAGAGGAGAGGATTGCACTCTGGGGATCTCCTCAGGAAAGATCCCACGCTGCTGATAACTGGTTTCTAACAGCAACCCGTTGAGTCCAGTCCATGAGCAATTATTTGAATCAATCCAAAGCACATTTCCTCATACCTCCAAATGTCTCAACAAGATGGCATGGCTGGTTGTATCAAAGGTTAAAGATGAATCCGTCATGAACAAGGAGGAAAGGCCCTTGTCTACATTCAGATAGAGGTTATCTACAAAAGCCACCAGGGCCATCTCCATCCAATAGCCTGGTGGAGGCTGAAAGGTTCTTTTAATCACTTTGCCCAGAAAGGGCAGATTAGAGATTTGGTGCTAATTGGTACTATATCGTGTTTTTTTTTAAGTACTTTATGGATAACTGCTTCTTTGAGTGTCTGAGGGAGGAATTAGTGACTGATTCGTGATATTGAGGGCTCATTTATGTGCTCGTTATATGATTTTAGCAGCCAGGATGGCCAAGGTTCTAAGGCACATGTAATGGCCTTCACAGATCCCTAGACCTTGTCAACTTCCATCAGGGAGAATAGGTTTTAAGGGTCCATAAATAGACCAAACAATGTATTACACATTTCTTCTGACTGACTTTGCTGAACTATCACAACAAGGGCCCCAGTCACACGGGCCAGATAACGCGGGGGGGAGGTGTGGCTATTTGTGCCATCGCATTCTGATCCGCCATTAGGTGATCAGACACGACGGTGGCACACCGGGGCTTCCTCCATCAGCACGCACAGCAAAGAAGACGACCTGGGGGAATAGCTGCGGGCCGGTGCGATCACACCGCGGGAGTCCGTATGCAGCCCATGGCAAACCATTTGCCAGTAGGTTGTTGCAGGTACCTTTTAAATGCGCATCTTCAGCGGCATGCCATGGGTTGGCCACGGGTGCGCTATGCCTCCCAGATGGTCCGGTGTGATCGCGCCCAGAAAATCCGCCTATCGTGCCTTCCGCGGGGCAAATGCTCTGTGTGAACAGGACCTAAATGTCTTTCCTGCGTCAATTAAGTCTTGGATTTAGTAGACACCTGTCTACCTTGAACAATTGGGATGGTTGACAACTAGCTGATGCAATTGTAGCAGAGTAGTAACTTTACTTTGCAGCTGTCACCACCGCTTCATAGATCTTGCAGGGAGCTCTACAGCACAATCTGTCAGATTCAGTACAAATTTTCTGCCAGCATCAATCTAGACATCTCCTGGTGTCCTGGCTTTCTCCATGTCACCCAGCTCTGCTGTAAACCAGGGGGTCAGGTTCAAGCCAAAGGGCAGGAGAGCCTGACCACCAACAACTTTGTCAATCACTTCAAGGAGCTTCATGTTGCAAGGCCCCACCACAGTCTATTTAGCAGAGAAAAAGGTGTTTTTCTTCTGGGAAAAGGATGCTGAGAGGCAAGCCACTTCCATTGGAGATCTTCCCATGTACAGGCATGGAGGTGCTAGGGTTGCAAACCTCCAGGTGGGGCCTGGAGATTTCCTGCTTTTACATCTGATCTCCAGATGACAGTTCCCCTGGAGAAAATGGCTGCTTTGGAGGGTGAGCTCTATGGCATTGTACCCTGCTGAGGTCCCTCCTCTTCCAAAACCCCGTCCTCTCCAGGCTCCATGCCACAAATCTCCCCATGTATTTCCCAACCCAGAGCTGGTGCTGCATGTTTCAAAGGAGGCTTGCACCAGAGTAGACCTTGCTAGAAAGCAAATTGGGTCAAGGGGGCTGTTTGGCGTTCTGGGGAAAGGATCCTGAGAAAAAAAGATAAAAAAATAGTCTCTTTATTGTTGATCTTTCATTGCTGGCCTTTTCTGTTTATTGCTGCTTATTCTGTTTATTACTGTTACTGCTTTTATTGTTGTTTGTCACCGTTATGATTTGTGCTTTTAGCTGCTACTGGTTGTTTATTTTTTAAAAAAATAGTGTATATTTAGTAGTTTGTTTTTATTTATTTAAAACATTAAAACATTTATCAGCTGCATTTCTACCTTATGGAACGTAAGGTGGCTTACAAGGTAAGTAAAACTCAAAAACACATAAAACACATAAAAGGCCATGAATTAAAATAACAATTTAAAACTGCCATAGGGAGAAAAACGAATTGAAAAACGTCCTGGAAAAAGCCACATCCAGTTGCCTCCTAAAGATCAGGAGAGTGAAGGGGCCAGGTGCACCTCCCTGGGGAGGCCTTTCCATAATTGTGGGGCTGCCTCTCTCGTGTACCCACCAAATAAACATCTTTGGTTGATGGGACAGTCAAGCAGGCCCCTCCCTGTGATTAGTTTTTTAATTACTGCAGATTTTTATTCCAGAAAGATATGAGTACACTTTATTAAAAAACCAAAGTTAAAATATTCTTCTCAACAAAGAAGTATTTTAATGCTACCAAATATACAGTTGCAGCAGAGCCACTGAAGAGCTCTGTGGATGCAAATCCGATAGACTGTAAATGAGCTCTCCTGTTGAAAGCACCTGTTTGCAATCCCTTGTAGTGAACATTGATTTTATTTCAATTTATTTTTTTTTAATGTTGACCTGTTTGGTCAAATAATACACTTTGATAGAGTGGGTTTAAAAGAAAATACTGGCTTATAGTTGTAGCAAAAATGTTTTCCCGTTGTTAATGCAGCAAGATTCTGTTGAGTGGATAAACATGTAAAGTGGACCGTAAAAGCAATTTCACTTGTATTAGCCCTGGGCTAGGAAAATAATGGAGGGAGTCGGTCATCTGAACTATTTTGTGCATGTGTGTGGGGAAACAGCCCTGAACTTCCTGGTTCTTTACTAGCTGAGGCAGCTAAGGTCAATTTATAAAGCTGCAGTCCTAAACACACTTACTAGGGAGTAACTCCCATTGAAATCTGTGTTGCTTGAAACCAGTGGGAAATCTAGAAGATGCTTGCCCTATATCTACAAAGGCAGAACACAAACCTCTGTCAATGTAGGGTATTTTTATTCTACTCTTCCTCCAAAATAGCTCAGGGTATCATAACACAGTATTCCCTTCCCCATTCTTCAAATACTTTTATCACGATAGCAGAGCTAATGCACACCTTTGCTACAGGTATTTATTAGGAATAACTTCACCTGGCAAATGACAGGTGACAGGGACATTCCCCCCCCCCTTTCAGGTAATGGGCAACCCAGCTCACAAGCTCAAATCCTGGTGGCTACAGATAAGAGACTCTGTCAATCTCTGCTTTCAAGGGGATGTGATGGTCAGAACAGTCTCATCGCTATTTCCTCTTTGCTGTTGTGATAAGCAACCAAAAAATGAAATAGCATCACCCTCTTCAAGAGCTTGACTTTGGGTCAGCTATACCAGTATTTGCTAGTAATAAAAGGTAGGGTGTTATGTATGTTCTGTTCATACACGCTGGCGGTGCTGCAGAACAAAAGGCAGCAATAAATGACTGAATTGCCACATGCCACTTGAAAGCCCTCTCTGCTTTTTCTCCTGCTGCTCTCCTACATGTGTGTGTGGGGGGAAGGCAGTTCTTCTAAATGTGCTCATTCCAGGTTCCTGAAACAGATGGCCATACGGAAAAGGATTCAACTTCCCAGCACTTTCTAACAAATGTATGATTTCACTCATAGCACCCATGGGTAGGAAGGAGGTTTTTGTTCCCTTCTTGGCCTACAATCATGTTTCAACTTCCCGGCACTTTCTAACAAATGTATGATTTCACTCATAGCACCCATGGGTAGGAAGGAGGTTTTTGTTCCCTTCTACTCATATAAGGCAATTATTTACACTGGTATAGAACCAGCAATGCTGACTGCCCCTCCCCCCCAGATACAACTAATGACATTTGTCTGGAAACAATGGTCTTAAATAGGTGCTGCTTGCAGACAAGTGATTTGCAGGATATTCATTACTCAAGAAGCAGCATAAACAGAACCTGCCATGCTGCAGCCATGTCATGGAAACTTTTGGCTTGGGGACTGTGTAGTAGAACTACTCTACAGAGATCTCATGAAAAGAGCTTTTTAAAATGCTGCATGGTTGGGGCAGCCATTTTATACTGTTCTCAGACTTTTGGCAAATATGCTGAAATAAACGGAGTCCACTGAAGTAGATGCTGGTGATATCTAGGGCTGACCCCATTGGTGTGCTTCTGGTTCGAGTTGCCAGATCCAGGTAGGGAAATTCCTAGAGATTGGGTGTGTGTGTGTGTGTGTGGAAGACCTCAGTTGGGTGCAATGCTACACAGCCCAAAGCATCCATTTTCTCCAGTGGAACTGATCTCTGTAGCCTGGAGATGAGCCATAATTCCAGGGGAGCCCCGGATCCTACCTGCAGGCTGGCATCACCACTCACTATTCTGTCCTCTAATTCCATCCTCTTCCCCAATGCATACTCTGCAAAGTTACATGTAAAATTCAGATTAAACTAAGCAAGCAGAGCACGTGCGCTGTACTGTTTGACACACACCAAAGAGGAGAATGGAGGAAAGGGCTTGGGAGAAAGTCTGCCTAGGTATAAATATTTGGCTAGCCACAATATGCTGTAGGAGGTGGTGGATGGAAAAGGACTGGCCGGCCTACAAAGCCCAGAGTTAGCTGTTGAACAATGCAGAACTGCATAAGTAGCTCAAGGAACATGGCAGGTAGAAGCACAGCGCCAGGTTGAGCGGCTGCTCAGAGCCCCGAAGGTATGTTTCAAAAGTGCACTCACTCAAGACCTGGACACGTTGTGCCCCTTAATCTTAACTTAATTATGGAGGTAAATAAGAAGGGCGCACTAGGGGTTGCACAAGTACACAAAACAGCTCATGTTTTGGGCAGATCTTGGGGCAGAAATGACATTGCAGCATTGCAGAACACTGTTTCTGCCCACCTACCGAGCCCCTCCCCCACCCCAGGAAGCCCAGGACTGCCAACTTTAGTCAATTTATTCTCGATCCAGCTCTGTATTATGTGTTGCCATCATTACCATCCTGAAGGTGGTGACTTATTTACCAGCATGCCACAGGAAAAGAGAGGCTAAGATAGAGAGAGAGGAGCGAAGAGAAGTCTGTGGCTTAACTGATCCAAGTGCCACTTTTCTCCATTGGATTGCATTGTCTTCACGACAGCAGCTCAAGTGTAGCCAGATGAGACACGTGAGACTCATAGCCGGGTCCCCAGGCCAGGGCCGGAGCTTCCACAGAGGCGAGGTTAGGCACTCGCCTATGGGCGCAAACTGAGAAGGG